>NC_048926.1:71641989-71725662 GCF_011077185.1 Oxyura jamaicensis
CCCCCAACCTTCAAGAAGTCTTTTGTCAGCAGAAATAAATCAGTTCTAGTAAGATCGCAATTCAGCACTTACAGCAGCTGGTGAAATAATCAAATATTTAAGTCAATTGTGCCATAACCTCTGGATTTATGATGTTTCCTTCAACCTATGCAGGGGTGTCAAGGGGTGTGGGATTTATCCGATTTGACAAGCGAGTTGAAGCAGAAGAAGCTATCAAAGGCTTGAATGGCCAGAAACCTCCAGGTGCCACCGATCCCATCACTGTAAAGTTTGCTAACAATCCAAGCCAAAAAAATAACCAGGCCATCCTTTCTCAGCTGTACCATTCTCCAAACAGAAGGTATCCAGCACCTCTAGCTCAGCAGGCTCAACGTTTTAGGTAAGTCAAATTATTGTATGTAACTTAGGTGCTGGAAGCCACATATTCCCATGGGCCTGTCTGTTGGTTTCCTGGCACTCTTTCTGGTTGCTTCTCTGCTCTATGAAGGAAACCCATGAAAACTTTGAACTTCTTTAGCTATGTTCCAAGAACACAGCTAAAAGTAAAAATGCATTCAAACTTATTGGTAGCTGAAAAGCATCTAAAAAGTATCAACTTGCTTAAATCAATATGACATTTCTTATTCTAGACAGTCACTAAAAACAAAAATCACTTTTTAAGGTTTTTTTTTTTTGGTTTTATTGATTAACATGAAAGTTGATTCAGCTAGTGTCGACCAAGGCAATTCAATTTATCCCTTAGCAGTATGTCATGCTACAGCAGTCCTCTTCATCCTCTGGTGATTCTTCCCCATTCTGGCTTTCAGGTTTTGTCCTAGTTTAAACCATGCATACTACTTACCTTATTCCCAGCTTCTGTAATGACTATTACTCAAAGATTTTCTGTATGTGTATATTTGTGAATATATATTCTCCTCATGCTGAAACTACAGACATGCAGTTCCCTGTTCCTACAGTTCCAGTATTGAACAGTTGGTGAGAAAAGAGTGAAACAAATACTGTATTTATATTCATGAGTGACCCTTTTATTTTCTTCTGCTATTTTGATAGTTTTTTCACAACCTCTACCCCTGCTTTATGTGATTAGAATTTGCTAAGTATTACTCAAACACTTGCTCTTTTATTTTTCAAGAACCAAATCAGCTTGCAGTTTAAGAGAATGCACCACGCTTCAGAAGCTCTGCTTTGGCCACCCTTCTTTTAGGTAAAATGTTCAGAGTTCATAGATAGCATTTCTGGCAGAATTGGTGAATTCTTTCCTGCAACTTTTCAGTCTTATGTACTGCAAGTGTCTAACAGGTGTGGTCAGCACTAGAGAAGGCTTTCTGCCCTCAAGGAAGGGATACCCAATTTTATTCAGTATTCAATTAATTTTTGCACTGCTTCTTAGGGAATAAAAGGGTTAGTTGAAACAGCCTGCTACATATTGAACAAAAGTAGGCTTGTCCTTGCTTCATAAGCAGGGCACACAAGCAGAAGTTATATTTTCAGGATGGACTGTGGTGCGTTATATGAAATAAGATCATGAGGGAGGTGTTGGTGAGATATTAAGTGTAAAGTGGTACCTGAAAGCCATAAAGAGATATTGTCATCTGTTCCACTTAAAAGGATAATGGTAACAGAAAGTATCAAGCCTGCAGTGAATAGGTAGGTGAGTAAAATCTTTCTCACTTGAGTGGATGTGGAAGGAAGGAAAGGCTGAGATGACTGACTGGTCAAAAGGGTAAACTGGTGTAGCAGACACTTGAATTTTTTTTGAAAGACCATCAGGCTTCTGTTCTTTAGAAGACGGCTTTGCCAAGTTCTACATTTTCATAACTGTAAGTGGAAATCTGCCTGTATTTTAGGGCTTTGCTTAAGGTGGTGGAGTTGCAGTATTTCAGCTCAGTTGCTGACAGTCCAGCTCAGATTGCAGGGATGCTTTAGGTCTTCAGTGTCTTTCACATGCGGGGGAAAAAAAAAATACCAACTGTTGAAATTTCAGATGTTAACATGATTGATTACTTTCCATGGTTGCCCTGTGTCAGTTAACAGTTGGTAGAGGCCTGAAAACACACAGGTAGCATAAACTTAATAATGAAGAGCAATTGGATCACCCTAATGATTTTTTTCTTACTAATAAAAATCTTGAAGTAGACTTTTCAAAAGCAGCTGTCTATAACTGTTCCTATATCTGTAGGTTATGTTACTTAAAGCATCCTTCAAAATTAATTGCCCAGTGAACATCTCTGTCCTTCCTGAATCTTTTAAGTCATCCAGGTAAATGATGAAAATTCATATGTTGACCCCATTATTATATGAAGTCGTCAGCCTGTTCTACAGCAAAGACCTGTATTTTGTAGTGTTTCTGGAATCCTTCACCTCCCTCTCACACCCCAGATTGTCAGAGTAGAGTTCTGTAATCTAATCTACACGAAGTCTATTGATAGTAGGCAGGCATTTTGTTCATTTCCTCCTTTCTGCTCTTCGAGATGTTCAGTGGCTTGCTGTCTTGCTAAAATCTGTGCACTGCAAAAATGTGCACTGCAAAGTCAAAATTCTGTGTAGTTTATGACCTTTACTTAGCTGCAAGCAGGACCAAATCTTTTTTTTTTTTTTTTTTTTTTGTGCCTAAGCGCTGTTACACTATTAGAGCAGTTAAATTTGGATTCTGTATACTAGTAACGATTATTTAAATCCTATAGCTCATTACTGGAGAAAAAGACAACCAAGTATGAAACTATAAGGTAGCTGTAAGCTAAAAACTGAATCCTTTAAATCTTTATTCCCTAAGCTCATATTTTGTGAAATCCTGAAGATAACCTTATTTAAGCCTGAGACTTCCTCTTCATATGTCCAAGCTTTACTAGGAAGACATCAGAGCTGCTTTAGGGAAGAAATTTTCTTTGAGAAGCACTTTCAACTTACTACTGAAGTTGCTTAATAGGATTGGTAGGCAATGTATGTTCTTGGGTATTGGCTAAGTAACTCCAAGAGCGTTTAGAGGTGGGACTGCACACTGCAGTGAAGGAAGAAAAAATGTAACATGAAATGTATCAATATTTTAAAAACAGTTTATTTCAGAAAAGAGTGTGAAAATGTAGGGGAAAAAATCACTCTTACTGTAATACCTGTTTTAATATTTGTTACTGCTCAAAAACTGTGTTGGTCTGGGTGTTCATGTCAGCATATTGTGAGAAGTCTCAGTAAAGTCTTCGTCAAACAAGTTTGTAACTTCAAAGATTTCACTAAAGTGGTAACTGACTACAACTTGATGGTGACAGTATTGTTTGACTTAGTGCACCACTACCACAAGTTTAGCCCTTCTGAGCTTAACTACTTGTGGTTGTGGGTACTTTGCAGGAGCATCAGTTTAGTATCACATTAGCTGTATCATGTGTAACAAGGTCTTCCAGCTTTTGTAGTTAAGGTACTTAAGCTTTGCATAAGGTTCTCTAGAATACGCTTAGGGGGCTGGTGGAAACCAAGTTTTCTTAAGATTGAAGGCTAGAAAAGTATGAAGACTGAAAACTTTGCTAAATGTTTTGCAGGTTGGACAATCTGCTCAACATGGCTTATGGAGTAAAGAGGTAAAGAACCATTCAGTTCACAATAACCAAATTTTTAAGAGAAAATACTTTGACTACTGTTACATTTTCAGTAAGATATTTTCACATGTTGAGACTACAGCTGAAGTTGCTCATTTCAGTGCATTGTGCATCAAAGACAAACACGATAGTAGTTTCATGGAATTCCCATTTCAAACGACTTAATCCTCACTGGCTTTGTAGCATGCTTTTCTTATGTTGTTCTGTTGCTTATTTCATTTCAGTCAGACTTAACTCTGTTTCCATGATTGTGCATAGTACCGCATATAGAATTTCTGCAACTGAAAAAAAAACTTCACAATATTACCTTATTAGTCTCTCTGAAATGTCCATGCCCACTGTCAAAAGCCCTCTATCTTTCTCTGTATGAAATTTCTTTGGGATTCTCTGAACAGCTACTTTATACCTGTTTCTTTTGTTTTCCACCATTATTCAGTAGGTTTCCTCCCATGACCATTGATGGAATGACCAGTTTGGCTGGAATTAATATCCCTGGACATGCAGGAACTGGATGGTGCATTTTTGTGTATAATTTGGCTCCTGATGCTGATGAGAGTATCCTCTGGCAAATGTTTGGACCCTTTGGAGCAGTAACCAATGTGAAGGTCATTCGTGACTTTAACACAAACAAGTGCAAAGGGTTTGGATTTGTGACAATGACAAACTATGATGAGGCAGCTATGGCAATAGCCAGCCTGAATGGATACCGCCTTGGTGACAGAGTATTGCAGGTCTCCTTTAAAACAAACAAAACGCACAAAGCCTAACAAGTTATTCTCAGTGCATTAATATACGATATCTATACAACAAAGGCAATTTACAAGAAGCTTTATGCATTAGTAAATGCCTTTGTTGTATGCCAGTGTGGAAATGGGGATAAAATGACTACTTAGCATCCTAAGAATATGTGAGATTTTTTATTGCTAATATTTGAATTAGAACTTCTTAAATACCTTTTGTGTTTGAATATTGACAAGAGGTACAGGGTTTTTACCTGTCACAATGCTTTCTATTGCCTTCTTTGAAGAAGGTGGACCTTTTAAAATGTTTCAGCTAAGGGAAGAAGTTTTTTCTTTATATGACTGCCTTTAACCTATGAGTAAATATTGAGGCTTTGTGTTATACTACTTAAGTTTTTTATAATTTCTTGATCTTCCTTGTGTTTAGTTTACATTCTAATGCATTGCTATTTTGTTGTTCAAGAAAAGTATTTGAAGTTTACACTTTATTTATAAAGTTATAAGCAGTATTTATTTTATAATTATCATTTGGGTTGGGGAAGGGGAACATGTTATAAAAGCTTATTGTAAGAATACTGGAGAACTTTTCGTAAAGCAGTACCTTGCCAAAGAGATAAGAGCCTCTTTGATGTGGGTTTAAAAAAAAAGCATCTATTTTTATAAAAAAAAAAAAAAAAAATTTGGAGAAACTTTTTACTGGTCCTGGAACAAATATTTTGACTTGAATACTTTGAGAAATCTCTTCGTAAGACACCTAGTGAGCTTTTAAAACTTACCAGGAAATTTGCAGTTGTTGGGGGAAAATTTAGAAAGATTTATGGTGTAGAAATACTTTTGAGACCTTTCTATTAAGAAGTAGAGTTGATGGGATGCACTGTTGATTTCATTTTTGTAATCATCAGTGGAGTCTTTGATCATCCTGGTTATTCAGTGATAGATGGCTCACATTAATGTGTGATTTTGAAACAAAAGAAAATTATAAAAAGCTATATAAGAGCAAGCAGGAAACTTAAAAATACTGAGACGGGGGAAAAAAATCTGTTCTTCCTAAAGAATTCCCTTCAGATAGAGCTCATGGTGTTTAGTGATGTACTTGCTATTGTTTGAAGAATTGTTTTGTCTTAAGAAAGACATTGTGCATGGTTTGCACAGCAAAAGTGGCCTGAGTTGGGTATATTTGGAGGTATTTTGAAAGTTATGTTCAAGGCTAACACCTGAGCTTTGTGTAATGTAAATAAGACCTTGAGTTATGAACCTTTCAGCTAATTTTGGTTTTAGTTTATTTTTTAACTTACATGCCAAGTGATGGTCAACTTTAAATGTTTTTGTATGAGTTTTTTCTTTGTAAATGGCATTAACATTGTTACTTGAGGTCTGCCTATTCATTTTTGTTGTCCTGAGGACTTGAATTTACAGTGCATCAGATCTGTTGCTATTTTTGTCTGTAGATAGTCTAGCTTCAGCTGTTTATGGTGATGCTACATTTTGGTTTATAAGTATGTTTGTGGTAAAAACGAGTATAATCATAGGTTTTGAACAAATTTCCTTACATTTTTCATACAAAACCCATGAATACCTGTATGCTACTGAAATCTAACTTTGTATAATGCTTAAATCACTACTTGGGGACATAGAAAAAGTCTTTACCATGTATTGAAGAAATTTAAGAAATACAGAATATTTTCTGATTAGCGTCTAGCTTATAATTGAATTTTTGGAAAAAAAGCTGAGGGTTTTCATGCCTTCACCAAGATGCACTGACAACTATATAGTTAAGTCCTGCTTTTTTGTAGAAACTGAGATGCTCATATGCTTCCCCTTAGAAAAAGCAATGTTCTATGCATAAACATAGTTGTAAACTATCTTTGCAGTTGCTTTTGGTTCTTATTCTTTTAAATTGTAGTTACAAATTTTTCAGTATAGTACAGTACATATACTGTGAAGCGCGTGCTAAGGTGAATAAGCGAGTTTTCATGCTGACCCACTCAATGCTATTCTAAAATCAATTGGCTTTCTGAGCACTTCCTCATTCTTAGGTGCATTTAGATTGTTAAAGCTCCTCTGCATTAAAAATTGTATGTACTATAGAAAACACAAACTTTCCAATGTGGGGGAAAACAGCTACATGCTTCTTTCCTTAGCAAACAATGGCATTGATGAGAAGGCGTGTAAATTGGGCTTCACTTTACAGTGTTTATCAGAGCACTTAGTAAAATGTAAGGTTGGTATTTATTTGAAGTTGTATAGTATGACTTAATTCACATCTGTTGGAGTAGAAAATATATTCTGTTGAGTATTTAAGAGGTTGTACATGTTTTATTTTGTGTTTGGATCTTTTGTACTTTTTCATGTTCAGTACATCAATAAACAAAGTTGAAGGGAAAACAGTGTCATGAGCAGGTTTTCTTAACTGTGTTGTCTGCTTTAATGAGTAAGCAATCTTGAGGGGAGGAGGGGAAAGTTTCTGCAAAGCTCATTTTAGCTTAGGGACACTACCAGCAAGTAGGTAGGACACTGGAGCCGTGCACTAGTTCTGTTAGAGCTGGCGTCAAATCTTCTCAGTTTGGTTTGGTATGAACCACTCAATACTAAGGCTGGTATAATAAATAAGGATCATTAAACACATTCAGTAAAAATAAGTTTGTCTGTTCAGCCACCTTCTCTTCAGCATAGCTATGTTAATGCCCTGTTGTGTTCAGAAAAAATACTGAGGAGGGAGAATAATTTATTCTTTATTGCAATATCCTCTTGCTCTTCGATTACTGTACTTTTGGGTTTCATTATTTGACAACATTACTTGTGGACATCCAGTTAACCTTGTTCTTCCCCCTTCTCAGCACTTGAAGAATGCTTAAACTTGCCATAAATTCTTTTGCCCTTTTAAAGAACATATGCTTCAAAATTTGTAGGCTTTCTCAATTGAATGTGAACAAATTA
This sequence comes from Oxyura jamaicensis, assembly GCF_011077185.1. NCBI lineage: Eukaryota > Metazoa > Chordata > Aves > Anseriformes > Anatidae > Oxyura > Oxyura jamaicensis. Next base: position 71,649,254 of record NC_048926.1, read on the forward strand.
TCACCATAGAAGGATGATATGCAGTATGGCGTACATTTTTAACTCTTTCACCCTGCGTTTTACATTTTTAATGTGAGATTTTTCGATTCATAACCATATAATATGTGGCATGGAGCATCTCCCATCAATATGGCACATTGGTGTCAAACTTTCTTGGAAGACTGAGGCCTAAGTCTGAACTCAATATGTCTGTTAGTCATAACCCATGTTAACAATTGGACTTTTTATATTTACATATAGAAACATAGAAATAGTGTGTGCTGATGGCTTTTTATACAGTTAGATACAGTTACATTCTTTGGCTGCAGTACTGGAAAAGATACAAATTCCAGGGGTTGGCAGCAAATGAGGAGCTGTATTTGGATTTCATATTCCAGCAGGGATATCTGTGTATTCATCTTGCACTCTTTCATGGAAGAGTAGTTCTAGTTCTAAACTTAAACCAGTCTATGTTGCTATCCACGTTGAATTGTAATATGGAAATGCAGACAAAATGTGTTTATATAATTCCCTTCAGTTTAAAATCAAAACTGCTTATACATCTGAGGAATAGCTGTAAATGAACAGGCAGTCAATGATCAACACTGAAAAATTGTAAATACAATTGCCTGGAAGAATGCTAAGTGCTGGAAAATACAATTTTGATTGTATGTTACCTGGGCACCTTGGGGTAGTTGTCAGAGCTCATGAATGAAGGAACCTGATGGGATTTTTTTACAGTGGGGGCACTTTTCTCACTGTATAAATCTTATAGCAAAGCTAAGGAAGAACATTAAATCCCTTCATGGGGATATAGTGGTAGAGGAATAGTTCTTTTTCAAGTGCTGTATCTATCTGTTAAGAGTTCCAGGAACATATGTAAACCTTTGGGAACTAACAGTGGCAGATGAGCCAAGCTGGAAACATGATCCTAGCAGGGGGTCAATTGTAATCAGGAGGCATGAATGTTAGTAGGGAGACTTGTTTCTGCAGTAACATGCTCAAGGCTTGTGTGGTCTCTTCTGTAAGAATTACAGAATGCAATGAAATCATCTGTGGCTGGTAAACTCACGTGCATCTAGAAGAGCCTTCTTATATTGAGAGAGCATTTTCACACTGTAAAGAGAAAAGGTACTTTTTAAAAAAATAATAATAAATTGACCATTTACTGTCCATTTGCATAGTTCATAGTGTATAATTTTTGTATTACATCAAGTACTAGTAAGCCTAGGATACTCTAGGAGTACTGCAGGCAGCACTGGTTAGGCCTGACTTGTTAAAGTTTTCACTGTACTGTCACGTGAAACATGCTGCCTGTAGTTGCATGTAGAATTGGTGGCTTAAGCTAAAAGTCTTAACAAACAAGCAAAAAAACTATTTGGTAGCTTCCTCACAAAATGTCTGTAGATTTTTGTAATGAGTAGAGAATATTTCAGGTTTTTTAGTATACCAGCTTGAAAACTGAAGACATTCTGAGATGCTCTGTCATGGTTAAAATAGCTGGGAATTGGGATATTGGGAATTCCTGTCAGCATTTTTGATCCCACTGTGCTTCCTTCTTTTATGTTGGGCTTGTTCTGCCCAACTGTGGCATTTGGGATTTGAAATTTCAGTATGTGGATCTCAAAAGCAAGAAGGATGATCCTATTGTTACAGTGAAACTCTGCTAATTAAAATTTGCTGTAGATTGCACCTGTCTAAAAAACCACTATGATGACTAATGCTTTGGGCCAGCAGGTATTAGAACATCAAAGGTCATCTGGGCAAAGCAGCTTGGAAAAAAGCTGGGGGTGGTTTGGGACCTTTTCATGGAAGGAGGTGGAACTGGGTACACTGTGATAACACTGAAAAGAGTCTGCTCTCAGGGGAAGAGCAGACAATCTGAAAAACTTGTCTTTTGTTGGCCACACATACTAAAAAAAAAAAAAAGTAAAGAGCAAGGAGCAAGCAATGTAAACTAGGTACCTTCAAAGAAGCTTGAGTAATTTCAGTGGTTTAAGAGGCTGCTTAACTTTATGCTATCAAGCCTGGTATGTTGCCGTATCACCTTGTAGATGCTGTTCTTGACAAATGTTCTGAGACATCACTGGAAACATGGAAAAATTAAGTCTATGTTCTTGTAAGGCCATTCTTTAAATAACAAGAAGTGCTGCAGAAAGTTAATACACCCATACACCATATCTGAATTTTTAAGTACTATGTTACATGACTCGTGCATACATGACTTTGTCAACGTATTTATTATGCCCCTGTAAGGAAAGCTGATGGAAGTGCTCCCAGAATAGATTATGATTATAAACAATGTGTTCTTTACAAAAACATAAAAGATGCATTTCAATTTGAAGCAACCTTTCTCGTTAAGTTATCCTCATTTAGATAGTAGGCACATGTGTTAGAGTACGTGTTCATGCTGCTTTAAGCACAAAGATGATCTTAGTTTCAAGTATTTGCTTGAATACTCTGATAAGAGCTTCTGCAGGTCACGCAGCTGTTGATTCAACAGAGATATTTGCCAATACTTCTGAAAGACACAGTTTACAAATAAAACTAAATAGCCATGAAAACTAGTCTCCTTTTCGATGTCCAACTGTGTGAAAAGTTTGGTACTAATTTTTTGAAATGCAACATTCCTTAGCAGCCTGTTCTGTAACAAAGGGGATACATCAAGGTGCAATCTCTTATCCCACAACTATCAGTGCTTGGTGCCATGATAAAATTTATAACAGGCAAAAGGGCAGTGGCAGACTGTTTATTTTTCTATTCTTGATTCTTTCTGATTATTGTTGACACTACTATGAACAATCCAGAAAAGTACAGCTATATCCTCCAAGCTGTCTGTCTTCAATGTAGAATAGTTGCTGTCTTCTGAGAAGCTGACTCCAGAGACTCACATTGTCTGTTTCTTTCATGAACTGGTGTGTTGCATATTCATTGCAAACAGCTGATGTATCCATTTTTATTGTCAGAAATTGATAGGCTAGATCTGAATTTTGCTTTACTGTTTTTGAGAATAACAATAGACAGAAGAATACTTGGACATGAAATAGTAGTTTATTGCAAGCATTACAGTTACTTTTAAATATTGGTGGTGTTTTATTGTTTGTTTGTTTTTGTATAGGCAAAATATTCCCCAAAGTGAGTTTAGGCTTCCTCAGGTTCACATTTGTTGTGCTAACACTCAATAGGTAAAGACAGATTACACTGTCTTTAAGCTCTGGGACTGTGTCCCTACTGATGCAATAATAGCGTTACCAGATACTGTGTTAACTATCTTATTTGTAATCTTTGCTTTGATTGCAAATAAATTGAAATAAACTTTATTCTGTCATCTTTCTGACATGACATGTTCTCTTCACAAGCGTGCTTCACAGCAAGCTAACAAAGATCCTAACAGGCTCCTCAGGGAAGTAGTCACTGCACCAAGCCTGTTGGAGTTTAAGAAGCGTTTGTGCACTTAATCACGTGGTCTGAATTTTTGGGTAGACCTGTGTGGTGCCAGGAGATGGACTTGATGATATTTATTGGTCCCTTCCAACTCAGGATATTCTGTGATTGGATAGAGACTGAAAACAGAAGCACTATCCTACCTCTTTGAGCTGACATTAATTAACCCATTGTAAATGCAAGCAATTCAACTAGATTTCTTGAAGTAACAGATGAAAAACATAAGAACTAGAACTCAGGCTGTGTTTTACAGACTTCAGTGACGACCAGAAAAAGCCAACATAATCTTTAGTTTCATTAGATTCCCCAGGCAGAATTTACATAAACTGTTCCATAGCTGAGTAACAGCCTACTTTCAAGTGAGAACTTATTCATGGATGCTATTGGTTACTCTCTTGATTGTACTCTCCCAACTGAAAAATCTTCCATCTTCTAAATAGTTTTAACAATACTCCTTAACACTGGTGCATTAGCAATTTATTTGGCAGTTTCTCAGAACAATTAACAGAAATGGAGGGTTGAACCCATGACAGGTTATGTCTTGACTGAAAAATAAAGATAACCAAGTTGAACTTCTCTTGTTTAGAGGATTCTTTTTAGTTCCTTGGCTCTTTCTTGCTCTCTAGGAAAATAAGTATTTCAGTTGCTTCTACCAAGGTAGCTTCTGTTGAAGAGCAGAAGCAGAGTGAGAAGATACAAAGAATCTAGAAGCAAGGGCAGCAGAAGCTTGAAATGTTTTCAAATGCAGTAATACTTAATTTCACTAGTGTGCTTCTTTGCTCTTCATGTTTTGCAAAGATTTTAGAAAAAATAATAATAAACTGGAATTGAATTTCTAATTAAAGTTTCTAAAACTAAAAAACAATCTTTTTAAAAACTTTTAAAACTTATTTCTAAAATTTTTAATAAAATTATAGTGAAAAAGTGAACTTCCTCTTTGGTTTACTGAATTGCCACCTGTGAAGTGTATTATATTTCCTGGGGACTTCATCTGGTCATGGTAAATCTCTGTGGAGTTCCTTCACTTTAAGCAACTATTCAGAATAAAATGCCTTAGCTATTACTCAGAAAAGGAAATGAAGAGTTACGAGAAAGCGTCGATCAAATTTACTTCCTCATGAATATAAAGTAATTATCAGTTGTATTGTAATAGTTTTATGTTCTCTTTTCCAGACAGATATTTTTTCTTAGCAGCAGCAGCAGCTGTAGATGAGAATTTCTATCTGACTGTGATGGAATTCGTCCTTACCTATTGCTTAAAGGCAAGTTTCGATTTCTTGAAAAAAGTTGGTATTTCTCTGACCATGTAAGTTCCTGATGATGCTACCTTAAATCCTTTCCCCTCTTCTCTTTCAGGACTGGCAGGTACTCTCTTCCATTGATGAAGATCCATTCTGTAAAATATTCCAGGACTGAATATTTTCTTTCTACTTCAGGATACTAAGGCTGAGATCATATTAAAGCATTGTCAAGTTCTTAGTCTTCTATTGTTACTGATCTTTCCACGGTATGGCAGTATTAGGATAGATGTCACAAAATACTTCTCAAATTTTGATTTTTAGCTTTCCATAAATGCCCTGTTTAGAAAACAATGCTGTCATCTGGAAAGCCTACTGTGTCAGGTATCCCTTCAGCGGTAGGGGGTTGGCTTTGAAGAGATGTGTGAACTTGCAAATTCAAAGCTATTTGGCAGAATCCCACACTAGTCATGCTAACAGGTGCCAGCAGATTTTTGAACTGGAAGCTCATTTCGGGTTTTGCATGATTCTGTGAAGAGTGGTCCCCTCCAAGTGTCCAGTTCATCAGTGGCAAGCAGTATTCTTGTTGTAATCTGGTTTTACATAGCCACCAAGACAGGTGTGAAATTGAGGTTGAGATTTTTTATATTCAGGAAGTTGTTTTGAACTTAAGTGTTTTTCTAGGAATGCAGTGGAAATCACCAGAGTGCCAGTACCAAATTGGATGAAGTGAGCAGCTCTAAGCTTGATTGTAGGAGCATAGGAGCCTATTTAACAGAAAGAGATGCACTTCAGGTCCTTAAACAGTTCAGCATGGCTGTGGAGGAGCTGCTAGTCCCTGCTGGAGCCAGTCATTCCAGGTAAGAAAAGGTGGAGTCTGAATGCATCCAATGTGAATCTTTCATCATACTCTTTTCTACAAATGAGCCTACATGTATACCAGAGCTTAGGCACGATAGCTACATTTCTCTTCAACATCTTGGTACTGTCATATCCACCCTGAGTAACTCCTGGCTGCCCCAGAAATACAATCTGGAATCTACCTAGTTTAATTCTCACAGTCACTTCTGGTTCAGGCTCCTTTGTCTATAAATTAGCAGATGTATCATCTTCACTTGAAATGGTACATCACTTTGAATTTTAAAGATTTTGTTTCTTATTATGCTCCTTTAAATGTCTTCAAGTATTGGCAAATCTTACGGATTCTAAACTGTTCTAATTCTAATCAGGTGCTCACCAGCAGCTCTTTCGACCCTTTTAAGACCTGTAAACCAGTAAACGCTCCCCATTGTTTTGGGGAAGGTGTTTTTGTTTTTGTTTTACATCTCAGCCTTAGCTGGCTATGTATTGTCACTTCCAGCTTCAGCCTGATACCTTCTACATAATGCTTGATGGAAGGAACATTGCTTCATATTCAAATTTATTACTATTAATACATCGGTATTGCCACTATGATGGTTTTTAGGCTCTGGAGAAAAGAGCGGTGTGGAAGGATACATGTGTCATAAATGTCATTTTATTTTGAAGACTGGTGTTTTTTGTCCTTTTGGCTACTAACATGAGCTTGCAAGCTAAACCATTTTCACCAAAGCCATGTACTTTTGTAGTGTGTGGACTGAAATGCAGCATTCGGTGAGTCTTAATGCCTTTTTGTCCTAAAATTACAACAGCCCCCTACTACATGTGTTAAAGATGATCGTAAATTCCAGCTACCACTGATTAATCTATGGAAGAAATCAGGTACTCTAGAGCTACAATGACTTCATTAGATAAGCAAAATAAAAACATCTCCCCAGACATGGGGGAATAATTGGTTGCAAGGGTATAGAAGGGAATACGAGTTACCTTGATGTGTAAATATTAACTTGTCTTTTTCTTTATTTTAGGCTGCGTGTTCTTTTTCAGTTTCTGCAAAACGTATGGGTGTAGTTGACGAGAGGCATCTATTCAAGGTGCTGGTACAGAGAAAACTCAAAGAAGATCCTACCACTTCATTGACTGATGAGGGTGTAAAGACACTTTCTTAAACAATTGGAAGCTCATCTGGATTTCCCTGCTGGAGCTGGTCTTCACGGGTAAGAAAAGATTGTGTTATTCATGACTTTAGTATAATCCCTCATCCCTGTGAATTCAAGCACAATCTTCATACTCTTCCAGAGTTGAAAGAGATTTGGGAAGAGTGTAGGTCCAGGAACCCAAGTGATTTTAAGTATCAAACATAGCTCTGAATCTTTTGCATGTTTAGCTTTCAGAGGCAGAGCTGTCTCAAAAGGTAGGCATATCCACCATTACATTTTTGCATGTGTGAGACAGCATTTACATTCCCATATAAGCATGGCGTTTTCATACTATTTTACCACTACAGTATTTCTGGCATATTTGCTCTTGGAAATAACATAGTGATTTTTTAACTAGAGTAGGTCCAAACATGCTAAATTGTTTGCAGCCGTAACAGCTTCCTGAAAGCACACATGAGGAAATGATAAACTATCTTGCAGTGTGAAAGATATACAAGAATAGCTACATAGCGAGGGTAAAATGGGTCTTGTCTTTTTTGTGTGTACAAGAGTTAGGGTATAGTGTTGGTTTGGGTGTATCCTGGGCCAGGTCTGACATGTCTTGATTATGGAACATTGTCATCCCTTTTACCCTCCTATCCTGGGAGCTGAAGGAGGGGTGAAACAAGAAGTGACCTCAGATGTAGATAGCATAGGAGCAAGGCAGTTCTGATTGTCTGGGGCTTGCTTGGTCTCTTCTGCATGAGAACTGCATGTACAGCATCAGTCTGTACATACAGACTGACACAGCATTGGAGGACACTATATTTCCTGGTATAGCTCATAACTGTCCACAGTGCTGTTTTGGCTTGCTGTCCAGTACATACCTTGACAATAAGGCAGGCTTAGCCTTAAATGTTTATGAACAGTTACTGCTTCAGAAATCTGTTAAAGGTTTGATAAATGTTAATACAACTTACTGGGATAGTGTATTTTTTTTTTTACTAGACTTTCGCCTAAAACTTCAGAAATTCACTGTGAAAAGCAGAAAATTATGCCATAATGATGAATTCAAAAGAGACACAATTGCTTTATTTCTTCTAGAACAAACAATCCTAATAATCATTATTTGTCACCATGATCTTGTTAAACTTTTTTATCTATAGCTATTTATACTTCTCTCTGCATTTCAAATTGAGATCTTAAACACGTTAACATTTTTGTAAGCTGCTAGGGAATTCTTTTTTTTTTTCCTGAAAGTCATCCACATTCAGTTTTGGGCCCGTCACTACCAGAAGGACATCGAGGCCCTGGAGCATGTTCAGAGAAGGGCTAGAAAGCTGATGAAGGGCCTGGAACACAAGTCCTTTGAGGAGTGGCTGAGGGCACTGGGGATATTCAGTTTGGAGAAGAGGAAGCTCAGGGAGGACCTTATTGCTCTCTACAGCTACCTGAAAGGAAGGTGTGGGGAGCTGGAGGTTGGCCTCTTCTCACAGACAGCTAGAGATAGGACTAGAGGGAATGGCCTCAAGTTGTGCCAGGGGAGGTTCTGGCTGGAAATGAGGAGACATTTCTTCTCAGAAAGAGTGGTCACGCGTTGGAATGGGTTGTCCAGGGAGGTGGTGGCATCACCATCCCTGTGGGTATTTACGGAAAGGTTGGACATTGTGTTTAAGGACGTGGTTTAGTGGGTGACATTGGTGGTAGGGCCAGATGATCTTGGAGGTCTTTTCCAGCCTTAATGATTCTATGAAAATGCTTTCTGTCCCAAAGACCCTTGAGCAAGGGGAGTTGTTTAGTATGAGATATTTGGAAATTCTAATAATTCACTGTCCGTTAGTAGGAACAGTTATCAATTCTTCCATTACTTGGGTTAGAGGTAAATGCATTCCTTTTTTTTTTTTTTTTTTTTTTTTCCCAGCATGGTTAAGTGGAAAAAACATTTTGACCCTTTCTGCTGCAGGAAAATAAACTGCCCCAAACCAAACCGCTATTTAGGTTGAGCTCTGTTATGTAAATTCTGCTGTTAATGTTTTCTTTATTGTGAATTGTCACTGTGGAGAGAAAAATAACACTTCACACCGATTTCACTGTACCACTGGCAGGTAAATCTATATGCAGCTTTACTGGAATTGTGAGATCAAAGTCAAAATGAGCCTTCCTGTTCTATGCCGTCAAAACACTGGTTCAGTGGTTTTGTGTGTTGCAAAAGATATTACATGATCTGCAAGTAATCAGCTGAGACTATCAGATGCTGAACTCTATACTCTGGGAACACTGCTTGCAAATATTCTGTGCAAAATCAACAGGAAGGAGAAAAAATGAAGAAAAGGGATTTTTTGTCCATGTATATGCTGTTCCAGATCTGGTCTTCCCAAGATTCACTGGAAAATAGAGCTGTTGCATACAACAGAGGCAGATTTGTAAAAGCAATGTTAAGGCCTACCCAAGAAGGAAAACAATGCCTGAAAACAAATTAGTTCTCAATTTTTATGGAAAACTTTGTTTTCAGAAAGCCATCTGTCTCCTGTTCCTGATCAAGTCCAAAAAAACTTCCATGCCTCAAAGTGGTCAGCTCTAATAATTCACATAATGTCACGGCTTGGAACTCTCCCCAGTGGCAACCCATGGACATAACATGTGTCAGGTCTCCCTGCATGTGAGAGTGGATTTATGCTGCTGCTTTTTCACAAGGGGGATCATGAAGCCCTTGCACATGTGCAGAACAGAAATGATCCCCTGACTTTCAAGTGTATTAATGGCTGGAGGATCTCATTACTATCATTATCTTGAGTACCTTTGACATACCATGACTGTGGCTAGGCCATGGCATTTTATCATTGATGCAGCTATAACTTCTGCTGGTTTGAAAGGCTTCTTTGAATCAGTTCTTAAGTAAAAAGTGCCCGACTCAAGTTGAACTCAAGCAGTACCATAGTAAATATAGGTCAAAGGGAAAATGGTTTTGAAGAATTTGTTTCAGATAGTAAGAATAAATCATAGTTTAAAAGCTCTAAATGTTAAAACTGACTCTCTGAAGTAGCATGAAAAAATACTACCTTATGCTAGCTTCAAATACTTTGGTCAGACTGAATGAGGGTCTGACTACATTGATTCCATATATGCCTCACCACTAGTCTAGATCACCATATTCACTTAGCTGGAAATGCACAATAATGTGTGAGTTCTTGCAAAATTGTGTGCTATTCTTTATGGCTTTTGCTACTAGAAGTGCAGGGTGCATCTTTGCTAGTACCTTCAGACTTGTGTACCACTTTGCTTGATGCTAGATCCTCCTGTTCCGAAATGCCTCATCAGTGTCTCTTGCTATGCACAAATCTAGACAAAAGAATTGCTAAAGCAACTGCATTCATCTAGGATGAGGCATGCCATGATGTCCTGGAAAATGTACTAACAAGCTCAGTGAAGAACCATTCCTAAGAAGTTTGTTATGAACAGACTTCCATAGGAAATGAGAGAATGCAAAGTTTAGTCATGTTTAGGAAATACTGTAAAATATTACTACAAACAGGTGGTGTTCTACAAGACTTAATAGGATTAGGTAAGCAATGGTCCCTGAAACAGGAAAAACAATGCTATTTTCTGTAGTGAATGATGACAAAAAAGGTAACTGTCAAAGATTTCCTGAAATGTTTTCTAGACTGTGCTACCATTTTTTGCTGTGCTGTAAAATCAGGTAGAGGACCAGCAACTTATAGAAGGAGTTTTACCTTTGAGAAAACTTTAACCAAGATGTAGGACAAATAGCAGCTGCCTAAAAATGCATTAATATTTCACTGGCAGAGAGTCTTCCTCATGTTGTGATTGTTTGTTCTTTCTGTTGCTGGGAGTAATTAGCTAGAGAAGTCATTTGCAGCTGTTAGATACTCTGAGCTCCAGCAGAGATCATCAAGGCTTTGTGTGTGTTTAGGTTCAGCATGGAATCCAGTCAGGGTCTGGAGTTATTTACATCAGGGTATGCTCCTGGCAATCAGTGGGTCCACAAAGAGAATGAGGTAAGCTTGGTGTGTTCATGGCTCTGCTTATTTCGCTGTGCAGCCATGTGACTTTTCTCAGAGGACAGCTGTCCTCTGGACCAGGGTTGATTAACAGCAAGGCACTTGGCTGAATGCTCCATAACAGATCACTATTTTCTATCACTTGCTTTTAATTTTCATCTGAACAACTGGGGTTCTATTGTGTAATCCAACTTAGCATGGGTATAAAAAAAAAAAAAAAAAAAATTGACTTGTGTCAATTTTGAAAGTTTCATTGTGTGCAATATGGAAGATGTATAGTATTGACAGAAGAACCCCTGAGTGCTCATCAGGCGAAGTGAACAGTTTTATCACAGATTCTACTCCTTTCCTTGTGTATATAGAAATACATTTGTATATAAAACAATTTTCCACAGTAATAGATGTCTGTCTGTCACCTGGAATGAGACAGACATGAGCATCAGTTGGTGAATTTTTTTTTTTATCCCTGCGGCGTTTGAAAATAGAGCTAATAGAAAACTGTAGTTTGCTTTTAAATCTCCTGAGTTCCGGTATCAACATTCATGAATCTGATTCAGTAAGCAAGTGTTTTGTTTGTTTTTTACTGTTCATGACCCTATGCATTGCAGCAGCTAAATGCAGGAAGATACCATGTAGGAAACCAAGTTCACATTAACAACGCACAATTTTTCATCATGAAGTTGTGTAGCTTGCTTCATATTGAGTCCTCTGTGAGGAAATATATTGAAAAGTCTGTGTAAATCCACAATTAATCTTCCTCAGTTATTCATATTTAATCTGATTGTCAACTCCTTTGAAAGAGTGGAAGAGCACCAAAGTTCAAGCCTCATGTGTTTCAAGTATTTGAAAAGAACTGGTGTCATTGTGTCTTTCATTCTTCTAGTTCTTTCATTTTCATACCTGTCTGGGAAAGGAATCTCAATACATGCCAAACCAGCAACATTTAATTTTTTTTTTTTTTTTTTTTTTTTGATGTGGCAGTTACAGTAGCTTTCCTATCCTGACATCTGGCCAAAGAACCAAATATTTGTCTTGATGGAGAATATATTAAATTTTATCAATATGCAAGTTCTTGAAAGCATGAAATTTTAAAATTTTGAGAGATTGGTTTTCCTGGAAAAAAAGATCTATGCTTGCAATTCTATTAAAATCATACTTAAAAAAAAAAGAGAGAGAGAGAGAGAAACAATTGTATTTGGAATAATCTTCACAACAATAATAACTTCTGAAGGTTTGTGAATCAAGAACACTGAGGAAGTATAGAGGAATTCACAAAACGGTTAAATTTCTATGTCCTAGATTTAAACTGCATAACAATTTATATAGAAATAGGAAGGAAGGCAATGGGAGACTTCATTTTGTTTTTTTCAGAAGTCTACTTACAAAACAATGGCTTTGCTCAGTCATTGCATGCACAGTAGTGTGTTGTAATTCATCTCCTTTCTGCCTTGAAGTTGTGACAGTTGTAATAGCTAAATGTTTAAAAATTTAAAAGGTGTAGTTTTAATAAGCTCTGGAAATATTAATGTATACTTTAAAAGGTCTGCAATCTCAGCAAGAAGTGGTTTGTCTTCATTAAAGAAACATTTGGAAGATGATGCGTTAAGAGCAGAAACTATCTGCTCAGTTTGTAATTGTTTATAAGTGTCTGTTTGCTGTACATAGCAAAAATATCTACATAGTACAATGTAAATGAAAGTAGAAATTATCCTTGAAAGTGTTGTTACCATATGTCAGTATATTGGGTTATTCTGTAAATACAAAGTAAACTTTATTGTGCTGTAAAATATAGCAGTTTATACATTTTCCAGTTTTCAGAATGGACAACATTTTGGCATCAAGGTGAGAAAAACAACATCCCTTATTTGACGTTTGTGCAAGCATTTCACAGTATGCAAGAAAAAGGTGATACAAATAAATACTTCAAAATGTATCGCATTTTAATTTGGCCTGCTGTGATATTTTCTTTCAAGGAAAAGTAACTGCTGATAAGTAACGCTGAGAGGGATTGTAATTCAAGCTTGGATTTGCCTTCTGATGGCAGCAGTTTGTGTTCCCCATGCTTAACCGGTGTGTGTGTGTATGTACAAATGAGAACAAGAGAATAAGTACAGCTACTACATGATACATATATGGTTACTCAGGACACTTCCTAGATAAGTGTTAGCTAGCAAGTAAACGTCTGAGTTGTTTGAAGTTGATTGTTCTCAAAAGCAGATTTTTTGGCATAAGTCCAAGAAATTTCTTCATGGTTTTTGTTCAGTGAGTTTACTTTGGAGAAGACACCGGTCCTAGCTAACAAGTTGTTCTGTCAGCAGTCTTTATTGGCTGGATGGCTGCAGCTCAGCCAGAGACTTATAGACAATAGCTGTATGTCCAGGTGGAAGCCAGTGAGGAGTGGTGTCACTCAAGGGTTTGCCTTTAGACCAGTGCTGTTTAATATCTTTATCAATGACATAGACGGTGGGATTGAGTCCCCCCTCAGCAAGTTTGCAGATGACACCAAGCTGAGTGGTGCAGTCACACAACAGAAGGAAGGGGTGCTATCCAGACGGACCTGGACAAGCTGGGAAGTGGGTCCATGAGAACCTAATGAGGTTCAACAAGTCCAAGTGCCAGGTGCTGCACCTGGGTTGGAGCAATCTCAGAGAGTAACGTAGACTGGGAGAAGAACTCATTGAGAGCAGCCCTGCAGAGAAGGACTTGAGGGTTCTGGGGGATGGAAAGCTCATCATGAGCCAGCAGTGGGTGCCTACAGCCCAGAAGGCCAACTGCATCCTGGGCTGCATCAACAGAGGGGTGGCCAGCAAGTCAAGGGAGGTGACTGTGCCCCTCTGCTCTGCCCTTGTGAGGCCCCACCTGGAGCACTGCATCCAGGTCTGGGGTCCCCAGCACAAGAAGGATGTAGGACTGTTAGAGCAGATTGAGGAGGGCCACAAGGATGATCAGAGGGCTGAAGCACCTCTCCTGTGAAGACAGGCTGAGGGAGTTGGGGCTGTTCAGCATGGAGAAGGGAAGGCTCCAGGGTGACTTCATTGCTGTATTCCAGTACTTAAAGGGGACTTATAAATAATATGGAGAATGGCTTTTCACATAGGAAGATAGTGTTAAGACAAGGGATATCAATTTTAAACTAAAAGATGGAAGATTTAGATGTTAGGAAGAAATTCTTCGCTCAAAGGGTGGTGAGGCACTGGCACAGGCTGCCCAGAGAAGCTATGGATGCCCCATCCCTGGAGGTGGTCAAGGTCAGGTTGGACAAGACCCTGAGCAGCCAGATGTGGTTGGTATAGGCCCATGGCAGGGACGTTAGAATTAGATTATCTTAAGGTCCCTTTCAACCCAAGCCACTCTATCACTATGATTCTGCTGGTAAGTGAATTACTATTTAGAGTTGTAAAATCTCACATTCTCTTGGGGTTTTCTGGAAACGGTCCCTGTCCTTGGATGCCTGTTCCTGCTCATGCAAAATGGTGGATGGACTTTTATTGGGGATTGGTATTTTTTCCATATTTTGCATCTCTGGTCCTCATTTCCATTTCTTGCATATAAATCTTAAGAGCTTTTGATATTTAAAACTTTTTTTTTTTTTTAAACATTAAATCTCCTCATGAAAAAAGACAGTTTCATTTATCTCATTTATTTCCTCTTTGAGGCTTCCGAAGCCAAACTAATTGGAAGTTCACCAGTTCTGCATGCATAATTGGAGTTCCCTAAATATTTTTGCAAATAATAAGCCACATATGTGCAATACTATTGCTAATTTAGCTCCATATGTTCTGCATTAGACAGCTTTAAAATAATTAGTGACTATGAAATATTATTTTCTCTGAATGGTAAACAGAGGTATACATTTTTTCAGTATCAGGCTTGTACATAGTGTGTTTGAAAATATTTGCAACAAGGCATGACTGAAAACTTAAGAGCTCTAAGCAATCACTATAAACTAAATGTAAATTTAGTAATCAGTATTAGACTGTTTTTCTTCTTTAAAGTTAAACGCTTTCTTTAACTCTGGTAAACATGCTTATTGCAAGACGAAACTCAAATGTGACCTGCTTATTTCAGTTTTACTTTTTGAAGCTTTTACAACTGAAATACATTAAAATTTGTGTTCAGGCCTTCAAGATTCCTTGCATCTGTGTAGGACTACATCATTAACTTACCAGAAAAAAATTGCCATTGCAGACACTTTAGGTAGGGGGAAAAGTAGGATAGGAGACTGGGTGTTTTGTGGACCCTTTAATGAACACTTCACTGAAGTCAGCTATGATGGATATCAATACTTAACCTCTTATGTCCAAATGGTTTTCTCTTTTTTCTTTTTTTTTTTTTTTCTTTTTTTACCTCATGAGGTTCAATTTATCAGGAGTGTCACCTAACCTCTCTGCAACTGGTAGCTTCTTTTCTTGGAT
This sequence comes from Oxyura jamaicensis, assembly GCF_011077185.1. NCBI lineage: Eukaryota > Metazoa > Chordata > Aves > Anseriformes > Anatidae > Oxyura > Oxyura jamaicensis. The sequence continues at coordinate 71,664,346 of NC_048926.1, forward strand.
CATAGCAAAACTGACAATAAATTAGCTGTTGGAAGCACAGCTTGTACACAGCTTGCAGCAATAGTCTCACCCCACACACACACACACACATGTGCCACTGTTGGTCTTGATAAGGGTGAGGAAAGGGAGCTTCTCAGAATAGCACTGAATCCAGCTCTGTAACGCAGCTGAGGTCTGTCCTTTTCCCTCTGTTGCAGGAGCTTGTCTCTTATAGGATAGCATGAAACTCATTTGTCCTCTGTTGACTGATTCCTACTGCAAACATTAAGTGTGGCTACTTGCCATGAGCAGACAAGCAAGTCCATGCTGTTTATGAAGACAAGAAGTGATATATGAGGAGATGGGGAGGTGTGACTGCAATTAGCACCTCTGCTTCATTTTCCCAAAGGATCTTTTTTTTTTTTTTTTTTTTTTTTTGGCTTTTCAGAAGAGTGGCAAGGGGACACAAACCAACTGCAGTGTTAACAGATGTAGCAATTGCAGTGAGTGAGACACTGAGCCTATCATTCATGCTTAAAGCTTTCTTCTTAAACAGATTCATTGCAGGGGTGCCTCTACCAGCAGAAGGTACTTGCTAATTGTCAGCCGAACACAGAGTTGTTTCATTTGCTGTAGCATATCCTTTATATCAGAGCTTCTGTGCTATGGAGGGAAGAATTATTTGTCTTCAGCAGTCTCCTGTCATAAATCCTGGATACCAGAGTGCTCACTTCTAGCACAAATAGTGTGATACCATCAGCCCTTGCTGAACAGCAGATCTGGCTTTGCTAATGAGTCTCTCTCGTTAATTCATCAGTCAGCTCTTGTTCAACTGACATCATAGGCTCTCATGAAGGCAGAAGCTACCTTTAATAGAGATATTTAAGTAGGAGCCTATTAATGGCATTGTCATTATTCATCATGGTAACTGTCAATTTTGCTGAGATAAAGACAATTGGAGCTTAAACACGGAAAATGAGCTGTGGCTGAAGTGAGTGACAGATCTGTGGCCCACATTAGCTTTATTCTGCTATGACAGAGCAAATGCAGAGGAGGATGTTCTGGCTGGCAGCATTCTTAGATGTTATTAGAGTGACTGAGTGCTTCGGCACTTAAAGACTTTACAAACATCTAAGCCCATACAGATTCTTGTCTCTGGCTTGCCACCTGGACTCAAATTGGGGTAGCTCCAGTGTTTTTTTGTGCCTACCTGGTGACTGATGTGGGGGGGAAACAGCACCCAAATGGTATCTTACTGTCCCTGGCTTCCCAGAGTTGCCAGGCTGGGAGCCTGAGTGGTGCAGGACTGCTTCACAGATAGGTTGGTTTGAGCAGTGTGGCTTCCATTTTATTACTTAGAAGGAATCTCTGATCTCTTACCTAATTCAAAGTTGTTCTGATGTGTATTGCTTAGATTTTTCTGGCTATTCCTGTATAGCAGAAGAGAAGTCCTGATGGAAGGAAGTAACCTGGTAGTATGTCGTTCCCTTTTAACAAGCAGTAGCTGCCTATCTCCCCAGTGGCCTGTATGCAGATTAGCATGCCCACAATCCATGCAAAGTGCTGTTTTTCATACACTTATCTAGCAGTGCAAAGGATGTAAATTTTTCAGACTACTGGAGTGGAAAAAGAAACCTGCTTCTTAATACAGCCAACACACCACACATCCGGTCACAGAAATCATACTAACCAAAGCAGTTTTTTACAGCTGTTGGTTATCTGTGTGTGCTTTTTCATGTCATTGTGTTTCGATGTTGCACTGAACTGTATAGCTAAGAAGCCAAGTGATATATCTGAAAAGTGAGAGCATCTCTTGTATTTCTCAGATTAGAAGCTATTCCAAAAGCCAGTCAACTCAGTCATGTCCATTATCATGCAATGTGTCCTATTGCCAACTGTGTATCCCATGGATGTTTGGCTTTGTGTGATCACTTAAGAGAATTTTTGTAATTGCACTGAATACATCTTTAATTCTGTAACAGCAGATTCTTAATGTATAAGTGAAACCTCTTGTGCAAAACTTTTGTAGTAAACATTAAGAAGTGTAATTAAGTGAACATCTGACCAATGCAAGTGTATGGTACAGTCTACCAGTACAGCTTTCTCCTGAAATGCCAGTGCTTCCTTTTTCATGTTGGTATCTGAAAAAACACTAAAATCCAGGGCATCTATTTATCACCTAAATAGCTATGACGTGTATGTTTGGTTGAGGGTGGAGAGTGGGAGGAGGCATGCTGACTCTCATTGCTACAATTTATTGCTCCCATTTACACAGAACACATAAGAAACACATCCTTAAACCAAAGTTCATAAATACACAAATGTTTTGCTGTTCAGAATAATACTGAAGGGAGTACTGTGTACTTATGAATGCATTTCTGCATCCTGTTGCAGGTGTAATGAGTAGGTTCCCCAAAACTTTTTGATTACTTCTAATAAATTCTTAGGTATGTGTATGGTGGCCAAAACATTATTTGAAACTGTTGAAATGCTTCAGATAATCTGAGTGAAAAATAAGAATGACCAAATAGTAAAAATTTTTTTAGCGATATTAGGTTCATTCAGTGTTGGTATTGCTGGAGAAAAAAGGCTTGACTTCAGTAAGGTTTATCTTGTGCCTGCCATTGTGCTAATAAGAGTATTTCTCTTGGCCTTTCAGTTCTTTCTGATTCCTTCTGTTGAAGGAATCTAGCTGTCCAAAAGCACATTATGAATGGTTTTCATTGTTTAATACAGAAGACTTCTGGCTTTTCTGCTAATTGTTTAATCTTACCAATAAAAAAATGATTTGGGAATCTGAGAAACCAAGCAGGCTGCCCACAGACACCTCGAAGTATGTGCCTGCAAGCTATATTAATTCTTAGGAAAAATTGCTCAGTGGACTGGTACAAATATGCAAGCCCTGGAATTTCCCAGTTTGAGAAGACTTAGTCATCATTTCATTAATCAGGGCACTGTAATGTTGTAAATCCTCTGGCTTACTTAGTCAGAAAACAGTCATTCTTTGAGCACTTCCTGCATTTTTTATGGTTATCTGTGCAGATCAGAGTATCTTTTCCAAGTTTCAAAATGTAGATTTATAGAAGTGTTTCCAAGCATGAAATTCTGCTTTATTTCAATATTTGAAGATAATTGATTAAAAAGATGTAAAGTAAAAGCTTGTTTTGGTTCAGGAAACAGTTGGGGGTATTTTAGGAAAAGAACAAATCTGGTGTTTTTGTCCTAAATTAAAAACCTTTCTTTTTGAAACCTTTCTTTTGTACCTAAGAGAGCAATTTAGATACCTTTAAAATAAATTAACTAAACATATAACATTTGTCTAGAAGCAAATCAGTTGTTGCAGATGATGCTGAAAGAAAAAAGACATATTGTTGTCATCATACCATAGTACATAATACTTCTTGAAGTTTTGGTTTGTTTCAGCCAGTCTTGAAACAGAATATAAATGAATGTATATATGTCAGAAATACAGGAATGCGTTTACGTGATCTACTTCTTGAAGACCTCCAGATACAAGGTTTTTGGGAAGTCATAAGATACAGGCTAGTTCTAATTTCTTGCTGCAACATTTACTAAACTATTTCAGTTCTCTTGCCAGGGGCTTTGTTTTCAATTGTGCAATCAAAACAAGAAGTCTTGCTAGCTCTTGTTATAGGGTTACCTGCAAAACGTGAGAGACAGAGGGGGAAAAAGTGTATAAATTAATGTCTTAGACAGTAGGGACTATGAACTTGGCTATTTTTTTTTCTTTGTGGAAAGTTGATTTTAATGTAGCAGTATCTCTGAAGTACATTGACTTTAAAAGGTGGTCAGAGGCCAGCTACAAAGCTGCTACTTCAGATATTTGAGTTGGTCAGGTACTGTCTTAAAAAGCAGAAAATGAAACAAAAAAGTAATACCAAAAAAGAAGCGGGGGGGGAGGAAGTAATCTGACTCTTTATGAATCTGACTCTTTATTTATTGTAATTTCTACCTCGTTTAGTTATTGTAATTTCTACCTCGGTTGCTGGAACCCCAGAGGCACAGCCTATTACCTAGTTGGGTGTTTGTAATCCTGGTTATGATTTGAGGCTCTTCTAAAACATCTATCTGCAGCAGTCCCTTTTGCTCTTTCTCAGATTTTTCTTTGCAAATAAAACTCGTGTTGTTAAAGCAGGTGTTGTAGGCTTCTATTTCAGGAATTGCTCTACTCTGGAAACTGACATTGCCTAATTTCTACCCCTTCCCTGGACAGGCTCTTTGGGAACCCAGAAAACATCCTGTTATTAATGGCACATTCATTTTCTCAGCTGTCAACTAGAAAAACATTTTTGTGGTGCTCCTGGTGCTCCATATGAGCACCTGCAGACACTTTGAGGGTCTCAGATGGTTGTGGTAGGACCCATAAGGGGTTTGCAGTTAACCCCCCATGCAGAACTGTCTTCAGCATGGGGGCTTCACACACCTACTCTTAGCACTTACGCCATTTTTCAAAATACTCTAGAGGGGAGAAAGAATAGTACTGTTTATTGTGAACAGTTGCTGACTTTTGTGAATTAAACCATGGCAGCAACTTATTTTACACATCAGTGAAACAAGGTTTTTGAAATGTTAATGTTTGCAAGTTAGTCAAGAAACTTGAGCTATATTGTCTTGCTAAGTCCCATGTACAGTATGAGGTAATTTACTGATGACACGGAACTCTTGCATTTCTCATGACTTGCGAATATGAGTACCAAAGGAGGTTATTTAATTTCTTGTGTATGTCAATGAACATCTGTGACAGATAAGGTAAATTTGTTTAAATATGAAGGAGTAATAAAACAGGGAAAGACTTTAGCTCTTTTTAAAAAAAAAAAAATATTGTGAAACTTTGTGAAGTTTTTTTTTTTTTTTAATAAACCAGATTTTGAGGTACAGAAATGCAGAAATAAGTGAAACTTACTGATTTATTTGCATCTCTGCTCCCCCATTGTAAGCAATGAAAATGAAATAATGAAATTATAGCTTTTCCATTCTAACCCTACACCACCTGTGGTCAACAGAGGGAGAGAAATAAGTTGAAAGGTTCCTTCTGGAATATGTACATGCTATATTGCTAGAAACTTAGTGCATCCTTGTATTTTAGAAGAAGTCAATTAGAGCTGAGCTAAATTTGTTTACAGAATTTAAAGCTCTTGAAAATAAAATTTGTACAAGAAATAATTCACTGAAATAATATACATGGTGTGTACGTAAAACAAAGTTTGAGCAGTGTTGGAACTCTATATGGTTGGTGTTCATGATTCTAAAATAGACAGTACAAAATCAAATGTGGTGAAATTAGTCACATTAATGCTCATTTTGCATTGATAGACAATATAGCATACATTCAGAAGACTGGAGAAGCTATTTTAGAAAAAATTGCATATGCAATTGACGGTAATTCAGCAGCAAGTGGTGTAGTTGGTGTATGAAGGACCTAACTACTGTATTCTTCTATACTTATATTTTTAATCCTGGGGATTTCTGAGGAGAAAATCAATATTCCTGATGGAACAGGCTTAGTATGCAAGTAAGAAATGTCCTTGCCTAAGAATATTTTCAAGTTGCTCCATTTATACACAAAGTGAGCCAAGTAGGTCATTTATCTTATTAATCATTAAAGGTGGAAGGGACTACACTAAGAAAAGGGACAGACCAGAATCTATAAGTTACATCACTTCCATTCCAGAAAAAAAAATCCATGCATTGTCTCAGCTCAGCCTGTATAACTTTCATTTGTTCTGTGTGTGGCAGGGAACTGAGGCTCAGATAGGGTGAAAACAGTTGTTCAAGGTCTTGCAGTGAAACAACCCATCTGAAATTATTAATCTTCCAATACTTAGCCATTGCAATGTCTGCGAACTGTCCAAGAAGACAAATTACACTGAAAGTAGAAATTTAAAACCATTTATATCTACACCATTGCTCTGCTTTACAGAGCAATTTATTTCCTTTACTGTAAGAATGTAAATTGGGAAGAAATCTGCAGATGAAAATTTCTTCATTTCAATTGCCTTCTTAGTGTAATGCTGTTCATCCTTATAATTTAACCAGCAAATGTTCTCTGCAAATAAAATGCATGAGGTAAAGTGTCAAATTAGCAGTGTGTGGTATTTTTGCTTTTATTCTCCAAAAAAAAAAAAAAAAAAAAAAAAAAAAGTGGTCGTGTTTGTGCTATTGCTGCAGTATTTTTCCTTAAATGCTTGCCAAACCTGCTGCAGTAGAACATTTCCATGCAGATGATGGATGGTTTTATGTCTGCGTTCACAGGCTGATGAAGAGAAGATGCCATAAATACAGACCAGGGAGTGAGTAATGCCTTTCTTTAATGGTTGTGTAGGATTAGATGCAAGAACTATGTAAAGTTTAGTTCAGTCTGCTAATGGACTGTAAACTCTTAGGGGCCTTTGAGCATCAGGGTCAGAAATGTCCTTAATTGTGTATGTCAGAAGGTGAAGGCACTCCCCTCCTAAATCTTTTTACTGTTTTCTGAATCATATGCCAACTTTTTGATTTTTTTCCCCTTTCTCCTATCAGATATGCTTCTTATGGTACATGGGAAGGATATTTCTACCATGTTGCACTAATTTTGCAGATGTAAAAGCACATGTGCAATTCAGGCTTTGTTCTTTATACCAGCTGGAGTGCAAGAAGCTGATATATCCTAGTGAATGCTGGAAAGCAAATTGTTTATCCATAAATCTAGAACCCCACAGTTTCCATTACTTCTCATACTGTGCTTTTTAATAGAAGAAGAGAGTTCTATTGTTAGCCATAACAATAATTGTTTATATGCAAAGATATTCTTTTTTTTCCAACTACTTAAAAAATAATAATATTCTCCTTTAAAAAGGATGTATATAGATGCTCTTTACTCCAAAATAATAAAATAACCTTCCAATTTATTTTTTTATTCCGGATTGCTTTAACCCAGCTTGAAGGGAATAGCAGGATATTGAGACTTAGTCTTTTCACTTAAGATAAACCTACTCTATATTTGGACTTCATATACTGAGGAGAGTATTGGCTAAAAGACCATTAGAATTCAAGTGTAGGTGATTTTGTTTTCCTTTTGAATAAGAGGAGAGAATTTATTAAATTAGGAGCAGTAGAATGGTGACTGAATCTTCGTGAGTTGGAAGATCACAATGTAGAAAAGTGTTGCTGGCTTAGCAGAGTTGAAATCTGTTGCTCCCTCTTCATATATTGGGAATATTCCCTGGTAGTTAGCTTTTTTTAAGAGTATATACAAACATAATATCAATTTGTGAACTATGGTGTGAAAAAACTCAAGTTGGTACGTGAAAGCTTGACCCAAGATTTTCTTCTATTGTTACAGATAATGTTAGCTTAAAGCATGAATTATTCATCTGAAGGCTATCCAGCTGAAAATTCTCACAGCATATCTTGTTATAGTTTAACATTTAGTCATCATATCATTTACTGTTGCTGACGTTCATGTAGTCTGCCTTGTCCTCTCTGAGCTCTTTTGAGATGATTACTACCATATTCTTGAGGAGAATACATGATGGCATTTTCCATTGGGTGAGGTATTTAAGTCATCTGTCTCCTACTCCTGTTTGAATAGTAGGAGATGAAAAAGGCAATAGTTGTGATACAGAGCTGTAAATACTCAAAGCTGTCCAGCTGCAGTTTGAAAAAGAAGGTAGATTGGGTCACTGGATCTTGTCATCTTCAGTCAAGTGTTTTGGTAATCCACAAGGACCTACAAAATCTCTGCTTGGGGCAGAGACAAAAAAAGGCTTCCCTTTGCATGAGAATTGAGAAATACTACAAACATCAAGGGCATTGTCACTGTCCCATGAATTCCTGTAATTGCAATGATTTTATAAAATATCCTGAAAGTTGTATTTAGGTGGATTTAAAGCAACATTGTGGGAAAAAACATTGTGAGAAGACTAGCACGCAAGAAACTGGCAATAGGAGACCAGTCTCAGATCTGAAGCTTACAACAGAATTTGTTTAACTATGCATCCTACCTGTTCAAAACACAAAGTATCTTATAAGATTGTACAGATTTCTTAGACAGTAGAAACTTGCATGGTTTATATGTCTGTCGATAAAATTGTGGTGTCTGTCAGTCTACATTCAATCAGGAAGATAATGTGCAAGTTAAATGTGAAGTTGTGTTCATATGTAATATATACTTATATTTTTCTACATTTTGTATTTTTAATTTTCTGTTTAAATGAAGTTAGGGTTTCTTGTCTGAGAAGTAAGCTTGATGATTTGAAGAATCGTTAGTAAATCTGGATGTTTACACATAAATCTGAAATAGAAATCCTCTCTCTTGAGCATTGAGTTCTTATGATGATGAAAATATCATCATGTATGAACATGTGAATGAATCAGTTTCCTGGGGACCCTCCTCAAATGATGAGGACTGCTTGACAGAAAGCCTGTTTGGAAAGAGACTCACTAATTTTGTGAAGCTAGGGGTGGTTTCCCGTAACATGAGGCAAAGCAAGGACTCTGTGGACAGAGCAGAGGTGTCCAGAGGACAACATGGCTGGGGATGGTCACACATACATACAGGGAATGAAGAGAAGCTGGAAACAGGAGTTATGAGGAGACTACCCGTTGCCTGAGTGTGGAGTTAAGAAGGACAACACTCAGTTGCAGCTGAAACTGGTGAGACTATGAAGGGCACAGAAGCTTCCCTATATATACACCAGCAGTGAAAGGGAACGTTAAGGAAAGCATGTCCCCTCTACTCAGGAGGGTCAGGAAACCTCATGACAAAGGAAGTGGAAAGGACAAAAGTGCTCAAGTCTTTGTCATTTTCATCACTGGTAAGGCCTGCACTGAGGTCCCCAAATCTTCTAGCAGAGTTCAGGAGCAAGGAGGCAGCAAACACAGGAGAGGAGGGTGGAGGTTAAGAAGCATTTCACCCACTGATACACACATGGGATCAGATGGTACACTAAAGGGTGTTGAGAGAGCTGTACTTTGTCTTTGAAAGGTTGTGACAATTGGGGAAGTTTCTGATCATGGGAACATGAGAAACATTGCACCTTTCTTCAAGAAGAATGAAGAAAGGATCCAGGCACCTACAGGCTGGTCACCTTTGACACTTCCCTGGAATGCGTGTGGAGCAAATGCTCATGAAAGACACTTCCAGGCATAGGAAAGAGAGGGTGACTGGGAGCTGCCAGCATGCATTTACCAAGGGCAAATCCTGCCCAGCATACCCAGGTGCTTCTGTGATGAGGCGGCTGGCTCTGTACTGGCCGTGCGTGTTGTAGACTTCAACTTTAGCAAGGCCTTTGGCAGAGTCCTGCATAGCTTTCTTCTCACTAAATTGGTGAGATAAAAGAATGTGATAGTAGGTGGAAAGTTAGGTGGAGCTGGTGGGTTTAAGGATGTGATCAGTGGCTTTTTTTCTGAGATACCCGTCTTTGGAAATAATCAAACTTCAGTGGGGCAAGTTGCTGAGCATCCTGATCAAAATGAACCTGCTTTGAGCAGCATATTGAACCACATAGTTTCCAGAGGTAGCTTCTGACCTGTATGTTCTGTACTTCCATGAAATAATAGTACAGTTTTCTCCTTTTTTACCTGCTTTCAAAGTCAGAGGTGTTTGTAACCTCCCAATGCTGATTGTTATCTGTGCAGATAAGCTGAGCACTTCACTGTCACAGCATATGCACAGTCATGGATATTTTGTCATTGTACTTTCTTATGCCACAAGCAGCCGTTTCAATATTTATAGTAGTTTCCACAACAGTTGCAGCTAGGAAAAGCAGAGCAGTAGCAGGACGTTGAAAGGGTTTTTGCAGACCACTGTTATTTGGTTTTGCATATTTTGTAGCAAAGGCTGCATTTGGAAAATGAAACTTCCCTTGTAGTTTGCTCCCAGAAGTCTTTCTGTTCGATATACAAGGCATACAGGGTACAAGCTCAAAAATAACCAAAGCCAACCTTTTTGCATAACTAAGATTCTACCCTTCCTTTTTCAAGTGTATTTTTGCATGCTACTGCATGTGTACTGTCTTTTGCATGCTTTTTATAAAATTAGTTGTGCTTTCAGTTAGTACATCTGCAATGAATCAGCCAGGTGGGAGTCTATCAGCATGTGCCATCTCACCTGGTAGGTGCTCAGAAAGTGTCCATGGTGCACAATACCACTAAGTTTCATATAAAACTGTGGCCTTCATAGCCAGAAAGGGCACTCTATACCATGTGTCATAGCATAAAGTCCTAGAAGTGTTGTGAGAAGTATAATTGTGTGGAAATAGCTTGTCATGCAGAAAACTGCTGATAATTTAATATAGGTATCTCATCTTGCCATTAAAATATTGTGTGGAAAGCGCCAATTGTAAGGTGGTTTTTTTTTATTATTTTTTATTCACATAGGCCTGCATATCTGATGTTAAAGTGATGATATCCTTTTAAAAAATACGTGTCAATTACAGAATTGTAATTTAAATACTATAAGTTAATTGTTTTTTTCAAGAGCAGCTAAAAAGCCTCTTTCAGCAGTTTCATTTAATCATTTAAATCAATGTTACCCTAGTTATTTTGCTAATGCTGATCTAGGTTTTGACACACTTTGCACAGCAGCTCTGCTTCTGTTGGGAATGAGCCCCAGAAGAAGGTTTTGCTGCAGAAAGCTGCCCTGAACATGCCTTCTGCCTTTCCACTCAGTAGCCCTTGTGGCATGCCTCCAGATCTCTTCTGCACAACAGATCCTTTCCTTGCTGTTGTCCATCTCCCACATCCCCATTAAAGTTATGTGAGAGGTTGATGCATGGTCTGTAATGGAAAAATCACTTTACACTAGGCTTACTCTTTTTGACTTACTGTAGGAGAAAGTAGAATGTTTCTTCTACGGTCTAGGATGGGGTGAGGGGAGATGGAAGAGGGATAACAGGTGTTTTATTTTGAAAGGGTGTAAGGACTTGGAGTTTGAGCTATGAGCAGTCTGTTGAATGGTCTGGATTCAAATTAAACTGTTAAATAACCTTCCTCTCTGAGTTTTATAGAACCAGTAGATAATGGAGCTCAAGTGGAATGAATTTTATTTACAAGTACGGCATTTCTTTTTCAATAGCTGGTGTTTTCCACTGTGGCTGTCTTTATTCTTCTCACATTTGAATCAATAACAACAATAGGTGAAATGGTTCTTTGTAGTTCTGGCAGGTTGAAAGATTTAATGTGTGTGTGTGTTTTCTCTATGTACTATAGAGAATATAGTCTATATATTCTATAGTCGTACTATGCTTTTGAAGAGAATGCCAGCCAGGTATGCTGGACAACTCACTGCTCTTCACAGAGTGCTTTTAGAATGGGTACGTCACACCTGAAAGAAATGCTGAACTTATCTGTTTTTAGCACAACTGTGGGTACATTTTTTTAATGTCTGGAAGCTGAGGAAACCAGTTCTCCTGTACACAAGGCTGACAAGAGAAGCCAGTTGGAGTATGCTGCACATGAGAGGGACAGTTATTCTGATAGATGGTGGACTTCCAGATAACAGTGAATTCCCTCTTCTTTGTTGGCTTAAAATATGTGTCATTTAGCTTAAATTTTATTTCTTTAAATGCTTATGCCTGTTTCAGCTACTTACTTGTTTTTTGTTTATATTCATGTTAAAATGAGATACAATTATTGACCTATTCTGGAACATGCAAGTGGCCATATCCTTAAATTCACAACAAATTTTCACACTTGTGTTGATTTTTGTTTCTGTGTTTTGTTAAGAAACCAAGTGCCTATACTATAGTTCCTTTTGAAAGCAGTAAAGTGCTTTATGCTGCTGTGTCTTTGGTAAGTAAAATCTGTGAGGTTTTTTTCATTAAGAAAGCCTTGTGTTGTTCACCCAGCTCTAATTGAGAGGTTTCCTTTGTGCTGAAGCATTCTGATTTCAGATGGTAGAATATTGCAAGCAACTGGAAAGAGCTGGGTAAGATAATAATAATAAACAACAAAAAAAAAAGTTTTAAAAGCAATAGAAAAATGTGACATTTAAATTATGCATTGTAAATGGAGCTGGAGTCTAAGAAAAGTTAGATGCCACTGAATGACTAGATTACTTCATAATTCAGATGTGTTTATGTTTGGCCAGTGCCAGGCTTCTTCTCGTACTAAGCAAATCTAACATTGCTGTAAACAATTTGATCTCAGTGGGAAAACTTCTGTCTCAGAATGGTGCTGTCCACATTAAGCAACGGAAACTTGCACTGCCTCAGACTGGGAGGATATTGTTAAGAGATGGCAATAGCTACTTCTCGCTTTAAAAGTTAGGTCAGCTCTGGTTATGGAAACTATCTGCTCCAACTTTTCACTGGCATGCTCTAGAAATATATAAGACATCTCTGGAAGAGAGGTTTGGCTAGCCTTTATTATTTTTCAAGGACTTCATTAATGAATGGGGCATAGGAAGGATCACCACAGCTGAAAAAGTTAACAGCAGGCACAGAAGACAGCCTAGCCCTTAAAACAGTTGAATTTCTTTGCTTATAACTACAATGCCTCATTTAAGCAGGGCTTTTAGCCTACAAGCTGTCTTTTGCTACATTCCAGGAAATAAGATGTAGCACCTGCTTTGTACAGAGCTCTGTCAAAAGCAGTGTCTCCATTGGTTTCCCCCTCTAACAGAAGCAATCTTCTCCTTGTTTTGGCCAGCTTTTGTCAAAGGGCTGGCAGAGCTGACAGGCATAAGGCTTTGTGACATGAGAGAGATTTGTAACCTAAAAGAAGAAAGCAGTGAGCTTCCCACAGCTACCTGAAAGCAGAATTATGTAATGCAACTATTTATGATATGTGTTAAGTATAGACACACAACAGCAGTCTTGTAAAACAGCCTTCCAGGCTAACAGAGAAACGGTGCTCAGAAGCAATGGCTCTTGATGTTAGGAGTTCTCTCTAATTAAATTACATCATGGACAAGTTCCATGTTTGGAACTGGGGGCATTTTTTAAGAACATACTTTTCCAGCCACGTCATTTTAAAATTGTGAGGAAGAAAAATCTGTCTGGAATACAAAGTACAGCATTGTGCCCTGCATTCCTGCCCCATGTCATTTCTCCATGGATTACCTTTTCTGAATTTCGAAGTTCTGTGTTAAGTATTACTCTGTCCCAAACCTGTGCTGTGTGGACCTCAGGTTTAATTAGCTATTTCTGCTCTCTCTAAGATACAAAGAGCAGAATCAATGAAAGGAATTAACATTTCTTGAAGAAATGTAAAAACCTCCTACAGGAGATCTCTATCTGTAGAAAATTGGTTCTTAAAAAAAAAAGAAAAAAAAAAAAGGAGCAATTAACATTTCCTCTTATTTGCATATAAACTTTTCAACCTCTAGAATGTTTTATAGGTGCTTATGGTTTACAGTATTTATACTCCAATTTTTTAAACTGCTTTCTTGTAGTTGCATGCTAATTGTGAAAGATTTTCTGCTTTAAGCAGATGATCAAACGATCAGAGAGGAGACTTGTAAAATACGATATGTAAAACACCTGAAAATTATGGTTATCGGAGAATCAATACTGCAGCTTTTAAATTAGATTAGTCCAAATTTGAGCTATATCTAGAAAGGGATATGTTAGCTCCTGTCTACCACTAATTCTTCTCTGCTGTCCTGAAACTGTCTAGGTTAACAAAGATGTTTAAATTAAATTCATCCTCAAAACCATAACCATACAAAGGGAAACAACAGAATATTCTGTGAAGTTAATTCCCAGATACCCTAATGCTTAATCTTTTAGACTCAGTGAAAAAGTCATTCTTTTAATAATTCTGGGAGAGATAGTGAGAGGGGAAATAACATAGTTCAACAAATTTGTTGTTTCACTGACATGGTGTGTTTTTAGATAATTTATGGTTTAGCCGTGTATTTGGGCTGCGGTAATGGCTTTAGCCGTGTATTTGGGCTGCGGTAATGGCTAAAGGTTTGGGTACAGTTTGGGTAAAGCAACCCTATATAAGTATTGTGATCAAGGAATCTTGTTTATAAAGACAGCTTTGTAGAATTATATTTTTCAATGAAATGCCAACAGTCTCAGCATTAACAATGTTTGTCTATAAGGATTCACAAATTTGGTCTCTCTGTACCACTGACTATGCATCGCAGCTTGATCAATTTTGTCATGAATATTTATTCTACAGTATTCTGATTAACCGTAAAATTTAACAATATGTTAGTTCCATGACCTGATAACTCATCCTCCTTGCATGGTCAATGATGCATTTCAATTGATGTCAGATAGTCAGAATTCATTGGAAATTTTCTATGGTTGCTCTGTGACAGAAATATAATCAGCTAACTATACTGTAATACAACGTAAAGCAGTGGATTTCTCCAGCCAGTGGTTTTCAGTGTTTTGGTAACATACCAAGGACAATGTGAACCCTTCAGAAAGTTCATACTTGTGGTTTTCTATATAACACATACAAACTCATTTTTCTAAATTATCTTTCATTTGACACCCTTAATAAAATGGATCATGAAACCTCTGGGCTTCTGAAGAATATGAACTGAAAACCCACTCATACTAGTGAATTGTTTGCATGGATATATATATATATATATGTGTATATATATATATAAATATAAATATATGTATTTACTTTTCTGAAGTTTTGATGAATTTACCACTAACTGATTGCAGAGGATACATATTTAGTTATCAACAGGTATTCAACAGAACCACCCGGCTATGTTATGAAGAGCACTGCATTTTTAAAGTGGTGTTTCAGCTGTCAGGGCACTGACCTTTAGAGATAATTACCTTCTGTCTCTTTATTACACCTGGAAAATGGCATTACTTGCTTTTCATAGGGTGAGAAGGTTGTTGTGAGCTAGCATTTCTCATGTTGAAAAGAATACAGGAAACTTGCTTGCAGGAGCAAGAAAATTAATGTAGAATCATAGATTGGCTGGAAAATTTATTTGGAGGACTACATTTGAAGCATATTTTCAGTTATACATCATAAATAGGGCATTTTCTAGTGTTTCTGTATTGTACTGTATGTGTTATTAAGTCCAGATGAGCTACAAAATTTACTTTTAAAAATAACTAAGGGATCTATTATTGCTTTATTCGATCTGTATAATGTGTATAACTCAAATTTAAATTAAAAACAAAAAAATCCCTCTTGATCTTTCTTGATGTGCTAGTGAAATTTCTGTGCAGCACACAAGACAGTAGCTTCTACTCACATTGTTCTTCCTAAATATAAAAGGATAGTAACTTGCTAATATAGTAGTCCTTGTGGCCCTTTATGGACTCCCCTCCATGCACCCCCACCCAAAAAACAAATAAATAAATAAACAACACCAAATCCAAACCAAAACAAACAGCCCAACCCAAGAAGAAATTCTTAGGCTCGATTAACTACATAACTCGGGAAATTTCAAATGTGATGTGAACAGCAAAAGCAAGTAATAGATCTGATGGATTCTACATTTTCTTCAACAACAACATTTCTTTAATCAGCATAGGACCTTCATTAGACAGTAGCTTTTACTCTTGTTCCACTTGACTGTGTTTTCCCAAAAGATGAGAGGTTAAGATAGCTTTCTGGAGCAAAACCTCCCTTAATGGCACAGAAAAATGAATGAGCACAAATGAAGGTTTGAAGTGAGAGAATAATGCCATTTTACACTTTTTTTTTTTTTTTTTTTTGAAGGTGCCTGAAAGTGGGTAAGCAGGAGCATGGCCCTCACTCTCATAAGACCCCTTTCCTCCCATATGAAGCACTGCCTTCCATGGTCTCCATTGGTCACTGAAAAAAAGAAAAAAGGGAAAAAAAAAAAAAAAGGAAATGTAGCATCTATTTATCTAACATTGGCTGATCTAAATTATGGTGAAAGGGAGAAAGACACCAAAGGAAGAGAAGCGTAAACTGTCTTAACTGGAGAGATAAAAATTCTTTCTAAGTGAGATTTCTACGATTTCTACCAATCTCAGCAAAACAGAATCTTCAACTAGTTGACTTGTTTTCTGACTACTGTATGGATCTCTGTCACACCCCAGGATTAAATTTTGTAGGTTTAAAAACTACATATATTTAATACTGCTATTGTGATTCTGTTTAGTGAGAAGGCCTGAGAGAGAACCTATTAAGGAGCAAGTTTTGCTGTTACAAAATAGAATGTGAGTCTTTTCAAACACAATCAACCTGCATCAACCATGCATTCTTGAATCATAGAATCATTAAGGTTGGAAAAGACCTTCCAGATCATCTGGTCCAACCATCACTGTACCACCAATGTCACCCACTAAACCATGTCCTTAAACACAATGTCCAACCTTTCCTTGATGCCACCACCTCCCTGGACAACCCATTCCAATGCGTGACCACTCTTTCTGAGAAGAAATGTCTCCTCATTTCCAGCCAGAACCTCCCCTGGCACAACTTGAGGCCGTTCCTTCTAGTCCTGTCACTAGTTACCAGTGAAAAGAGGCTGACCCCCAGCCCACAACAGCTTCCTTTCAAGCAGTTGTAGAGAGCACTAAGGTGTTCCCTGAGCCTCCTTCTCCAGACCAAACATCCCCAGTTCCCTCAGCCGCTCCTCACAGGACTTGTGTTCCAGGCCCCTCACCAGTTTCATAGCCCTTCTCTGGACACCAGAGATTTAATATCTCTGTGAAATGAATAACAATATTCATGCTTCACTATGAGAGCATTCAAAATAAATTCAAGTGTAGAGAGAGGAGCATTGCTAGAACGTTGCAGTGCAACATAGGTTTGTTTTGCACAGGATTTGATTTTGTATATAAATTTCTAAATTATCTTTACATAAGAAAAAAAAAGCTACTGTGTAAACTAGGTCTTTAAAACAGACTTCAAACAGCACCCAAGGTATGACTACATTCCACTTTGCACTGTCATGTATGAGGCTATTAATAGAAAAATTGTGGCTGCATTAGCTCTACATTACACCCATGCTGTCATCTTCTTAACAGAGCTGATTAACTAGAACAGAAACGTGTGTTAGAGAAAGTATTGTACTTACTTGTCTTTAAGCTAGCTTGCAAATCACCACACAGCAGTGTATTGTTCTGCATAGACATGCCCTTAGTAATGTTATTATATTCAAGTCTCTTACCTTTGGCCTGTTACCCCACATTATGGTAAACACTCTTCTTTGCAGTAACCAAAGTCACTGTTTTTGGCCCCGTAGAGGCAGTAAAAAAGTGCAGAGAGAAGCTGTCACTAGCTTGTAACTACACCTATTTTGTTCCTGACTTAAGATATTTTTAAGGAAGGAATTTTTACAGTTTGTGTGAAAGAAAATTGAAGAAATTGTCTGCCTGATGATAGCTCTTCAGACTGTTGGAAATTCAAGGTAAATCTGTGGTAGCTGGATGCTGGGCTGTCTGCAGCTGGCCAGGGTGCATTACTCATTCCTGCATTGTAGGTGCAAAGGAGAACCTACCAGGAGACAAAGAAAATAATATTTTTTAGATGTAGAAATGACAGCCAGTCTACAGAAGCCAACTTTAAGCACCCTTAACACACTTTAAGAGCCTACCTTGACTGTCTCATGACACAAAGGAGAGAAGTGCTTCTCTAAAAATAGTTTATCATCTCAGCATTAACCTCTGTTCTCTTTGTAGCCTCCAAAATAGGCAATAAAAAGTTGATGGTGGCAAATGTTTTCCTCCCAGTAACATGAAAACTACCAGTGGTATAAAACTTTATCAGTTATATCAATTTTGAAACCCACTCTGAAATACCAGCCTTGATATAGTCCTACAGTATTTATCAGAAACATGAAGGAGCCTGAATACTTGCTTAACTAATTTAATCCACTATTATTATGATGTGCTTGAAACAACTGTCTGGTAGGTGATAGGAGCATGTTTATTATGGAGCATTTCCTACCCTGAGATACTTGGTTAAGGAAACTGAGAGCTTTATTGCTGCTTGTTTGACTTAATCTGTTATTATGTAGCTTTTGGTGTTTTTATGCATTAGAATACTTTCTAGGTGAGTAGGAAGTTTGCAGATTGCTATTGGATGTTCTGCTGAGTGCATAATGGGGCAGCGAAAAAAGATGCTACTTACCTGAAATTACCAGGAACATACTGACAGCAAAGTGCGTTCACAAATACAAACTGATGCTGTTTTCTGATAGCACACTGTCTATCATATTAGCTTCTTCACAGTGCCTTGACTCTCTAGAGAAGCCTGTGATCTGGTCTATAAGATCTATAGTCTGAGATATCTCTTGTAGTATTTATAGCATTTAGTATAAGCAGGCTGTTATCTCTAACTACTGCTGTAAAACAAGCAATTAATTAAGAATGAAATGCCAGTTATAGAGTTATAAGGAAAATTATTCTTAAATGTAGGTATTCAGTAACTGTATAAGAAAAGGATCACAATAACTAGATATAAAGGTAGAAATGCTATGAGTTGGTGTAGGATTATTTAGTAATAAATGGAAGTTAGTTTCTTTCGTAGGAATGGCTAGATTCATGTTTTTGTTCAGGAGTGAATGCCACACATTCAGCTTCCTCTGCAACTGATATTAAAAATATCCATTATATCTGTTGTCAGTTAAGGGGTTCTGGGAGAATAGATAAAATTGTGTATGCTAAATTAATTTTAACACTTTAACAAGTACAGATGTGTACCTCCCTTCACAATGTGCAATTTCCTTGAAGCCAGAAAGTGGGTACAATGGGAATTTAAGTTAGGCATGCCTCCTTGCCATTATATTAGAATGAAATTGCTTCCCACAACTGAAATGCTACCCACAGGTGTAAAATAAGATGATTTGTTTTGTAAACAATCAAACGACCTTTGTTAGACGACAATGACTGTGGGAGAAGCAGCATTTTATTCATGTGTGTGTGTGTCTCCTATTCATTATATTTAATCAAAGTATTCATTTGACAGCAACCTTGGGAGTTAAACTTTCCTGCTTTCATGAATTTTAGACGCTTCCAACTTGTAGCTACAAAAATACCTTTCGTCTTCCTTTGTTGATGTGAACTGTGAAGAAGCTGAAAGAAGAACAAGTGGAAGGGAGTGAAGGGTGTGAAGGTGGCAGTGCTCAACATCTGTGTAGTCCCAGGCAGCAATCCGAGGAGCTACATGGTGCAAGGGTGTTCCTTGGAGGAACCTTCTTAGGGGGTGGGTAGCCAAGAGGAAGAGGACCACTGCATGGGCGGGCACTGTCATGAGAGGGTGGTGTCTCCCAGGATTTCTGCAGGTTTTGTTTAGGGGTTGCATATAGCATTTGTGATTGTGTTTCAGAGCAGGAATTTGATTCCCATGTTTGTCCAATATTCAGGTAATACCATTCTGTCTCCAGTAAACTGAATTGGATTTCTTATTAGTTTTCTTTTCCAAACCCTTTGGAAAATTATGGTGTGCCCTTACGTGTGAGGCACATGGGCCATGTCTGTAATTGCAAATAGCCTAGCAGTTTAATTCTGAATAAGCTTGATAACAGCCATATGGAGTGCTCTCCAGTTATGTCTGAACTGCATATCCATGCTCTAAACCTTCCTTGGGCCAAGAACAGGAGACAATTGTGATTAGATCTTAGCCTCTCTGGCAGATATCTGTTACTGACCTGTTGCTGGCTCCATTAAAGCCCCCCGTGAAAATGCCGAACTTTTGATACACCACACCTCCTTACTGCACCAGCCTGGAGGGCATTTTGATGTTCAGGGATGCATGCAAATTGAAATAGGCAACATATCGTACAATGTCCTTCTAATTTCAAGTGGGCAAAATAGGTGATTGGAGGTGACAGCTAGATGAAGCTGACCGACTCCACGGCTGATTTCCTCACCCATCTCCAGGATCTGAAGGATATGATCAGAGACTTGAAGAGTATCACATCCTATTATTGAATAGCATATCTGTGTGCTTTAGTTGGTTGGATTTCTTTTATCTTTGATCCTGCAGGCAAATGAAGGTGGGTTTTGCTATGAGCTGTGGTGGTTTTACTTGAGTGGGCAGCCGAGCTCCACCACAATTGCTCTCTCACTCCTCCCCTCCTCAAAGAGAAAGGGGGAGAAAAGACAACACAAGAGCTCGAGGTTTGAGATGAGAATGATTTAATTAAAGGGAAAGGGAGTGGGGAGAGAAAGAAACAAAAGAAACAACAAGGCCTCACAGAAGCACAGAAAGAAAAAGTTATTCTCTACTTCCCATCAATGAGCGATGTTGGGCCACGTCCCTCAAAACACATAGTGGTTGTTCAGGAGGACCACCCTCCCCCACAAGAACCCCCCTTTTTTGCTGAGTGTGACATCAGGTGTTACAGAATATCCCTTTGGTTGGTTTAGGTCAGCTGCCCTGGTGATGTCCCCTCCCCATCAATTGCCCACCCGTAGCCTGCTGGCTCTTGGGGGCTTGGAGGGAGTTCTGATGCTGTGCCAGCTCTATGCAGCAATAGACACAACACTGTGCTGTTCCAGCTACGCGTGCAGAGCACAGCACTGTGTGGGCTGCTGCAGGGAAAGGTGACTCCATCCCAGACAGACCCAACACGTGAGCACATTTTTTTCTCTCTTCCCCAGGAGCTGCATGGTCCACAGGTACCTACCTCTTTGTTCTACAGTCACCTTTCACTGAGCTATGCAGGGATAATCCCAACCCTTCAAACACCTCTGCAGAAACAGTGGGGACACCCCTTGTCCAGCATCTGTTTATTTCACTCTCTGCATTTTGGTTGGCTCTCACATTGCAGTGCAGCCATGAAGACATCTTCCTTTTGTGCCTTTGATGAACATGTGGAGCAGAGGGCAGGAAAACAGGATATGCAATTTCTCAAGTCAAGTTAAAATCCTTAGCTTTGAACAAAGATTCGCAAGGTTTTCACAGCACTTCGAATTGCCAAAAGAGTCTTATCAGTTTAGCCGATTTGCATTTGGAAACTGGAATAAAATTTCCAAGATTGCTATCTGCCCAGCACTCCTTACTTTTCTGTGAGGGAAAGGCAGATTGAGCCGTATGGTTAACAATAACAAAATAGGACAGTGAGGCAACTGTGAATAATTACAGAATAAATAGCTTGTCATTTCATTACTTGAGTACTTCAGTTTGCAATCTTCACACTTTCTCAGTGTGAAGATTTACTTTTATTGAGTAACATTATGTAGGTTGTTGCCTTCCAGTGGTGAATACACTGAGACAGGAGTAAACCTAGTTGCAACTGGTAGTGATCCGTTTGTTTCCTGACACTCTGCATTATAAAAGGAAAAGAAATCATAATAAAAATATATGTAGTGACTGCTTCCTGAATACTCATTAAATTCCACGATTATGAGGAAAAGCAACTGTGGGAATAAAGAAGTGTTTTCTTATTGATTCTATCCCAGAGTTCAGTGCCACTGGATTTAAGGAGAGATGAGGAATTGTAGTATGGATAATGCCCCCAGAAAAGAATAATTTACCCAGTTAAACCAAACAGTCATTTTATTTATTTATTTTTTTAATACTGAGCTACAGAAAGCAGCTCAGAACCACTGGACTGGAACACATGGACAGACACCACAAATTAGATATACTTAATTTTATTTTATTTATTTTTTTTTTTTTTTCCCCACCTCAGAGGTGTGCACTGGTAATTTGTGCTTTCATTCATTCTCCAAAGCTCAGCAGCATTGCAAACTGTCAGAGCACCGGAGTACTGAGGCAGGGCTTGTGCCACCACCGATGTTGTAGGCCTGTGCTGTGTGTGGCAGTCGTGAGGCCCAGGGAACTGGAGGCTGTTCCCATACATTGCCAAATCCAAGGAATCCAATCCCTGTCTGGAGCTGCAGCAGTTTTATTGCCAGGTTCAGCATGTAGTGCTTGCTACAATCATTTTTTTTTTTTATTTTATTTTTTTTTCCATGAAAAGCATGGAGGGAGCAGCACATATTTCTAAAAGAAACTTAAGGCTGCAAAATCCAGGTCATGACTGTGTGGAAATGTATCCCATAGCTTTACTGGGTCCTTACATGCTCTTTAATTCTGTTATCACATTACACGTACTCTGATAATTGTTCAGTCCCACAGCACTCAGATGCACACACAATTAAGTATGCACAGGATCCTAAGCAGTGCTATATAAATGTTGTTTCCTAATTTTAAGTAAATGTTCCTGGATAGTTTTAAAAAAGAAAAGAAAAAAGAAAAAAAAAAAAAGAAAAAAAAAAAAGGTTTCAGTTTGGACTAGAAAAAGCTTGCTTACAGAGAAAATTGGAAATTACGCAACTGCATATTTATCAAAGGGATGTGCAATCTCTTGCCTTCAGGTTGGTGCATAGCTTGTACTTAATTTTCTTATTCTTTACACTACTGAGAATAGACCAAGACCAAAATAAATAAATAAATAAATAAATAAATCTCTTTTGCTTTAAAACAGTAGAATTGTTGGGGCAGGGGGCTGGGGTGAGAGAGGGGTTCTTGTGCAGTTTGTAGTACTGAATCCTTCATGCACACAAATCGATGAGGTAGCAAAGATGAACATGATGTTCCTGTAGAGGCAGCAGGCCAAGCAAAATGACTAAATTATGCAATTTGGAAATGCAGAGCCTACAGCACCTATCGTTTCATTTCTTCTTCTCCCCTGTGCTTCCAAGTGCCTTTGCCCACACTTAAGTTGTTAATTTCAGCTCAATACTTACTGTAAATTCACTGCTGTAGGAGTGGAGACTTTTAGACACCATTGAGCTAATCAGATTAGGGACATGAACACTGCTGTGACCAACTATTGTGTGTGTGAAAAGACAAATGGAAAAATGCTCCCTTAATGGTGCTTGTAATGTGCTGTTGTAGTAAATGTGTGGCTTGTCAAGGCTCTGGCAAGAGACTGATCTTTATTTCTTGTCTCTAGCCAGACACTGTGATTCAGAGTTACAAAAGGCTCCGTCTGTCACGTGGCAGGAACCGCTGTTTTGGGGTTTATTACAGTGGGTTTAAATAAGCAGCTTTATGCCTCATCTGCTATGTTGTTTTTGCTGCTGAGGGCTCTTTGGTGGGAGGTTTTATTAGGGAGATTTTTAACAAATTTTTAACAAATCTTTCAAAGGGCATCACCAGACTAAAATGCATTTAAATTCTATACACGCTGTTCCTTGAAAATTCAATTAATTTAATGAAAGTGCCCCTGCAACTGTGAGCTAAACCAATTCATTTTGTAAAATGAGCTTGTATAAGGCTAATGAATTCAACTGGATGGACTGTCAGGCAGCAGGTGAATGTGATTGCTGTTTCCTTGCCTCCAAGGGTCAGACTTGTACAGGGTGGTGTTGAAGATCACATCAGCAGTTGAGATTTTACCCTCCTGTTCCCTTGTCTGCTTTGGATGTTACTGTCTTTGAAAGCAGAAAGGACTAAAATAAAATTACTGTAAATTGCCCTAGGACCTTAACACTAGGTTGGTACAGAATGTGGATCCTACCTCTCCTGACATTCCTGTAATTTGTAACATTTAACTTAGGTGAAAGGCATTGCCATCTGTAAGCAATGCAAAACATTCCCTGCGATTACCTCAGTCACTCATATGTCTGATGTGTTGACATTATTGCTACTGGTGATCCAGGAATTCAGAAAAATATATCAACAGTAAAGATGTATATTTATTCTTCACCTCAGTGCTTTCTGTATTTACAACATAGTGTCCCAGCTTCTCAAAAAAACTAGTGTCCCGGTCTAAAGTAATTGCTTGTTCACTTCCCCCTCTGGGGGGGAAAAAAAGTGTGAGGAGTGAAAGTAATGAGTTTTTACAGACTATAACATATTCCTTTTCATTATTGATTGAAGACAGTTGAAATGTGCAGACAAAATATAAAGAAAAAAAAAAAAAACATTGTTATACAGTAACAAGTTGCTAATTCTGTTGAGCTGATTCAACAATAGTTTGTGATCCTTGAAGGTTATATTTGATGTTATTAGGACATTTTCCCCTAAATAGTATGATAATACACAAATTATGAAACACTAAATGACATGTTCTATCTCTGTTTTGATCACTGATCAAATAGCTGAGAATATGGAGCTTTACAACAGGTCAGCCAATCTATGCTCCACTAGTCTGGGACTGGAAAAAGTTAATACCAGAACCAGATGGTGAGTGAAATGAGAAAAAAAGTTCAGCATCCCCGTGCCTCCTACATGTTGCCTGGGATAAGTTTTTAGGATAGTTTGCTGACTTCAGATACTGGCATTTCCTGAAGGAGAGGCAGACCACTCACAGGTTTTTTGGGCTTGCATATCTGAAGTTCACCTCATTTTCATGCCTAAAGCTCATGAAAGATAAACAGTTGTGCCCTTTCTCCGTGGAAGGGAAAGCAATTTGACAGAAGATGCAAGAAAATTTCAAAGCGTTACATCACATATCCTGGAACCACTATGGTTCCAGGATAATGGTATCAACATGAGCAAACATAATCAGAACCAAATGAGCACTATGATCAATATTAGAACAGATGAGGACTGATCTTGAACCTGGAAAAAGACTTTTTGTTGAAGGTGAACCAATATATCAATTTGTTGTGGGAAATACTAATACTAAAGTGAAGTCAAATTTGGTAGTAGGTAAAGTCATTAATGGATTTACTGTGGTGAGCTTATTCCTAGAACAGGGCTAGATCACCAGAATGTATAATTATAGTAAACAAAAGAAAAAATATGTTTGTTAATATTGTTGTTAAAATACCCAGTAAAATTAGGTACTTGCCTATTGTTCCTCCTGCTCACATATCACCTTAAAGGTGCTGTGTACAGAAATTAAGGTTCCTATGCTTGTAAGTAACTACTCTTTGAGCATGTTCTACCACACATTTATGCTTGTGGAACCATTTCTACAAAACAAAGGACATCCAAGACACACACATTTAATCTGCTTACACTCACTGAAGAAAAAATAACCATTTAGCTTATTTACTTCCCTGCAACTTGTTAACAAGAATCATTTTTTATAGAATTAAGTCTCAGAGCACAGGAAACAATCTAGAGATTACATTTCTTCACAAGACTATTTACATTTGATAAAAGCAGAAAGTAGATCATATTAGAAAATTCTGTCTTCCATTTTCGTTACACTCCAATCCCATCTGAGACTGTAAGAAATGTGGATGCCTCTCACTTTAAAAAAAAAAATTAGAATGAAAGGTCTCACTTCAAACAGTCTTTGGGCATAGAATTCCTTGTTGCAGCAAAGATAACCAGTTTCCACTGCAGAAATAATACTTATGACTGTCATTTACATACACTTCTGGGGCAAATTTTCATAGGTCTGCTCTATGGTGCTTGTTTCTTTTCCTTCTGTACCCAACTTTTGCCACTTTTCTTGGTGATCTAGGTAATAGATAAAGCAAGTCTGTTCTCTGCAAGCCAGAAGTCTATTTAAAATGTATTAAAAAGTCAATTTTTTAATTATTATTATTTTTTTTCTGCCAAATAGTGTCAGACAAAACTTATAAGCTTAATACATTGGTTTAGCACTGTGCCAGCTGGTTTTTTTCTTGAAATAATATTAATAGAGGGGGCAGAAATCAGTTATATGGTTGAGGTTTGGGGGGAAAAATGTGATGATCTCATTTTAAACATTTGGGTCACCACTTTTAATGCTGGGAATAGCATTCAGTACATCAATATATTACGATGTATTTTAGTGATTGTGTCAAAAAAAAAAGTCTGTTCCTTTTTTTTACAGGGAAGGGAAAAAATACAAGGACAAGCAGCAGTCTCTGAATATATTTTCTTAAATCTTTTTTTTTATTATTTTATAATTGAATTAGAAAAAGAAAATCTTGTTTAAGTATAGTATCACTTTTAGAAAGACAGTAGACCCTACTTGTTCCTAACTCTAGTGTTCCATTTTCTCTGCTATTGTGTATCTGCTCTTTATATCCTCCAGCTTTTTCTTAATTAAAATATAAAATCTTGATCAAATAAAGTGTTACATCAATTATCTCTTTGGAAATGATCTTTTCATTACCTCTTTTGCTGACCAGTCTCTCATGGGCTCACTTCCTGTGACCTCCTTTTATTTATTAATCTCATTATACTTTTTGAACAGTTTCTTAATATCTGCTTTCTCAGTAATATGGAGATCAAGCACTATATATCCACAGTTTTTAATATCCCATTGTTAGCTCTGTATTATGTTAGCTAGCTCTTGTATCCTGTTGGATGTGTTTCAAAAGATGCTGGGGTGCCCACATTTCCTAGTAAATTTGGGGAAGAGGGTGATAGAGCTGTATTAGGGTTAAAAAATATAGGTGCCTTATTGTATGTGCAATTGTAGAAGCATGAAGAATAATCTTCATACATAAAACTAAGACAAATTTTCTAGCCTTCAGGTTTTGTCACAAATTGACATTGTCTTTTTTGACAGTTTCTGGAACGCAAATCAGTTTTATATGGATATAGGTTGGTTGGTATAGATGTACAAAATTAAACGTTTCTTTGTTACCAAGGCTTGGCTAAGACATACCTATGTTTTCAGATGCAGCTTCCACAGTCTCGCAGAAGTGTGAAGTTATGATCTGTCTCACCACTTTTTCAAAATGAGTTGAGGGCATCCAGTAGGAATGTCTAATGAACTGTGTAAAAAGGAATGGGAGTCATCTTTTCTTTCAAATAAAGAAGCTTCTATGTAGGAATATTTCTGCTCTGGATGCAACAAAGTATTGCCATGGGGTGAGAGGAGGAGGCGGTGTGGATATTGGAGGCTCCAGTTAAGTGAAGTGGAGGAGAGCCTGCCTTGTCTGGGGTCTCCATGGGTCCACTGGTCCAGTCCTCTCTGGGATGTGGCAACTTTGTGCCTGAGCTGTTCCATTTTGAATATTAACATTGTACTTGCTGTGGTCCATCCAGCAACCCGTATGTCAGGATTATTATTAGTACCTTCACCTTTGCAAATATGTTGTATAACACCATACTGAACTGAGGTTCATCCAATTAGGAAAGTTAGCTTTTTGCAAATGCTATAGCTTGGGTAATGTAACATCAGGTTTATCACAGTGAATACACCTTAAATTTTGATCTCTTTTTGGAAATCCTACCCAACCCAAGGACAGCCCAGAGTCAACTGGTAGCCTGACTGTGCTAACTATGCACAGCTTTTCAGTGAGAAGGCAGTTTTGTGAGACATTAGGGAGGTAATGTATACAGATTAAGATAGCTGTTGACCTAGCAAGAGTGCTGCATATACATAATGTCACATCTTATTTGTGTTAAGTGACTGTAACTTCTAAGAGTCCCTTCATTTGTTAATATCTCTGCAAATTAAATACTAGCTATACCCCAATAGTAGACTTTGAAACCCTAATGATATTTATGATTAAGCACAGAACTTAGGTGGTTGCAAAGCCAGGACTGTGCTGTTGGTTGAAGTGCAGCTTCAACATCCTGTACATTATCCCTACACTATTTGCAGCCTAAAGACACACGGGTTTTGTCTGTTGTTCTGTACCTAAAACTCTGCAACATGGAGAGCTGGCACACTAGCAGACTCTCTTCAGCTACCTAGGTGACTGCTATTGTCTTCAACCAATTACCAGAACACAAAACAATCCTATTTTTAACTCCAAAAGAAAAGAGAAATAACAACTTGTCTTACAATTCCATTTTCTGCCCAGCATTAAAAAGTCAACTTATTGTAGCTGAAAATTGTCAGGTACTTGGTACAAAGCAGTGGAGGTGAATCAACACACATTACGAAGGTATCAAGTTTATTACAAGCAACTGAAAAATTAAGTCTGTAACTTAGAATAAATATTCCTTTACCTAGTGGGAGACCAATGAGTTATCATTTATATGAGGTTCTCCCATATAAAAAGAACACTTTATTTTCCCTTAATTTGAAAGCATCTGTCTTTACACTGTATTTATGTCATTATTTATCTATATTTAATATCTATTTGTCATACTTACATAAAGAAAAGCTTGCACTCCAAAACCGTATGATTGGTAGCAATGACTAATTGCACTGGAACTGAACATAAACTGGCATCTATCTCTTTCAGAAAACAGATCAATAGAAATATGAAAAAATAATACATTGAGAGGAACCAAAGTCCTTATCCTAAAACCTAGTGGACTTTTACTGAAAAAAAAAACAAAAAAAAAAAAAAGAGAATTTTTAAAATCTGCATATTTCTATTACAACTTAATATTAACCAGATTAACTTGTCCACAATGTCAGATTTTCATATTTGCCTTTCAGGTGTGATTATAGCCTTCATTTTTAAATGCATACCCAGATCTCCTGAAGTGCAGTACCCTATAGTTCTTGTAAGTCCACAAACTAAAGCAGAAAGTACTTCAGTCCAAGATAGGATGGAATAGGTAGATATGGGATACAGGCATAGGAAGGGGTTCTTTGTTTCTTCCAGCCAGGAGACAGAAAAATTATTAAATGCTTTCTTGTAACTAAAGCCTCTGAGCCTGTGAAACATTTCAGACCTCTTCTGCTTACATTATTTAAAGAGAATGATTTCATGAAAGCCGGTATAGTGCGACTGTGTAGTCTTATCCTTTCGCTAACACCTTCATAACCTCATGCAATTGCAGGCTGTTTGTACCCCATGTCACACTTATGAAATTATTTTGGTTTATTTCTTTGGTCTGTCCAGGATCATTGTCTCATTCACCCTCTTGGTTGTCCGTTTTAGTTTTCTTAGTCTTTATCATTTCTATTTCTGTACCATCTGCAAGTGTTTATCTTCTGCGCGCTGAATTTTGCAATGGGTCACCTTACCTTCACCTTTCTCCACTTGGTGGAAAGTGAATTTATTGAGGAGCATGCCCAGTTTTTAAGAAAAATGCAGTTAAGGCAGGTTATTCAAGGAGGAAAAAACAAAACAATTATCTTTCTTCTGTTTAACCTGTAACTAATATTCACACTTGCAAAGTCCCATCAGGGAAAATGAATTAGGTATGTCTTAACAGAATAAATTTGCTGTTTCTGTAGATTTTACTTCATTCTTAGCAAACACATTTGTGCTTGTACAAATGCTCCTACTTCTTCCTGGGACGGAGGGATTCTGAAACATACAGTTACAGGAACAGAATAGTGGAGGAGAGTTCACAGCAGCACATTGTGTTGCTATAAAGTCTGATCTGCCTATTACAAAATGGGATGTGCCACAGAGCAGAGCTGGCCTACCTTTGGCTCTACCCTTTTTAACCCAATGACTTTTGTGATACCAGCTTAGTGTTGCTAACAGTTTGAAATAATGCTCTGCCTTTACCATATTGCTGTTTTCCTGTCGATTTAGTAATTCTCTGGTGAAATATCTCTGAGTCATTGTAGCTATTACAGATTCATTGGTGCTGAAGAATGAAGCTTCATTAAGCCTATAGTGAAACATGCAAGTCCTTGAGGAGTTCTGCTGTTGCTTTCTTGGCCATATTTTGTCCAACAGAACTAGAAGGAAAACACATACATATGCATGCACCATATAAATATATAGTTATATATGTAGATATAAAATCAGCTATTCAAAGGAATGGTTGCAGCCAGGTATACTGTTGTATTCCTTGAGGACTCATAAACACAATGCTTTTTTTTTTCTTCTGTCATTTCTTCTCACAAAGTTGGTTATAAATCTACAACATTTTAAAAGAAAAAAAATGAATTAGATATTAGAATATGCAATTACCATATTAATACAATATGAGTGGATGAGAGAAGTATTAAAGCTGTTCTCATGTGCAAACTGTATTACTCAAGTACATCTCTTAAAAAAAAAAAAAAGACACAATAGCACAAAAGAGTCACAGAAGAGGTGCGGATCTTATGAAATGTAGTAATATTCTGTATATGGAAACCTAATGCATTCAATATATATTTTAATATTTCTTTCCATCATGATAATACGATGTTTTAACATATATTCTTTTGTGTAGATACAAGAAGTGTAAAAGTGAGAATGGGAATGGACCAGAAAAAGTAGTTGTTTTGTGCTGGCCTCATGGTGCAAGATCTACAGGTAAAATAGACTGAGATTATTCTGCAGAAACAAGAAAGGCTTACACCATCTCCTGTGGTTTGACCTGGAAGATTATTTTGCAGTTTCCATTCCTAATAAGTAACAGATCAGCTGTCTACTGGAATTGACAACACAGGCTTTAAACCAGCTTCAGATGATCCCAGGCTGAGAAATTGGTTCCACTGAGCTTTCCTAGGATGATGGGTTATGCTGGCCCAGCTAAACCTAAGGAACTTAGTTAAGGAATTTACAAGTTCCAGTTTAATCTTCTCAAGCCATTTGTGACTGTTCATTCCCAAAGCTGCCTTACTTACCTTTTCCCACAATTAAAATATCTCTCCCTCCTCCCCCAAGATATTGTCACAACTCCTAGACACAGTGGTTCCCAGGTATGTGATGCAGCAGGGCAGTGTGTCAGTGAAGGCCAACTCTTATGATGCAGTACATGTCTCTTAACCAAGTCTTTTCCATTTGTAGAACAAATCGATGAATGAAGGTCAGTAGAAATCTGCCTCTAGGTTAATTTCCAGATGCCCTCTGTAAAAGGTAATACTTCTCCTTTGTGCTTGCCAAATTCATGTGCCTCAGAACTATTTCTTTCCAAACATCTTTGATAACAGCACAAAGCTTTCAAGCCTGCTTAATGGAAACTTTAAAAACTTTTTTTCATTTTTATGCAGGGACTTGGAGCTAAATTCTGTTTGAACAGTTTATATGTATCAGATTAACCTCATGGTGCTCAGTGAAGCTGCATGAGATTTATGACATCATTACTGAAAAGATAATTTGGTCTCTGGCCAGCAGGAATGCAACGTGTCATATGAAAAATAAGCCAGTAGGGAGAATCCATCTCTGGTTGAAGCCATTCATGTAGAATGAGTCAAGTGCCAAGAAAAGTTCAAGGCTTTTCTAAAATATTTTGACTTTGGGTCATACTTTTACTTTTAACCTCTAAGTAGATTAAGTATTGAGTAATAATGGATTGCAACTAAGTATGTGCTTAATACTGTGAAGGCAGCTGCCATATAGCTGAAAGTATCCTGGCTTTCTAGTTGTGCTAACTACAAGAACAATATAACGTACTTTTCTCTGTTCTCAGGTAGATCCTGTTTTACCATCATAGAAATACTTGTACAGAACTAGATATACTAGCACAGACAATAATAAGTAACACCACCCTCTATTTAAGTATAATTATTCCATCATTAATGCTTTTTACATATTGGTAGAAAGGTACAATTATAACCCTAAATTAAGGGATTACTTGCATCCTGACACAACTTTCAAGTATAGATGAAACCTTGAAAGTTTAGGAGTCTTGTTTACTATGATTTCTTTGGCATTATAAACACATCTGTGAGAAAGCCAGCTATTTGCCTTTTTATGCTTTCTTGCACAAGCCAAAAACAAAACAAAACAAAACAAAATATACATGCTAGGTTTTTGAGTGAATTTTTCTCATTTGAAGAGCTTTGCATATCACACTGGTTTCTAGCAGATAAATGGGAGGGAAGGGTGAGGAAGAAAAGATTTTTTACTTGTTCAGAACTACCTTTGAAGCACATGAATAGGCATGAGGTTTCTGAAACTAAATTTCTCCACTAGGGTCCAGATTAAAACTGTATATTGTCTTCTTTTAGTCACTCTCCCATTTTTTTCCTCTCTTGTTCTGTCAAATATTATGAAATAACAAAATTATATTCTTAATAGTCTCGGGGACTCATTTCCTCCAGATGTAAAACAAAATCTTGTAAAAACATAAGCATCCACACACTCTATGGCAGTGTTAGTTCATTGAAGTTTCAGTGCTGTGCTCCAAAGTGCTCTGTTCCAATGACAGTAAGATCAGGTATGAAACTATTACACCTTACAGTATTTCTGTTGTATTGTTAAGAAAAGGTATTGTGTATTATTTGGATTGGAAGTATTCACTTTGCACCCATTTTCTGGAGGGTGGATATCTGTTTTAGGAAAGAGCCAGACACATTCAAAGGTTGCTGAGTGGGAAAGAGATGGGCAAGACGTCAATTAAAGACAACAGTATCTTCTTTTGGCAGTCTTATATGACAACTCTGAAAGATACTTAGATCTCCTACTTTTTGTTAGTTTTTGTTTGGTTGTTTTTTGTTTGGTTGTTTTTGTAGCAGAAATAAAAAGCTACAGGTGGTCCTGTGGCTGATTTTCCTCTACTCTAGCCTGGGTGAGTTTCCTCTCTTAGTCTGAGAATTGATTCCTGTGGTCTTATGAATCTAGACCTAGAAGAAGGTGTGTCATTGTGTTGTGTCCTGTCAAATGTTTATGCACTGCCTTTGTCAACTGTCCCCTTAAGCAGCATTGATGTAAGCATACACTCACACACACACACGCACAAATATAAATAAATAAATAAATAAAATAGAGAGAGAGAGAGAAAGCACCATGCATGCAATCTCTACATCTTTCTGGTGATGTTTCTTCTATATTTTTCTTCAGTAGCCTTCTGCTGCCACCTGCCTCCAAAGGATTTCCCTAAAATCAGCAGCTGAGAAATGGAGCTCAGAAGATTAACCTCCTGTGTGCACAGAACTTGCTTTGGAGTTTTGCATGCCAATCTTTTAAGCTTTGTGTAACAGAAAAAGGCATGTTGAGCGTACAACATCTACCTGTATCAGAGGTGAAACGCTTATTACTATGTGACAGAACAACAATTTGACACAGGTTTGAGTTTGCATGGCTGTTTTTCTGTTAAATTTTCTAAGTTGTGAACATGCAGCTGCAGTAGCAGATACCCCCCAACAGATTTAATGTTTGAAAAAGAGTTTAAAAGCTGAAAGTAATGTTTCCATCATAATGGAGACTGTATTATACAGAAAAATCTGATTGCTAATAATTTTTGTGTGTAGTGGTGTGAGCACCTCTCATCTGACCTTGTGTTTCATACAGCTGGAATTTCTGCATGTACTACTGTGCAGAAGTGGAGAAGGAGCAAAGCAGTGGTGAGGTAGTACAGGGCTGCGTGCATGTCTCTTTGCATTAGGTGTTCAAGTTCCCCACACCACGGTAGCCAATGTTTTCTTGGCAACTTAATAATCTGCCTTTACATCACTAATATCCTGGGCTCAATAACACAAAGAAATGATACATATAAGATTCATCACTGATATAATTCCAGTTACAGGCACATTCGTTCAGTAGTTAGACTCTCCCTACAAAGAGTTAGTATATTTGAATTGGCTGTGTAGGACAGAAAAGCAAGATTTAGATAAAAAACTAATCTCTTGCAAATTTAGCCTAATGGTGGAATCACTAAATGTCACTAAAACATTGTAGCACAAAAATATATCTATTACAAAGCCCTGAACGCTTTTGGCCTGCAGGCATCCTAAATGACATGCCTAGGAGTGCTCTGGAAGTAATTTTATAATGAATTCTCTTCCCTCTGTTCTGTACAGCATCTGGTTGAACTTGTTGAAATCACCTTTTTCATTGTTGTTGTTGTTGCAGGGCACACTATTGAGTAGCAAGTAATAATGCTTTATGGTTTGATATTTCAAATGTCTTTATAACAAGAACTCTAAAACCCTGTCTTTAATGTGGGGTATATAAATGTAAATTCATATAGCAATGATATATTGATGTTCGTGGAGCATAAATGGATGCTGCCTGTGAAATTTATTTGTATGAGATTGCTGGACAGACTAATAAAAGCAAAACAACACTATTTTATGTGAGTGGCGGGCATGACAAGTGAAAATGGCCTTTCACCTGAATGAAGCAATCCTTCCCTCAGTGTAAATTCTAGCCATTCTTTGATTGTTGAAATTTGTCGCATGAGTTTTTGGAAAATATACTTTCCTGTTGCTTCTTTCTGTTTTCACACGACTGAAAAGACCATCAGCCTGAATCTGGTAACACCCAGGGAAAATTGCACCTTTCAGCTCACAGTTGTTGGCTCTTGTTCTAAGCTTCATCAGAAACTAGATAAATGCCTCAAATGAATGTCACCCACTGTGGCCTGAAACTGTGATGAAATCATAACAGAGCCCCATGACCAGCTTAGCAATTTTGTCATAACAAGATCTGTGCCCTCCAGATAATACTAAAGCATAGCCCATTGCAGCAAGATCTGCTGTTGTGTAGCCAAGTGTACGTTTCAGGATAGTTTACATTTTGCTTTTTCTATCACTGTGATATTGAAGGCCCATAAGTGATGAGCCATTTATGTTTTATTATTATTATTATTTTCTATTCCCACAGTAACTTTATAGAGGTTTGCTTTCTGTTTTCTGGTCACAGGGTAAAAATTTTCATTCCATGCCTTTCTCATCTCAGTTACTGAAACAGCTTCTTGTACCATTCCCTCCACACACACCACCCCTGATATCCCTTTAGATAATCATCTTTACTCATTGCTCTACTTGCTTTGACTCCTCTGTGAGGCTTATTATTTGCTCATTTTCTTCCAGTGCATCATGGTCAGATTATTTCTCCCAGCTCCTGCACCTTTCATACCCTTGCCACCTCCTCTTTCTTTGTCTTGCCATGTTTCCCCCCATCTGAAAAAAAGTGTCACTGCAGGATTACCTCTACCTTATCAACCTGCAAGCCAATTTCTTGCTCAAACATGCCCTCCACCTTATACCCTTCTTCAGTCACTAAAAAATCCTCTTCTGCAGAATGGCCAGCCACTCCAGATGTTTTGGGATTAACACAAAATCATCTGCTCATGTGTCCTGCAAGAAGACTTGGTCTGACTTTTACAGCAGTGTGGTTACTTTGGAAGACTCTCTCAAAAATAGGTAATTTATTACTGTTTGCAGACCTTGTCACAAAATCAAAGGTAATAGTGGCCAGATGCTGTACATAGCTTACTTGTAGCAGCTGCAGATGCAACAGGCAGGTGCCGAAGTTATTGTATCAGAACAGCAGAGACCTTAAATAAAGGATCAATTGACTTTAGCCTTTGCTCAATCCGGACAACCATGTTCATAAATTTTCCAGCACTTGACCCATCAGAAATTTCTTCTGGATTTGAAGAAACCCCTGCAAATGATTTTTGCTGATCAATGTGTAGCTATTTTTCATTCCATTGGAGGAGCGTAAATTCCTGCAATAAGCTTCCTTCTATTTCTCCTGCCAATGCTGTCAGAGATCCATTTGGGGAGTCTTTTAGAGAATGCTGATGCATTATTGAAAACAGAGGATATTTCCCTTTCTTCCTTTACCTGTTTCTATGTGTTGCTTTGCATTTTGAGCTGTTTGTTAGAGAGGGGGAGTAGAGAACAGACAAATGTGAAGATTGGATTTTTTTGGTTTTCCATTGGTCAGGTTGCATGTAGATTGTGGCAAGAGACTTTTGGCTTTTGACTCTGCTGGTTTTGTCTTTCTCAACTTCTCACATTTTCTTCCATGACTAAGTCCATGTACAAATGTCAGTACACCCCTCTGTTCTTGCTTAATCTAGTTCTACAAAATACTTTGTTACGAGTTCAGAAGAGATATTTCCCCAGAATTTATGTTTTAAGACTAGGATTTTACTCCATTCTGTTTAGAGGCTTAGGGATTTTTTGTTTTGTGTTTTCTTGCATCTCAAGGATACAAAAACAATGAAGATATTTAAATCTGATGTAGCACAGTAAGCTCTTGTCACTTTCATGTCCTGGAAAAAAGTGACTCTTCAGAACAGTTGAGAATACAGTGAAAAATGTTGGCTTTTTACCTTTGTAGGAAATCCATGTAACTGCAAATACAAAATGGTAGTTTCAGTGGTTTAATATAAAACCATAGGTAGTTTAATAGAAGGAAAATCATCTCTTTCTCATTTAAAAGCTCTGCAGGAAGGAGGCTTAAATATACATAATGAGATGTTCTGTGTTTAAAATCTGTATTTTTTGAAAAATAATTTCCAAACACCCCCTTTAATTTTGTTCCCATTGAAATTCAACAGGATTTTCTGTCCTCCCTGCCAAAGAAAATATAACTGCTGTCCAAACCATGAAACAGATAGAAAAGGAGGAATTCACTGTAAAACCTGAGTGGAATGGCCCTTTGATACTTATAGTATCCATAAGTATCAGTCAGTTAGAGTGCTATGGAAATTGGTGGGAGGTGAACACAGGTCTCAGCAAGGGAACACCGAAGGATTTTTTTCATGGGTGGCCTATTCCCAGACATTTTCCATTTAGGTGTAATATGAACATTGATAGATCTTTACCAGAAAACCACAAACCTCTGTCATTTGACCTTGGTTAGCAGCATGAAACTTTTCCAAGACTGATGCAGCCCCCTCTGGGCTGCAACACTGATTTTCTACCTGGATGGCTGCCTGGACCAGCCATATACAGATAGAAATCTGATTTTTTTTTTTTTTTTTCATCCCATTTGCTCCTCTTCCATCAGAGAGATGGATTGCCTAGGATCTTCTTAATACCACAGAAGTGTGTCTGCTTAGCTCTCTGAACTGCACTCCAGCTTTGACATTGGGATCGTGTTTTGCATCTCTAAGATAAGGAAAGTTGATGTGGAAAGGCTGTTTCCCTGTACTGCTCCTAGAGCTCGCTGTTAGTGGGATGAATGTAAACTTTACTTTACACCTTCAACTTCATTTTATCTTTGCAAAACAATGCAACCTCGATAACAGCAATGTCAAAGCAAATTAATTCCCCAGATATTTTCTAATTCTGAACTTACATAGAGTGTGTTTGGAGAGAGAGCGTAAGTAGGGATTGCATCAAGGACTAATACTTATGTCTGTACAGCAGGATGTGCGGTTGCCATAGCAGCAATCAATCTGCTGCATAGGGAGTAACAAACTGATTCAAAGGCAAAGACTGATTTAGGTCAAGGAATAACACTTCATAAAAAGAGAGACTTCTGTGTGACTTTTGATGGTTGTTTTGCTTTTGTGAATGCACTTGCAATGTATATTGAGAAAACGCCCAAATGCCAGAACAAGTGTGTGAGGACTCAAGAGCCCTTGAATACTGGGAAGAACCAGCCCACTTATAGCACTTCTGGCAGCTCCAGTGTCAGCTGTAGAAAAGTATAGATAAGGTGATGAGGTCTTGCTTGTTTTATGTTATTTATGGGTTCGTTCCTCTCTAACTGATGAAAAAACATTCCGAAGATGTTACATGAGTGCTGGCCTCTGCTAGAAAGTGGATGAGCTCACACTGAAATGTTTGCATGCCCTGAGCTGTGGGAGCACCTGCTTGCCTCAGAAATGTCAGTGGTATTTTTGGTAAGTATTCATATAGATGTGTGCCTATATGTGTATGTGCACATATTTTTTAAGGAGACAATTCACTTCTGGAGAAATTAAGTTGTGACACAGGGAAATCAAAATGACATCGATTAAATAATAATAATAATAAAGACACTGATTATATAAGTCTAGCAATCTGAGTACTAAGGAACTGGTGATTGTCTTCTATTTTACCATAGTTCAGAATGTGTGGTGTGGTGTAATACCAGCTTCGTACTATTAAACACTTTGTTAGTGAGTAGGAGTGTGTTGAGTAGAAAAGGCTGCAGTTTGTGAAGATCTGGCTATGATGTGACAGCCACCTTATTGTGACGTGAAGTTCCGGTACCCACAGTTCAGGGCAGGTTAATGAATGGGACTGCTAAAACCTCAGCAGTGACATGTGAATGGGTAGGAAACCTTTTTTGGTAATGGGTAGGAAACACTCTGGTCAATCCATTTAAATAATGAAAGAGAGGATGAAAGAGAGGATAAAAGTGTGTCTTGGTCAGTCTTGAGTATTTATATGGGGAACAGAAACTTAATAAAACAGTCTTCTCAATGTAGTAACCACAATTACATCAGTATTCAATGAAAGTTGAAGATAGTCAAGTTCTAATTAAAAATGAGATGAGTTTGGGCAATGAGAATAATCACAGTGACAAACTGGAAATTCCTTCATGAGATGTGCCATCACTGGAAAGTTTCAAGTAGAGGCTGTAGACTCCTCTAGAACACATACAGCAAATTGAGCATGGCTATAGAAATTAAGGTGATAGGACTTAAAACCATAGCATGCTGTCTACAGAAGTAGGACTACACCATTCTCAGCCCATGCCTCCAAGATCTGCCTGTTTACATTGTTCTGCAAAACCATAGGCTGTTGGCCATGCAAAGACAGGTGCATCCAACAGGTTGCCTGTAAACTCCTACTGTGGAAATGCTTATGGGATCTAATTAAGCCTCCACATCAACTTAACCTCTGCTCAAGGTGAAAGGAAGGACACCCATTATGGTGTTTTTTTTGTTGTTGTTGTTGTTTAAGCTAAGAACATCTGCACATTGGAGGTGAGGCTGCAGCTACTGACTGCTATAACAAGGACTTGAGATGAGCTGACAAACAGCAGTGACTTTAGCCCTGTTTGACCCAGCCTGGTTTCAAAACATTGAATTAACTTCCAAGCTTTCTGTCTATACATTATTACCCATCCACACAGCCATCAGTCCCATATGTTGTTTTGTTTTTACATTATTCTTTATTTAATTTTATCATGCCATGACTGTGGTGGCGTATTCCAGGAAAAGCTCGCCTTTTGAGTATAGACATGGCTATATTACAATAAAACACTTTATCTTATGCAATGTGTTTTCATGAGAGCAATATTATTTAGCAATATTCTTCTTGGTAGCCTGATTAGAGATTTGAACCAGAGACTCACCTGAGAGCAGAGTCCTCCACAAAATTAATCTCTGAGCACTCTGTAATGTGATAATGGGGTTATAGTGGGGTGATAAATGTACCTGGTATCCAAACTTATTGATAACACTCTTTCTGGACACAGACAAGTTTAACCCACAGTGGAAGGAGCGTGACAGAACAGTGCCTTCTTTCAGCAAAGCCTGCATCTGCAGTGGTGGTTGGAAGGGGAGACCTTTTAACAGGTTACTTCTACGAAATATCAGCCTGCACTTTTCACCCACTGTCAGTCATCATTTCTGTTGCAGAGGGTGTTTTTTGTTGTTGTTTTTGTTGTTGTTGTTGTACTGTTTATTAATTTTTGTTTTGTCAAAAATAAAATACTCTGAAGAAGAAAATGAAGAAAAAAAATGGGATAAATGAAGAAGCAGAAAAACAACAGCTGGGTGATGACATTACTCTTCACTGATATCTCCACCTCCTTTTCCAGGATATAAGTAGTAGTACAGGAAGAAAACATGTTTTCTGCTAAGACCCTTTATATTGTTTTCAGTCTATTCAGTGTTCATTCTCTGTCCCTCCATGAAAAGTATTATATTTCACTGGGGCACAAAGGTTTGGGATTAGCATCCTCTGCCTGTTTTGGGGAAATCAGTTTGGTAAGGGCTCTCACTGTTCCTCTGCTGTGTCCTTTATTCTCTGTACTTCAGACATTTTCCCTGCCTTTGCCACCTCAAGTCAGTCTGTAAAACTGTTTGTTACAGCTATTAATGAAAGAGGTGACAGAGGTGACACTGAGCTACTGACTCAGAGAACAATTGAGACATCCTTGGGGGGGGGAGGGGGTTGGGGAGGAGATTGTTTTATGTGGATTATGTAGCCAACAGTGATCAAATATAGGTCATTCTTGAGATTCATGAACCATCTCCCTGTCACTGTGGTGTATGCTGCACCTGAACAATCATTTTTCCTCTTTACCTGGACCTGGAGAGTCATTGTCTTCTTGCCCTGACATTGAGGTTATTACCTTTTCACGCAGCATGATATGTGACAGAAACAGCATTGCAAAATTTTGGTTCAGCTGCATGATCAGGGTTCCTCGAAGGTGTTGGGTGTTCATCAGCAGTTATTAGTCTTCATTCCAGCAACTCAAGATCCACCCTTAATCCTGACAGTGAATAGTTCTGGTCTCACTTGTTTTTCAATGTGTCATTTAATTGTTTCCCACTGACCCTCCCCCTTCTCTCAGGAAAAAAATATTCAAGTGGGTGCATACACAGTGGGAAGAATGGTGGTTTCCCAGAACTCCTGAAGAGCTTGTAA
This sequence comes from Oxyura jamaicensis, assembly GCF_011077185.1. NCBI lineage: Eukaryota > Metazoa > Chordata > Aves > Anseriformes > Anatidae > Oxyura > Oxyura jamaicensis. The sequence goes on from NC_048926.1 coordinate 71,704,214, forward strand.
GCAAAACTCCAAAAAACAGCAAGTTTTCAACCATGGCTCTGTGTGGGGTGAGGGGATGGGTTGGAAAGCTTCCAGAAAGGTACTGAAAATTTAGGGGAAAAATTAAAAAAATGCTTCTTCTAATATATAGGTAGGTCAACCAAGCATGATATTTTCTCATTGTGGAGAAAATTACCTGTCCCCCAAAGCAATGTTCTCATATTTGAAATTGAAGAATTCAGGGGATTTAAACCTTTATCACCGGGATCATTTGTTCTGTGCTCTTAAGCTTGAAAGACTGTTAACATAACTTGAGTTTATATGGTACTCTCAAGTTGCCAATGTTCTATGCAATCCCATGGTTTGCATTCTGATGCAGCTTGTGCACTGTGATATGCAAATAACAAGTGTGTTATGCTGAGTGTTGGGATGCCCATGGCCCGTGCAGCAGCATTAATGTTGTGCAACAGCCATCCCCAGTTAAGAAAACATCAAAATAACAGTTTACACTCTTTTGTGGGAAAAATCTGTCTTGGGTATCAAGTCCTTTCCAAATTTGCATACAGAATCATACAGTGCCAAACATATGATACCATTTTTCCTTGTTTTTATATTTTGATGATGTTTTCCATGTTATGACACCTACAAAATTAAGAATATCCCTTAGTTATTGTTTCCAAACATAATGATCTCTTGCAAGTGGTTGTGCAATTGAGCATAGTCAAAAAGTCCTACTAACATTGAGCAGCAAAGTATTATACTTGCTTGCATCAGTGTTAGCCTATACTAAAATTTCATATTGCAGGAATGACGCATAGTGGGTTCAGTGCTAACTGAACTGATCAAAAATTGTTCCCATTTTGGAGAAGGAAGGACTTGAAATTGCTCTCTTTTATCAGTCATAATGCTATGGAAGTAAGTGAAATACAATTTCTAAATTTGGGATTGTTGGTTTTCACAGCTGCTGAGAAAAATTCTTATGGTCATTATTTGGTATAGGTTAGGATAAACGTAGTCAAAAACTATATACAGTCTCAGAAATTCCTTGTTATTTTCTTCATTAAACAACACAGCCAACATTTCTGGTGTAAAAGCTGCGAAGCTATTTCATAGCTGGAAGCATGATAGGGCTTTCTGGATGTTATTTTGTGGTTTCAGCTTCTGGCATTTGGGCAATCTGAGTTTAATCACTACATCTCACCTTGGACACTTCTGGGCCTGTGATAAGATCTGTGATCCTTAACAATATGAGGAATGTTTCTGATATTGTTCCAGATGTTCATTTTTGCATTTGAGCATTTGTTTTTCCCATGTTGCATGAGGACAGTTATGCTTTTCTACATTTCTGTTCTGCCACAAGAACAGGGAGAATTCTATTTTGTAAAAACGTAGTGAGGTTTGAAGCCATAGGGTCTGAGGAAAATTCAGGCCAGCAGGGACCTGGGGAGGTCTCCAGCCCAAGCCACTGACCAGAGCAGGCTCAGCCCTGGGGTCAGACCAGGTTGCTCAGGGCTTTATCCCACAGGGGCCAGAGACCCTCCAAGGAGGCAGGTGGTACCACATCCCTGGGCCAATGGCACCAATGTCCTCATGGAGGACAACCCATTCCCTTAAATCCAGTCTGAACATCAAATGATTCTGCTGCCCTTACCCCCCTGCTGAGCAGCACTGTGAAGAGCCTAGACCAAACATACAAACATTTGAGTCTTTGAGGCTAAGTAGAAGAGAATAAAGGGGAAGAGGTGAGCAACAGCAAAGTGACAGGATAAATCACAAGCATGGCTCTGTGTGTGAAAGTGTCTCTTTAATAGGAACAAGTCCACTCTCTTGGGACTGTTTTATGCCAGAGGAGCAGATGATGCCCTGCTGGCTGTCAGACCAAGCACACCCAGCCTCCAGCCCACACCTGATCCTGCAGCTGCATCTCTTGCATTTGGCAGTGCTGTGCACCATGCAGCTACAAGAAGTTGCTGCTGCCCTTCAGCAAAACAAGTCACATTGGTTTCAACTCCCTTCAGAACACAAATGGGAAGAAAGATGCAGACCCCACTACATGAAGTGGGAAAAAAGTTCTTTCAAATTCCTAAAATGATAACAAAAAAAAATGAAACTGCAGAAAAGCAAATAAAAATGAAACAGTGCAGTGGAGTTTTTCGTTTTTGTTTTGTTTTGTTTTTGTTTGGTTGGTTGGTTGTTTTTTTTTAGATAAAGCTACCCTCCCCCCCAGAAACAAATAAATAGGACTAACAAATCTTATTTGCAATAGTTATTTTTAACCTGAAATTTAATATTCTGACTTCTGATTTTTTTAACTGTCCCAAAGCAGAAAGATCCACACTACATGGTGTTTTCATCAGAATGTCTAGAAAATTTTAAGAGAAACTAGTGAGACTGTGTGGGTGTAAATATACAAACAAACACTTTTTAATCAGACAAGCAGCCATTTAGAAAAAGGCTAATGCGTGCTACGTTTTGGTATTGAACATATTTTTCTATTTCAAGTAGAAGGAAAAATATCTAGTATTTTGATACCATTTTATAAAAATGGTATCAAGAATTACTACTGTTGAACAACACTCTCTTTTTTACCTTATTATTTTTGCTATAAAAGTATACAATAGACAACTTTTGAAATTCACTCCAAGCAGGGCAAATAAAACCCCAAAGCCCTTCATTTCACTGACTCATATTTTCATTATTATCATAATTGTGTGTTTGTGCTTTCATATCATGGCAATGCACATGGCCCCAAAATGGTTTGGAGTCAAAGGCTGTATCTTGTGAAATCAGGACAGGAAAAATTCATGCCCCATAGAGAAAATGGGCATTCTCACTGCTCTCATCCAGACAAAATAATACAGTACTATTGAGTGGAATTAAGGTTGTTCCACAGGTCTCATTCAGAGCTCACAGTAGTAAAAGAAGCAAAAGCAAACAGAATAAATTATACTGTTTCCACACACTGCTCTGCACCTGTGATTTGCTCACCAAGGACATTGTAAATTTCTAATTAATTTTCTTGTATTCCTATTGGTACAAATAAAGACAATAGAAATCTGTTCTGGTAAAAAGAAACAATGCTACAAACAATTACAATGCATTTATCCTGCAAGTAACAGAAAAATACTGAACTAAATGAAAATTAACCATTCTTAGCATTTCAAAAGTGTTCTCTTGGATTTTTCTATGCTGCCAATCTGGGGATTTCATTCCATTCCATTTTTTTTTTTTTTTTTTTTTTCCTGATATCACATCCTTTTCTATTGAAAATTATGTGATTTGCTGAAAAGTAAAATAATTTTGTGTATCATAAATGACCACGGTACTCACAGAGGAATTACTTAGACTGCATGCATCAGTTAAAAGTTAGTGTTCATAAAAGAGCTTTTAGTAAATAATGAGGTGACAGTGGTGATATTGAGAGATGTACGGTACAAAAAGAAAGATGCCAGGAGGAGAAGTCTGATGTAGTTGGTTATATTATCATAAGGGATTTGAACAATAAATGTAATCTGTTTAATTTCTATTGCCATTAAATATTATTTTGTAATAGAGTGAACTGAAATCTTTCCACACATTTCTTTCTTTTCTCTCTCTCTCTTTCTCTATCCCTCTCCCTCTCCCTCACTTGGACATTAGGGATAGTTGTATTTTGTTAATCTGTCCAGACAAAATTGTCAGCAGCTGAAAAGGGAAAGGTAATGCTTGGCCTGGTTTCTCCATGTTTGCTGGAAGACGCATGAACATTAAGGCATTCAGATGACTTTTAACAGGCAGAGCCTGGTCGTTCTGCTTTGAGAGTCCACCTTAGCCAAACCACCCTCTCCATATTACTTTAACTCAAAAGACATGAGTTTACACAGTGTTTTTCTGTTGCTTACTCTTTGATGGCAGACAATGTCACATAATGTTCCAGTAACTTCAAAGAGAGATGCATCACATATTGGTAACTCTCTCAAACAGCACTAATTTATTCCTAGAAAGGAGTTTTGTGGTTAGATGTTGGGGTGGAGATTTTATCTTTTAAAAATATATTTTAGTTTGTCAGGAAGAGATTTATTTTCCTCTTGATTCCTGCTAGCAGGTAATAAGATACCTGCCATGCTTTTCAGGCCTGTTCAGTTCTTTTGTGTCTCAGCATATCTGTCAAATGACTCTTCAGGCAGCTTTTCTGTTCTTCTGAGAAGCATAAATGTGACCTTTAGTTCTGTCAGCAAATGAAGTGTCTGAAGCTCTGTTCATAGAATCATAGAATCATAGAATATCCTGAGTTGGAAGGGACCCTTAAGGATCATCAAGTCCAACTCTTGACACCGCACAGGTCTACCCAAAAGTTCAGACCATGTGACTAAGTGCACAGTCCAATCTCTTCTTAAATTCAGACAGGCTCGGTGCAGTGACCACTTCCCTGGGGAGCCTGTTCCAGTGTGCAACCACCCTCTCTGTGAAGAACCCCCTCCTGACGTCCAGCCTAAATTTCCCCTGCCTCAGCTTAACCCCGTTCCCGCGGGTCCTGTCACTAGTGTTAATGGAGAAAAGGTCTCCTGCCTCTTGACAACCCCTTACGAGGAAGTTGTAGACTGCGATGAGGTCTCCCCTCAGCCTCCTCTTCTCCAGGCTGAACAGGCCCAGTGACCTCAGCCGTTCCTCGTACGTCTTCCCCTCCAGGCCTTTCACCATCTTCGTAGCCCTCCTCTGGACACTCTCCAACAGTTTCATGTCCTTTTTATACTGTGGTGCCCAGAACTGCACACAGTACTCGAGGTGAGGCCGCACCAGCGCAGAGTAGAGCGGGACAATCACCTCCCTTGACCTACTAGCGATGCCGTTCTTGATGCACCCCAGGATACGATTGGCCCTCCTGGCTGCCAGGGCACACTGCTGGCTCATATTCAACTTGCTGTCTACCACGACCCCCAGATCCCTCTCTTCTAGGCTGCTCTCCAGCGTCTCATCGCCCAGTCTGTACATGCAGCCAGGGTTTCCCCGTCCCAGGTGCAGGACCCGGCACTTGCTCTTATTGAACTTCATGCGGTTGGTGATCGCCCAGCTCTCCAACCTGTCCAGATCCCTCTGCAAGGCCTTTACGCCCTCATTTGAGTCCACAACTCCTCCAAGTTTGGTGTCATCAGCAAACTTGCTCAAAATACCCTCTATTCCTACATCCAGATCATTTATAAAAATATTGAAAAGTACCGGCCCTAAAATGGAGCCTTGAGGGACCCCACTGGTGACCGCCCGCCAGCCTGACGCAGCTCCATTTACCATAACCCTTTGGGCCCTGCCCGTTAGCCAATTGCTCACCCATCGTATGATGTTTTTATTTAGCTGTATGGTGGACATTTTGTCCAGTAGGATCCTATGGGAAACCGTGTCAAAAGCCTTGCTGAAGTCCAAAAAAATCACATCAGCTGGTTTCCCTTGGTCCACCAGACGGGTGATCTTATCATAAAAGGAAATCAGGTTAGTTAGGCAGGACCTACCCTTCACAAACCCATGCTGGCTGGGACCAATGACTGCTTTGTCCCCCAGGTGCGCCTCAATAAGTCCGAGAACCAACTTCTCCATGATTTTACCAGGCACTGACGTGAGACTGACAGGCCTGTAATTGCTAGGGTCTTCTTTCTGACCCTTCTTGAAAATTGGCACAACATTTGCCAGCTTCCAGTCTACTGGGACCTCTCCAAATTCCCAGGATCGTTGAAAAATAATTGAGAGAGGTTCCGCGATGACATCCGCCAGCTCTTTCAGCACCCGGGGATGAATCCCATCCGGACCCATGGACTTGTAGGGATCCAGGTGGAGTAGCAAATCCCGCACACGTTCAGGGTCAGTTGGGAGTTTGTCATCCCCACCGTCCCGGTCCTCCAGCTCAGGGCACCCTGGGTCCCGAAGCCCATCATCGGCATTGAAGACAGAGGCAAAGAAGGCGTTAAGCGTCTCTGCTTTGCCTACGTCATCGTCTGTGAGGAGACCTTCCCTATCAAGGAGCGGCCCTATGTTTTCTTTAGTTCTCCTTTTTCCATTTACATATCTAAAAAAAACCTTTTTATTTTCTCTGTTGTACAGCTACTTCTTGTACTTTTGCTTTAGCTATGTTTTTTCAGTTTTCTCAGGTGTGTATCAGACTTCCACACTTTGCAGCTTGTGTGTTTGAGATCTGGGAAAAGTGTTTCTTTAGGATATGTAATGAATGATAGGGTGACAATAAGCTTTCAAAAGCTCATACTCGCCCTTTTGTTTCCTCATCTGAAATAAGTGAAATTAGCAGCTTAATTGTCATGCACCAGAAAAGATCACCAGGCAGAAAGAAAGATTTAGAAGGCTGTGTAGCATTTCTGCTAATACACCTGAAGAACACTCTGCAGATCTTTGATTTGATTCCATACAGTTGTGTCTAGTTGCCTCTTCTATGTGTACAAAGACAAAGAGTGCATTTAATGTCAAAAGTTGAACTTTCATTTTTTACGGTAGATTCTAAATGATTATTGATTTGTAGGAAGGTGAGTGTTGATGATTAGTTGGCAATTGCTAAATTGTGTTAGCCAGAATAAGAACATGTAGGGGTAGAATGGAAAATCATGTTCATGTTCTCATGACCAATCTGCTATTTGTTTTCATTCCAGATCTGAAAGTTTTTTTTTTTTTTTTTTTTTTTTTTTCTTGTTTGCAATTGATAGGACAACATATCATTGCTGCTAGAGCTAAGCTTTCCCTTATTTGCATTTCAGCCCTAGAGAGTTCTTTTGTAGTTTAGCTTTCATGATTATTTTGTATTCCTCTCTGGAATATGCCATTGCTTTCAATCTCTGATCATGGTATAGTATACAATATATATGGTAAACAGTGGGTAATTGTAGTTCTTTGGTAACTTTACAATACATTGAGACTAATTTTCTCACTTACTGGCCAAGGTTTTCAACCACCAACAGACCAAAATTCCTCTGGCCAGAATACACTGCAGTCATGGTCTTGGCCTTGTACTTAACACAATGCACTTGTAAATGTAGTTTCTCCTTTTGAATTTGTTCCCTTTCATCATTTTTCTCCCTTGTGCTGGTATTTTCCAGAAATGATTCTTTAAATTATAAAATTAATAAACACAGAATTACTACTTCTATACATATGTCATATTCTAAAGGTGTAAGACACATAATAAGAGATGAATCTGTGGCACATAGAAGATATTGTGCTCATAAAATTCATTGAAAATAAATTTGTTTTCTGTGGTAACATACACAACTGTCTGTTGTTTTCTGTATTAATTGGTCTCTTCTGTTTCTGCTCATGTGTCTGTTTAATAGGCATCAGCTAGTGATGTTCCCCAGCAGGAATTTGTACTAGCAGCATAATGTTTCTGGAGACTTTCATGTAAAAATGTTTTTATTTTAATATGTATTGTCCTTCTGCATTGAAATTGTCCTCGATTGAATTTCACCTAAATTCTTTTCAACTTCAGAGTAGGTAGTGAACTCGGTAAGTTTTCCACTTTTAGTGTATAGACTTACGTATTTTCTTGCTTATACTGTGCAGCTGACCATGATAGTTTCAGAAGGGAAGGTGGCAGGGAAGGAATGGGAATTAATTGAAATTCATCCAATCTTTTATTATCAATTACCTGCAAAAATGAAGAAATTGTCATTGTCCTACAAGCATTCTCCATCTGCATCAGACTGGTTATTTGAAGTGGGAAAAGTATTTCTGGTCTGTTCATCAGTTGGAAGGAATCGGTGTTACACCTTTTAAGCAGGAGCCTCCTCTAGGATTTGGGAAAGCACTGAATTCAGTGCTGAATGTGCAAGAGTCTGAAGTACAATTTGTTTCCATTGTGAGTTTGAAAACTATGTGTCTCTATGAATCTCTATTGTGTATCTAAAAATGCAACTGCTTTGATGAACAGAAATGATAGTTTTCTCTTCTGATGTCCTCTAGCAGGGTGGCTGAGGCCACTAACATCTCACAAAGGCAGAGTAGAGGGGGACAATCACCTCCCTTGACCTGCTGGCCACCCTCTGTTGATAAAGCCCAATTCATCAAGTTGGCCTTCTGGGCTGCAAGTGTACACTGCCAGCTCATGTCAAGCTTTTCGTCCACCAGCACCCCCAAGTCCTTCTCTACAGGGCTTCTCTCAATGAGTTATTCTCCAGGTTTGTACTCATGTCTGGAATTGCCCTGTGTAGCACCTTGCACTTGGACTTGTTGAACCTCAATACGTTCACATGGGCCCACTTCTCCAGCTTGTCCAGGTCCCTCAGGATGGCATCCCTTCCTTCTGTTGTATCAGCTGCACAACTCAGCTTGGTGTCATCTGCAAACTTGCTGAGGGTGTAATCAATCCCACTGTCTATGTCATTGATAAAGATATTAAACAGTACCAGGCCCAGGACAGACCCCTGAGGGATGCCACCCGTCACTGGCCTCTACTTGGACACAGATCCATTGACCACCGCTCTCTGGGTGCAACCTTCAAGCCAACTCCTTATCCACTGAATGGTCCGCCCATCAAATCAATTTCTCCCCAACTTGGAGATCAGGATGTCATGTGGAACCATGTCAAAAGACTTACAGATATCCAGGTACATGATATTAGTTGGTCTTCCCTTTTCAACTGGTGCAGACACTCTATCGTAGAAGACCTGACTGGACAGGCATGAGTTACCCTTGGTGAAGCCAAGCTGGCTGTTTCAGATCACCTCCTTGTCCTGCATGTGCCCTTTGGGACTTTGCTCCCCCCAGCCTCCATTAATGGGTTCAGTTAAACAAAAGATTTGGGAAGCCTGACTGGCAGTGAAGATTGAGGCAAAAAAGTCATTGAGTACTTCAGCCTTCTCCATGCCTATTGTTACCAGTTCCCCCTTCTCATCTATTGGGGTGGGGGTGGGGTGGGGGGGGGGAGGGTACACTCTCCTTGGCCTTTCTTTTCTGAGCCTATACCTATAGAATCCCTTCCTGTTATTCTTTGCATCCCTTGCCAAGCTCAGTTCCAACAGTGCCTTGGCTTTTCTGATCCCATCCTTGCACATCTGGACCACATCCCTGTACGCTTCCCAGGCCACATGTCCATGCTTTCACTTCCTGTGCATTTCCTTCTTGCACCTCAGTTTGACCAGCATGTCCTTCCTCAGCCATCCCGGTTGTCTGCCCTTCCTTCTTGTTTTATTATGAGGGTGGATTGAGAGTTCTTGCGCTCTAGGGAAAATATGCTTAAAGAGTTGCCAGCTCTGCTCAGCTCCTTTGTCCCTAAGGACAGTGTTCCGGGGGATCTCACCTACTAGGTCTTTCAATAGTTTGAAGTTCACTCTTTGGAAGTTTAAGGTCCTGCCTTTGTTCTTTGCCAGGCCCATATTCCTTGAGATCACAAACTCAATCAGAGCATGGTCACCACAGCCCAGACTGCCTCCAATCTTGACCTCTTTAATGAGCTCTTCCAAATATGTGAGCACCAGGTCCAGTAATGCTGCTTCTCTGGTTGGTTTGTCTAATAGCTGGACCAGGAAGTTATCCTTAATGCACTTTAGGAATCTACTGGGTTGCTTGCAGCCTGCTGTGTAGTTTAGCCAGCAGACATCTGGGTGGTTGAAATCCCCCATCAGGATGAGGGCGTGCAAGCATGACGCTTCTTGTAGCTGAAGTAAGAATGCTTTGATCAGGCAGCCTGTAGTAAACCTCAACCACAAGCTGTCCTTTACTGGTGTGTACCTTAACTCACCCACAAGCTCTCAACCTGTCCATGCTGTTTCTCAGAGGCATCTCTTTGCATTCAATCCCTTCCCTAATGTAGAGGGCAACACCCCCTCCCTTGTTTCTCTGTCTCTACTGAAGTTTGTAGCTGTCTATTCCAGTGTTCCATTTATGTGATCCATCCCACCATGTTTCCATTATAACAATCAGATTGTATTTGTCTAATAGCACCATGGTTTCCAACTCCTTTTGCTTCTTTCCCATGCTGTGTATGTTTCTGTAGAGGCACTTCAGTTGGGCTATCAGCCATATTACATTTTCAGAACCTTTCCTCTTTGCATTGAGACAGTTCACAAGTTGTTACTTGCAATTTGCATACCCTTCCACCACTGTGTCTAGTTTAAAGCCCTCCTGATAAATCCAGCCAGCTTACTGCCCAAAACACTCTTGCCCCACCTGGACAGCTGCACCCCATCCGATGTCAGCATGCCCTGTTTCTCAAAAGTGTGTCCAAGGTCACAGAACCCAAAACCAAGACACCAACCTCCCAGCCAATCACTTGGCCCATTCATCTCCTTCTTCCTGGGTTCCAGTCACTAATGGGGAGGACAGAGGAGAACACTACTTGCACTTCCAATCCCTCAACGTCTTTCCAAGGGACATAAATCCTTTTTGATATTTCAATTTTCTTGTTGCAGCATCGTTTGATCATACTTTAAAAAGTAGGAAAAGGTGGTAGTCTTTGGCACCCACGAGAATTTGTAGCCTCTTCAGAATATCAAGAATACAGGCCCCAGGCAGGCAGCACACCTCTCCGGAGAGATTGTCCAGACAGCAAATGGGATCTTCAGTGCCTCTCAGGGAGGAAATATATGATGTGATACATATGATATGAAATAAGAGCATATATGTCACAGATATAGGGTATGAAATATGGAAGATATGGCACACAACAATATGATTACAAGCCTAGAAAATTTGGAGCCACTCATTAACTTGAATAGGCAACAAAGGAAATGCACAAATAGAAATCATGTTAAGCAATATATCTTAGTATTTGGAATAACTTTGGAATAACTTGGTTAATTTTGAATAAGAAGCAGATTATTTTCCTTGTTGGTACATATTAAAGCTCGCCATATTTGCCTGGAACAAATTTATTTATTTTTGAAAAAATATGATTTAGGCCCTTTTTTTTCTATTTTTGATAGCCCAATTACAAATGCTTTCAATATTGTTTTATTTGTTTGTTTGTTTTAATAATAATTTTTAAAATAATAAAATATCTGAGGAGATTTCTCAAAATTGTATCGAACCTTGACTGTTGTCATGGGATCAAAACTTCTTGGACATTGTCTAACCTTTTCCAGTTTTCTGTGCTCTTTTTTTTTTTTTTTTTTTTTTTTTTCATACCTTACAAAGGTACATGGGAAATCCCATGACACAAAATGATCTCTTTCCAACCAAAATGAATATTTTCATGAATGGAGTGGAATGGAATAGAAAGACTTCCATTTTTGAAAGACGAATTAATAAACCCAATTTGAAAGGAGAAAACTTGGCTAGTCTTTTTTTTTTTTTTTCTTCCCTCCATTTTTAATTTTTTTTCTACCTTTTTCAAAGAAGAGGAGAGGGATGTAAAAATAAACTATTTGTTAATTAAAGAAGTGTTGTGTTTTATCCACAGTAATTTAATGTGACAGGGAAGAGCAACAGGATGTGTGAAGTTGATACTCTCTGGCTGATGTTTTCAAAGGTGAGCTGTGATTTGAATGTTCAACTCCCATCAGAATTTGATGGGAGTTTTGCTTCAGGCAGCTTTTAATATTCTCCCCTACTGGTAGCAAAAGCAAGACTGTATACAAAATAAAAAATCTCTTTGAAACCCTGATTTTTTACCCTTCCTTGCCTCTTTAAAATGTATTGTATATGTAGGCTTTCCAAGACAACCTGAACATTTTTAAAGTTATATTCAACTTGTTTTAAGCAGATGCCCTGAAACCATATAAAAATATTTTGAATACTACTGGTAAAAGTCAGAGATGCATTTTATCACACTGATTCATGAGGTGCATGCTCCAATTCTTCTATTTAATTCTCTAAGCTTTCTTTCCACATCATGGTATCTTATATTTACACTATTTGCCTCCTGAGTTCTGTATATGAGAAAACACCACTTTCTGTGGAACATCTCCAGACAAACAGTTTAGTTCAGGCTTTCCCTATTCAAGAGTTTATGGAAGACCTTTACTGATATTTTCCTAAACTTCATTACTGACCATGGTTCCTTTCCTAATTTACATAAATAAGAAAATAGCAAATCAGCCTCCTGCTCTGTACTCTGTGTCTGTGCCTTCCTCTGGCTAAGATTTGCAGCTTCTACACAACTCCTGTGTAGAATAACAGTCCCACTGTGACCTGCTGCCAGGTCCCCACTTCCCCATTGGTATCTCTGTCTTGCATGTATACATCTTCTTTGTCTGCAATCTGAACTTCACAGCAAACCACTGAGCTGTGACCAGTGGGGACAGGCTGTTCCTGGGGTAATGCTTCATTAAGGTAACAACTCGCAGGGTTTGTTCCAGTCCCTCCCATTTCTTTCTCTGCCAGGGTTAGTATCTACAATCCCCTAAGCATTTTCCTGGCTTCACCAGTATGTGAATGAAAGACTGGGATGATTACCATACTCAACTTAAATTTATTTATGGATATTTTACTTGACTCAATAAAGTGCTGAGTTACAAAGTTTGGATTCAAATCAGTTTCTCAAAGTTAAGAACTTTTAAAATTAATTTCTTCTTAAAGCTCTTCCTTACTCTAACTGCAGAAGAATGAAAACAGCATGTAAATACCCAAATATTTGCATGGATTATTTGGATCCACGATAGAGATGTTGGTCACAGCTATTGAGGAATTTAATAGCGGAGATTGTACTGTAAGAGCTTGCATTTCTCAGGATTCCTAGAACTGTGGGATCTTGGACATTATATAGGTTGAGGTCTAATGAACAACATTGTATGTGACATTATGTAAACTGTAAGTAATATACATTCAGAGTAAAAGCAAACTGTGTTTCTGTTGGTAAGATTCAGAATTTGCAATGAATACCTTTGATATGGATTACAGTGGCCAGATTTAAAATTTTGGAATTGTAGTATTAACTTGTCCTTTTAAAATTATATTACTGTACCTTATGTGGAATAGGCATGGTTCATATGTTTATGTATATTGGCATGGATATTAAATATATACACACATTTAATGCAGATTTTCTGCAAAGTTTCTGTACAACTGCAGCCACAGCCTTTTAAGAACCATCATCTTTTCAGCAATCTGTTTCCATCACAACAGACTAGCCTATATGCATTATTAAAATTAGGAATGCTCTACGAGTGAACCTAGATATCTTGGAAATGCTGGAAGCTGCCAAATAGGGTCTATCTGACCAAAGTCATGTGCTTTTGTTTTCTCCTGTACTTCAGCTCAGTATATTCCTACTCCAGTTGATGGCTACACCCACCAGAAAAAGAAGACAAGTTAGTGAGAAGTATGTTCTCTTTCCCCAAAGAGTAAATATTTGTACTGGGTCTGGCTGGGATGTTAAATTTCCCTGCAGCATCCATACAGTGCTTTGCTTTGCACTTGTAGCTAGAACAGTAGTGGTATCACCAGTGTTGTGTCTGCTGCTGATATGTGCTGGCACAGCATCGGGACCCTCCTAGGGGGTGGGCAAAAAAGTGAGAAAGAAACATAACCAGGGCAGCTGACCTAAACCAACCAAAGGTTTAGGACTCCATACCATATGAAATCACACTCAGCAATAAAAGGTGGAAAAGGGAAGAGGGGAGGGGTGGGCTCTCGTTGCGAAAACGTCTGTCCTCCTCCTGAATACCGGCTACATGCATTGAGGCCCTGCTTCAAGGACGTGGTCAAGCATCGCTCATTTGTGGGAAGTAGAGAGTAATTTCTTTCCTCTGCACTTCCACAGAGCCTTAATTGTTTTGTTATTCCCTTTCCCCCTCCCTCTTCCCCTTTCCCTTTTTTCCCTTTAGTTGAATTGTTTAATTAATAATAATATTTCCTTAATATTTTTTTCTCCTTAATTAAATTATCCTTATCTCAACCCGTGAGTTGTTCTTTCATTTACTTCTTCCCCTCCTCATCTGAGGAGGGGGAGTGAGAGCGGTTGTGGTGTTCAGCTGCCTAGCACGGTAAAACCACCACAATATTCCCCCCATATCCTCAAAACCTGATTATTGAAAGATATTCATTTAGAAATACTCATCAGCCAGTCTCTCCTCTCTTTCTCATGCCTTCTCTGGCAGCTCCTGATTTTAAGCTTCTATTTTTATTACAGTGAACCCCAGATAATTATATTTTACTTATCTCACTCCCAAATAGCTTTTGCCAGAAATCTCTGTAGAAGTTAATGGTATCTGAGGTGCATTAAGATTATAGAAACTAGTTTTGTAAGGCTCTGATTTTAACTAACGTGTTATCTCTATTCCCATTGCAGAGATATCTGTAGTAAATCTCCAATTGACCTCAACAGGAATGTGCTATAGTCCTATATAATTTACAGCCTAGTACCACTTTCAACTAAGTAGTAATACTTCTTATAGAATTCATGACTTTCTAGAGCAGAGTCATTGTTGAAAGTTATTTTGCTAGACCTGTTTATATTTGTTATGCATCATCTTTAAATACAGTTAATAAACATTATTATAAAAAGTGGAGCAGGTTGTATTTACATCCCCAGAACATTTAGCTTCACCTATGCAATACACTTGAAATGGGCTTGATAAGTCAGTTCACTTTGAAGTTTGATAGGAAATTAATATATATTAAATAAAACATTAATATATTCAAATCTACAAGACTTGAAAATTTGAAAAGGCAGGGTATTTACAGCTTCTACTAATAGTAATTGGTATCTGCTGTGTCTTTTCTCCCTTTTTAGTCTAATTAATAATATATCAGAACATTAATGGCACCCTAAAAGTGCAACATTAAGTATGTGTGCTAAGAGCCACAGCCTGCTAGACTTGAAACAAATCACATTGATTCCAGCTGATCTGAGGGTACGTGGTCTTTCATAGTTCCCAGAAAGGCTACCTTCCTACCTCCCTTATGGCATAGACACAAAGCCAGCCAAAGTAGCTCTTTGCTGATTCTTAGCCCTATTCAACAGTGTATTACCCAAGCCAAAGGCAAAACCAAGTTGCAGTTGCTGGGCATCGTCCAGGAATGAGGGAAGGATACAGAGCTGAAGCGCTTCTTCCCATTCTACATCTCCCCTGAGCAGAATTGAGACCTGGAAGAGTAGTGTGCCCTGTACCAATGGATGCAGAAGGTAACCACCCATGCACCGCCCTCATGCTCTGAGCTGCTCAGGTGATGTGATGGGAGCTGCAGTGAACATCCAGAACTGCTGCCTTGAGCAGCTGCCTGCTTCATCTCTGCCTGTGGTCATTCAACCTCATGGCACAAGCAGCACTGACCCCTTGGTTCTGGACTCTGCACCTTCCCCTAAGGTGCTGGAGGTTGTGCATGGATATGTGCTGCTCCCTCCTGCATTCTCTCCCCACCTGCTGCCTCCATCTGGCTGCCCAGAGAGATGGGTTTGCAAGCAACACTCTTTTATGCTTGTCTGTCCATTCAACCCGCCTTTGCCCCTGCTAATATACAAGCCCATGGAATAATGTGGCAGAGAGGACACAGCACTCCTGAAGGGGTTGTAACCTTTTTTTCTGCATTAAGAGCTATGTGTTAGGTAGAGCCATTGGCTGGGGGAGGGCAAGTGAGGTTTCCAAAGGCAGACCTAGGGCACAAAATAATCATGGCCCTGGGTTGGTTGGTCTGGACTGGATGGGATGAGGAAGACACCCACTCAACTGCAGCACCAGGGAGTGCTGTGCTGGTGACTAAACTCTGGCCAGAATTTACTCTAATTCAGATAAAATTACTCCTCTGAAGCAAGTTAAATTTTTTCCTAGAGTTTTTATGTTTCCATTTATGGGCCTAGATTTATTGGCAGAGAATTAAATACCACTGAAAATGGCTCAGACAGCCCCAGTCATTTGCCTGAAGATTAAATTGAATTCATAATTGCCTGGAACTTCCAAAAAATAATAAATAAATAAATAAATAAATAAATAAATAAATAAAAATCCAGTGTATTTCTTCTCAAAGTTGGTTTTCCCACTTTTATATATATATATATATATTTTCTCTTTTTCTCAAAATAGGCACACTTAGGTGGCTGAAATTCTTGCTGTTCTTACAGCACAAAATGAAGTAATACAGGAAACAATATTTCAGCAGACCAATGACAAGCCACCGATAAATGAATTTTTGGTCCTTTTCCAGCTGGTGGAAAACTACTTGTACAAGACAGTAGCCAGGAATTATGTTTCTCTGCGGTCTGTTACAAGACCTTGAAGGATCACATAATCATTCCAGGATGTTGATTTTCGCTTTATCTCTACATTTGCATTTAGAGTGTTGCAAGTTGTTTGCTTCTGGGCTGCTGGACCTTTGTTTCATATTAAATATTCAGTATTAAAATTTTCAATATTAAATATGAAATAAAGGTCTCACAGCCTAGTAACAAACAAGCCACATGGCATTCATATACATAAAATATTGTGAGTTGGAAGATTATTCCAATCATTTTTTTTCCTGAATTATTTTAGCGTGCCTAATGAGAAGCTCTCTGTTTGCTAGGAAGTTAAAAACCATAATCAAGTTCTTTGGTTTCAAGGAACTGTTCCTCTGTCTCTTTGTTTTGATTTAGTAGATCTTTATATAGACTAATTTATGTGTCCCTGTTTTCTGAGAAACTGCTTGATTGCTGATGACTTTAGCAGAACACACGTGTTGTGCTGTAGTGAATTTTCCAAGTACAGTAAATCCTGCCACATTACTGAAAGTCTGAAGGAATAATGACAGTTTACAGTGTAAAAATTATTCAGGAGGGCTTAACATAAACTCTTTGTGGTATGCTACTCAGGATGCTGTCCTCAGACAGATGAAATTCAAGACAAAACTACAATAGCTTTCAATTGCACAAGGACTTCACCTTTGGATTTATTTTACCTACTCAGTCTAGGTATAGTTTTGTAAATATATATTCATGATAAAGCTGTCAAAGCACAAGAGCTAATTACTGACAGGTAACAGCAGATATTGTGACAGGGAAGAAAATTTGGGCCTGAGTCTGTTTTGCACACAGATACCCTGTCTGTCTTTAATCGCTCAGTTTTGCAAAGGTCTCAGGAAGCATTTTCAGTCCATATGTTGGCCTTTGGATTTGCCTCTTCTGACCCTAATCAGGCCAAAATGTAACTGCCCTTTCCCAGCCTTTCTTCTTCCTCACTCCTGCCACTCTTGGCCTTGGGCTTCCTTTGCCTCTTCTCCCCAGCCATTTAGCCAAATTTGTTCTTTCTGCCACATCTATGCAAGTCTAGCTCTTATCCTGTAAATTAAAATGAAACTACTCCACCCTTAGTTTGAGCCCCACATGGTGGCAGGGTGGCCATTCAACACAAGGAGACAAGATCCCAGTTCTTGTGTTGGGTTTGAAGCTGCATGCAGGCACAGCACTGTAATCACCAGGTGAGAGAACTGACTGGTGCATTCATGAATTATGCAGCCATACTCACTGCCCAGCATGTCTCTGCTGAGTGCGTGCAAACCGCTGTTTATAAAAGGCATGGTGGCAATAAAGGGCATATCTTTGTCAGAAAGGTAACTCCCATACAAATCACTTGTCTTGGCTACAAACCTTGAGGGGATGATGATCTCTGTTCAAATAAAAGTCAAAATGACATTCTCTCCCTCTCTCAATTGGCCAAACCATTTACTTTTTGGGTTTCTCAGAAGTGGATGAAATGCTTAAACTTACTAAACCCATTCGGCTCTAAGCCCTAGTGTGGAGGACTTCAGCCCTAGATCTAAGCAATAGAAACGAATCATAAAATGAGAATTTCTGTGGTTGCGTTTATTTATAACCAAAACAATAATTCATTAAGAGAATGTCATATATTCATGTGAGTAAAGGAAGTAGGTACATATATATGCATATGTATATGTTCGAGATGGGAAATTCTGAAAACAAGCACTAATGTTTAGGTCTGTCATATATATGTCTTTCAGAAATACAACCAATTCATGTTCGTATGAGAATACTCAATTTAAAAAAAAAAAAAAAAGAAAAAAAAAAGTGGGAATTAGAGATTAAGTGTCTAGCTGGATAAGGAACAGAGGAAAAATAGTTTCTGCAGGTCTAAACTCTTCTAATTTGTTAGCATACATGGTCCTAGAATATATCCTTATTTCTATTACCTGTGAAAAAGAGAATTATATTGACAGAAAATACTATTACAGCTCTTCCTAAAAAAATGACACTTTTATAAGAACCTCCCTTAGTCTTAATTGCTATTACAATTTTTTCCCTAGACTATTCACACTCACAGCCCACGTACAATGTCTGAAGATAATTTAAAATTAAATTATGATAATTGAAATTTAAAACACTTGAAAAGAAAAAATGAAATACAGTTTGACAGTACTGGAAGTGTTAGCTGGAAATGTGCCAGACAGAAACTAAGAAGAGACAGTAAGAAGCTGCTCTGGGAGCTCTGAAATACACCAGTGGGACATTACAGAGGCTTTCTCTGCATGCAGTGCTTTTCTTTTCTTGGTGAGGAGTCAAGACTGTACAGGAAACTTAAGTCACATTGTCGCATTAAGGTCATTGTTTCCTATAATGCATTCTTAACCTTTATTAAGGAAATCCCAAAGAGATCCCAACCAAGTCAGACTTGAGAGTAGAGAAGCTTGGTGCTACTTAATACCTAGAACAGAAGAGTCTTCTCCTCTCATTTGCAGTTTGTAATGTATCTGTTACTTTTTGTCTACTTCTCCTCCATTTTACTCATTGTAGAGCTGGTCTTTAATTGTACCATCCTGAAAAAAGTTTTACTTAGGACCTAGTTGCTTGACTAAATCTCACAATGTGTGCTACCTCATTTAGCCTAATGAGTTGCTATTACAGTAAGAATTTCTATGAAGAATTTAAAGTTTCTTTGTACCAGATACTCACAAGACAAGAATCAGTGTATTTATAGACCAATTAATACAGTGCATTTATAGACATATTAATAGGACCTCCATCTCAGTTACGTGCAAGAAATACAAGACAAACACTGGGTGGGTGAAATATGCAGTGCAACTGAGTTTGGAAGGGATCAACAGGACAATGGAAGATTTGCTTCACCTTAGTGTTTTGACACTTCTTGTGCAATGACTGTGTGTGATCACACTAGAATTGTTCTCATTGATTGCTTAAACATGAGGTCATTTTGTTTCAGAGTAGAAGCATGGATATTGGCATAAGCCTAAAGGTGTACCAAAGTCTAGATAATTTAGGGGAAGACAGAAATTAAAAGGAAAGTGCATACTGTCTCAATCTTCACCTTCTCCATCTCTCTCATGGAAGAAATCAGGCCAGGACTCACCCCCAGGTTTAGACCTCACTAAGTATGGCTCAGCCTTAGTATTTCATCCATTGTCCATTCCTTCTTCCTGTCATTGGATGGATCTCTCTTACTTTTAAACTCTGTTTGGACTCTGATAGACTTGATCCTTAGAGAATATACTTATCCAACCTAGATGCCAGTGATGGGAAGAGTATTCCTTGATTTCCCACATCATGTTTCAGAAGTACTTTATTGCTTGATGACTTCTCAGCAGTATAAGTAATTCCTATAGGTCCCTGGGTGGATGAAGTGAGAAATCCTATTTGGAGAGGGCTTGCTGCAGGTGGGAGGTGTGTCATCTGAGAAGGTTTGTAGTGGACTCATGTTTAAGTGACATGTAACATTAAAAAAGCTACAGCTACCAAGCCTATTTGCAGTACCTAGCCCTAACTGATGTGTGTAATGTTTTGCCAAGATTGTGTTTTTATTATCAACAAGAATAGTGAGATTAAAATGGTCTCGGTAGACAGGAGCTGACAGTATATATACATAGAATTAGATAATCAGAGAATGGTTTGGGTTGGAAGGGACCTTAGAGACCATGCAGTTCCAGCCCCATGGCCATGGAAAGGGACACCACCCAGACCAGGTTGCGCAAAGCCCCATCCAGCCTGGTGTTGAACACTTCCAGAGATGGGACATCCACAGCTTCTCTGGGCAGCCTATGCCAGTGCCTCACCACCTTAAGAGATAAGAAATTCTTCCTTATATCTAATCTAAGCCTACCTTATTTTAGTTTACAGCCATGATTCCTTGTCCTATCACTACATTCCCTGACACAGAGTCCCTCCCCAGCTTTCCACTAGGCCCCTTTTAGATTTTGGAAGGCAGCTATAAGGTCTCCCCCAGATCCTTCTCTTCTCTAGGCTGAAAATCATATTCACAGAACCATAGAAAAGCTCAGGTTGCAAGGAACTTCAAAAGACTATCAGGTTCAACCTTTTGTTGGAAAAGGGAGTAGAGATGACATCTAGTACCCTGCCCAACTGCATTTTGAAAACCTCCAGTGACAGCAGTTCTACTATATCCCTGGGGAGGTTGTTCTAGTGACTGGTTGCTCTCATTGTGAAAAGTGTATTTCTTATTTCAAAATGAAAACTCTCCTGGTGCAGCTTGTACCCATCGCCCCTTGTCTTTTCTATGTGCCTCTTTGTGGAGAAAGAGCCTCTGTCCTCTTCACAGCCACCCTTCAAGTACTGGAATATTGTGATTAGGTCCCCTATGGGCCTTCTCTTCTCCAGGGTGAAAAGATCTAACTCCTTCAGTCTATAATGAATAGATTACTCAACTTACTCAATCAATACTCTAATTCATACTTCATAAGTATTATCTACAATTGCAGGTTGGTTTGCAAATTTTTAGGGGGTTGGTGGGAAGCTTCTTTCTTTCTCTTTCTTTCTTTCTTTCTTTCTTTCTTTCTTTCTTTCTTTCTTTCTTTCCTAATCAAGTGCATTTGTTCTTCAAGTTTCCTTCTTGGACATTTCTTTGAAGGAATTTTGCAAATACTCAAGTAGTGTATGATATGGCTGGAGCTGGTAAAAGGCAAATGATCTCAACTGGACATTAGTTCCATGATGTGACTTACTGGATGGGTTTTGGGTCATAAGCACTTACTCTTCTGGTCACATTACAGAGCAGAAGTGTTTCAGATTGATGATATTTAATGAAAACTGGAAAAATCAGCAGCGTCCTTTTAGGACTTATCACTGGAGGATGAACAAAAAGAGAGCAATCCTTTATAGTATAGGAACTGAGACATTTCAGTATAGGAGACAAAGCATGAGGAGGGCGGCAGGACAGAACCGAATACAGTGGGAATAAGTGGCCCAGGAGAGAACGTGTATTTAGTAGGGACTGAATAAAATAAAGAGAAAAAATCTGAGATCAGATTTTTGTAACATGAGAGTTCAGGGGAGCTGGTTTTCTCAAAAGCATTTTAATGATAACTTCTTGTCAAAAAGATATTCACAGAAAAAAAATAATTTTAAAGTGGAATGTTCCTTTTTTTTTTTTTTTTTTTTTACAGTGAAAAAAAATGAATTATTATCAAAGGTAGCTTTCAGGGTGGATTTTTTTTTCTACCTTGTCTATTTTTCTCATTTTTAATCCTTCCAAAGAAAAAGAACACTCAGATAAACATTTTTTGAAATCTCAGTGTGACATGGAAAATTTTACTCCATAACTCCACAGGAAGAAATAAGTAAATAATCAAAAGAAAAAAAAAAAAAAAAAAAAAAAAAAAAAAAA
>NC_048926.1:71725762-71788877 GCF_011077185.1 Oxyura jamaicensis
AAAAAAAAAAGACGAACTGAAAGCACCATGATGTAGAGCTGATGATTATCAATGAAGAAGCCATGCTTTGAATTCAGTATTTGCTTAATTTTTTTCAGGCACGGGAAGCCTTTTCTGAATTGAAGATGATTATTATTATTTATTTATTTTTCCTTTTCTAGATTAATTATTTAATAGCAACTCTTCTTAGCTCTGAATTAAGCCTCTAATGGGTTGAGCCCTTAAACACACATGAGAGTTAAAACCTTTTTTTATAATGAACAAGTGGGTTTTTGGAGGATGTTTTTTTCAGTAAGGGGATATTCCCATTGTGGAAATTTGCATAGATAGATGGTACAGGACACAAGTTTTTCAATGCAAAAAGTGTCAAATGGGAGAGCAATGGTTCCGTCTAAGAAAAGAACAAAACTAGAAGGAAATTTCTGACCCACCACACTCTATTGCCAGATAGGTAATAAAGTTATTTGAAAGAATGCAGCATCATTGGTATGAAAAATCTTCCATTTGTCACAAACTTTCCTGGTTCTACAACCTTATTTCTTAGGTTACAATAAAGCCACATTAAGACATTCCAAATTATTCAAAAAAAAAAAAAAAAAAAAAAAAACTTTTTTCTGGAGGTCAGAGAGAAGCTATGATTCTCAGTTCTGCTCTGTCTTCATTGTCCCTTGTGGGGGATGAAGATTCCCGAGGAGCTGGCACTGAGCTGAATCCACATGCCGTGCTGGTGCTTGCACAGCACTCTGGCTTGAACCACCTGAGATGAGCAGGCAGAAACATTCGTGGCTGTAGAAACAGCATGGGAGGGACAGAAATTCATTGGTACCTTTTTTTTGTTTTGTTTTGTTTTTGGTTGCATCTCATATTCAGTGTAAACACAATGCAGTGATTTGCTATGGTCCAGCCTCTGCTGTGTGTGCTTGTTTGTGTAATCAGAACTAAATGACATTAAATGAAGTTTTCTTGCCCTCCTGAGGACTCAGGATACAACACTTCCAGCCGTCTCAGTGCTGGAGACAGAAGAAACTGTAACCATAGTGATGGAATGGAAATGATTCCCTTGTTCTGAGGCTGCAGTATCCTACAGACATTGCCATTCTCAAGGTCAAAAATATATTAGGAAGAGATAAAAATTAGAGAAAAATGTGCTGGCTTAGCTACAAAAGCTAATTTAGTTTATGCATTATAAATTATGTTAAAAATGACTAAAATGAGATTTCTCAGCAAGAACTAAATGTGTGGTTTCACAAAACTAATTTCCAAAGTTGAACATGATTACAGAATTTAGCTTTAAAAGCTTTTCAGGCCATCAGATAAAACAGCAAATCTATCAATTATCAGAGGTTAGTGGTGCTTCTGTCAGAAATATAATGGTAATTTTAGCATTCTCCTCATCATTTACTAAATTAAGAATGTCTGCAAACAGATCAATTAATTGTAACATTATTTAATTTAATGAAACGTGATCTGTGAAGGAACATTAATCAGGCTTTAAAAGAAAATGTTTCAGCATCTCTTTCCAAATGTCAGAAATAGTAGGGCCCATACGTGGTGAGGTGACAGTTGTCATTCTGAGGATTTGGGGATAGGATTGAGAATTCTTGCAAATGAGCAGAATTGCTGGTAGGCAAGGTGTTGCCCAGTGCTGAGCACTGCCATGC
Organism: Oxyura jamaicensis; assembly: GCF_011077185.1. NCBI lineage: Eukaryota > Metazoa > Chordata > Aves > Anseriformes > Anatidae > Oxyura > Oxyura jamaicensis. The sequence continues at coordinate 71,727,424 of NC_048926.1, forward strand.
TGTGCTGCTAAGCTCACCCTAAAACACCTAGTAGCTGGGAACCCTGCCACCTCTTCAATCAGCCTGTTTTTCTCCCTTTGCCCCCACTTTTCCAAAGAGGGCAGATGACTGAGCACATGGCATTGTTCCAGTTATGACACTTGAAGTCAGTGTGAAGCACTCCAAGGATGAGACTTGCAGGACTGCTGACCTCCAGGGGCTGCAGGAGGCATGCCTCACCTCTCCCCTTCACCCTAGCAAGGCGTGCAGGGCTGACTTTCCTTTACTTGTGTTTTGCAGTGCTGCAGTGGTCTTGGTGGTGGGCAAGGAATCTTTTTTTTTTTTTTTTTTTTTTTTTTTCCTAGGGAAAGATTCATGTAAGGCTGCCTCCTGGAAGCTGGGCTGGGAGTGAGTTTGAGAGAGCAGAGGTGTGGCAGCTAAAATCAAGTTACCCATTTGCCACGAAAGATTTTATAGGATTTTTCTACAGCATTCAAGGCTTTACCCGTTGAGAGTCACCGCAGAAAGCCTGTCCTCCTCCAGCTCTGCAGTGCAGACCTGGGCCAGCACTGCCACTTCTGCTGCTGTGCGCCACGAGGCAGCCAAGTGGAAGGAGCAGAGGTGGTTTGCAGGAGGAGCAAGGGAATCCCAGAACAAGCAAACAAGGAGATCAATCTTGTGAGTCATCTCAGTCCAGCACTCTTTCTTTGAACTTTCCCCATTGCTGCCTTTGCAGCCTTGTGGTGGGGGAAAGCATCTTTGCACAGTACAGGGTGAAACTGTGGGAACAAGTCTAACCAAATAATCCAGCTCCCAAGCAAAACTGACAAACAGTAGGAGGCCGCAGTCACACAGACAGTGAGGCTGTGTTCCCTACAGACAGTCATTATGGAAACAGTGCTGCAGACATCAACTTCTAGTCCTAAGCAGATGCAGGAGTTTGATGTGAGTGCAAATGTGAAAGCTGAACTTGTGTTTTGGTAACCCAGGGGTGCTAAAGGTTTGGTCACTTCCCCAAATTTTTACTTTCTCTAGTACACTAACACAGCTCTAATTCAAAACTACAGGACCTCTGATACACCCATTAGGAAAGGAAAAGTGATGAGAGTCTGTATTTATCATGGTACTTCAGTTGAAGCATAGTTTTCATATTACTGTATTATTTATTGTTTTTCCTTCCTGTCAGGGAGAGGTATTTGCTGTATCTTGGGAGTGAGAGGAGACAAATCAGACAATACTTTCCAAAAGGCAATAGTAAGTGGGATGAGCTGACTGAGGCAGGGAAGAAGGGAAAACTGAGGACCAAAACAGTCAAAAGCAGTAACCAGTGCTTGCTCTTCCTGCCATTACAGGGTCTGAAGGACCTGGAGTTTAGGCACTAGAGCTGCTGCCAGGGATGGTGCTGCCTCCCTGCCTCTGGGGATGGAGGCTTACTGATTGGGACCAAAAAGGTCAGCTTTTCTCTTCAAGGTGATGGTGATTTTTCAAATTCTGCAGCTCTAACTGGAATATTTCAAGATCTTTGGGAGCAGGTGTTTTGTTGTTGCTGTTGCTGTTGTTTGTTTGTTTGTTTGTTTTTCTTTAAGTAGAAAGCACTGACCCCAAGCTGGGTGGCTGAGACATCATCTGCTTTCTGTAGTGTTAGTCAATGTAGCAACCTACCTTACTACTATTGTTTTTTGGATTTCTTTTTCAAGCTTCAATCTATGCCAAACTTGAATCATTTCTTAATAAACTTCCTTCTTCACATTATTAATGCCTAATCACACGTGAGGAGGGCTGAAATAGCTGTAATAACATTGTTTATGTCTGAGGCAGATCCCCTCATTAAACTGCAAACAGACTGGGAAGCAATGATTTGATATTGTGATATTTGATATTTTCCCCTAGTTGTATCTTTTCTCTCTGCAATGTGCATTTACTGTGCTACCAGGAACATGTGTTTGAGAACCTCACCCTCTGACCCAGTGTTTTGCTGATTGCTGGAGTTTGTGGAGGATGTGGAAAAGGCACTGGTAGAGACCTGGGGACAATCCCGTGCACCAGCTACCTCTGTAATTCATGAAAACCAGTCCTTCCCAGGATCAGACCCCCTTCATGCTGTGAATATCCAAAGCAGGACAACTGAACTGAGCTTCCAAAGAAACACTTTGCTTCACCAACCACAAAGAGTCTAAACATCAGTTAAATGTGAACTTCTACTGTCTAAAGGTTGGTGAGATTAATCCCTTTCCACTGACTGCCCTGTGGTGACAATCCAGGCTCATTTTCTCATGGTGTATTCAGATAATCAGAGTCCAGCTCCAGAGATGGGTGTCATTTGATATATATATATATATATATATATATATAAATACTAAAACTGCCACCTACCCTTCATGGTATCAATTTCATAAATTAAGGAGAGCTTTCCCCTTTCTGCGTATTTCAGTAAAGGTCAAAATTTCTTTCTTTGTTTGTTTGTTTGTTGCTTTTTTGTTGTTGTTGATTTTGTTTATATATATATATATGGAATTTTAGAAGTACAAGAAACAGATCTTTTGTCACACATATTTTCAGAAAATGTAGCAAATGGATTCTGAAGTAACGTGTCTCATGTGCCCTTTGTACAATATTTAAATTGGATGGTTTTGTTACACCTTGGAAGCATGCTTGCTTGGGAGCACGTGTGTCTGTGGAGGTTAGTTCTGGGCTATGAGCAGCACTAGAACAGACCAGCCAAGAGCTGTCACAGGCTGGCACTGTTTGAATGGCCTGAAATAGGCTGGTGGCCCTCCTATTACTGGCCAACTGGGCAACCAGAACAGCAGTGCCTAACATTTGTGGCTAGCCTATCTTAAACATCATTAAATGATCCCACAGGAGGTAACAGGACAGGCTGAGAGGCCTGGGATGATCCATCTCTGCAGAAGGGAGTTGAAGTGAGGGTGGCTGGTAGATTTCACTTCTCCAGAAGGTGGAGAGGTGGCAGTTGGAGCACCCTTGGATGAGTACAGCTGTAGGCAACAGGCAGACAAGGAAGCAAAGTAAATGGTATTTAAATTTTGGGGAGACTGGAGGGAGATGTCAGGTATGTGATCAAACTGTGCATGTGACCCAGGCAGAGGCAATTAGTTCTACATCCTTGGAAATCTAAAATTTCTAATCTAGATTCCTAACTGGGCAGGAAGTAGGCAACCTTGCCTATCTGGCCCTGCTCTGAGCAATAGATCGGACTAACATCTTGGGGTGCCTTCCAATTTAAACTACTGGTGGACTCTATGTTTTACAGAGTATGAGAATAGAATGATTTCAAAAAACAAAACAAATAAACAAACAAACAAAAACAAACAGAGCCATCTAAAGGGTCAATGGAAAAGGCTCCCTGATAATACTTGGATCTCCACCAAGTTTAAAGATTGTGACCTTTTCACATAATATCAGTCATTGGAAACATGTTCACATTCAGGTTAACCACCATTATCTGTCCTAGATACAGATGGGCTGTATTTATGTCAGAGTACTGGGTGAGCTCCAAGCATGTCCATGTGTGTAACCAGCCATGGTGATGCAGCCACTACCTGTCTTTGTTTTTCCTTCTTCCCCAAAATACATGTACCTGTGATCATCTCAAGGTGCTGGGCAGAATTTGCACATATGTATTCATGGGTATCAGCAGTGTTAATTGGTTGTTATTTTGTTAGACAACAAGTTGGATAGTATAGTGACTTTTAGTGGGCTTTAAATACAACTCATTTTTATGTTAAAACCTCATTTCTTTTTCTCCATAAAAAGATTGAAAACCTAAGTACATAATCTTTCCACAATTTAATTAGAGTAACTGTCCATTTGAATCATTTACCACCATTATAGTCAATTAATCCCTGGATACAGAAACAGATGGGAGAGAAAGAAAGAGAGGGAACACTGCGATGAGCCGATCTCTGGCTGGGGATCCTGTTTCCACACCGGACCTCCATGCTGTGATTCCTGGGGGTCTCCTCATGGATCTCTCTCATGTAGAGACCTGCTTGGTGACACAAATAAAAAGTCTTGTTCTGCCTCAGGGAGACTTCCCTAAGGTGGGAGGTGATGACGAGATGGCCCTGGCCAACAGGGACATGAAGAGGGGCAAATCGCCTGAAGTCAGGAAGGGTGAAAAGCAGATGCACACACCAGATCCTTGGTCACTGGGTAAGATTTTTCTAAGATATTGTAGGGTAGGAGAGTTTTTGGAACAGATTGAGGGGCAATATGAACTATCTCTTCATCATCTATCAAGCAGTACTTGAAAAGGTTGTTAGTTTCCTAGGCAAGCTGGTTGGTCCATTTAGCACTTAAAAATAATTATTCACTTTCTAAATATGTTATAAGACTGACAATGACCTCAAATAATAATTAATCTTGGACTGTTATCAGAGAAATCACTGCTGGTGCTTCAGTCTCCATGTGGTGTCAGGGGATAGAGCACTACATTTTGTGTTTTTCCAGGAGCTGTGGACTACTGTGAGAGAAACCTGCCTCCTCTCTTGTATCAGCAAAGAGGCATATATTGAGGCCAACAGCAGTGGAGTAGAGAAGAGTTGAAAAGGTCACTTTATCCATGTAAATGTTAAGCTGATGGTGGTTTCTTAGGAATGGTTTGTCAGGAAGAAGTAGTGGAAGAGAAATATCTACAGATAGGGAAGGGTGGTAATTCTCCAGTAGCTTTTTTTTTTTTTTTTTTTTTTAATTAATTTTAACATATGCAAAATTTAGGGTAGCTATAAATGTTTGCAATGTTTTCTCAGTCCATGAGAAAATTCTAGGAAAATGAGTTCAAATTCATTGAAGGTATACAGGATGTTTCAGAATTCCATGTCTCCAAAAGAAATCATACGAGATTTCAAACCTCCAAAGTCAGCTTCTTTCTCAAGAATGAAAAGTAAAACAAAAACAAACCACCACAACAAAACAAACAAACAAACAAACAAACAAAAACAAACAAGTGAACAACAACAAAAAGCAAGATGCAGGTCTGGCTGAGAGGTTTGAGCCTGTGGGCAGCAGATATGCAGGCCTTCTCTTGTCCATTGAGAATCTTGGTGGTCCCAGCAGTTTGGCTGTAAAACAGAGTGGCAGAAAGATTTTGACATAACTCAGGAAAATGAAAGAAAAAAATCATGTGCATTCATCCAAGCAATGAATAAAGCCATCCACAGACATTTATCTCCCTTTATATCACTGATGTGAGAGGATGAGCTTGTTACCGTCTTTTCAAGTTACCATTAAAAATGAAATGTAGATCACTTGGACATGCCTTATCAGGACTGAGTCAGTCAGAGTCATTCAAAAACAGATGCTGTTCTAGTAAAGTTGAAGTAGATGGTCAATTACCCATTTATTTGAACTGTAAGATCACTGTTGAATATGCTACATACTTCTTTGATCTCTCTGTCCCATCTCACATATCTACTCTCATGCTGTGGACCATTCAGACATAAAATAAGAAAATCTTTTTTGTATATATCCTTTGGCCATGAGTCTGACTGTCTGTCTGTCTGTCTCTCTCTCTCTCTCTGTCTCTCTATCTATATTTCTCAGAACAGCCCAGCCTAGTTAAGAAGTCTTAGGCCTGTTTGACCACGACTTTGGTGATGCATGTCTGTTTCTGATTCTATCGCAGGTTGAGAGGGAATGGATCTTCCTCTCCTTTCTTTCCACTTTCTGATAATTCCAGATTCTAGTGCATGTCAGTACTTACTGTCTGGCACAGGGAGGACCTAATTTCTAAGTAAGACTCAGGATGTTTATGTTCCAGTGGGTGTTCACAGATCCTGTGCTGTGATATCTCAAATGTCTGCAAATCAGTGATGATGAAGATGGTGACAAACTGCTGCAGAAATAAGACCCATAATTCTGCATGATTCATGGATACAGAGAAGGCTGTTATAGGGATTAATAAAATTCATTAATTTATTTTGAAAAAGAGGAAAGAGTTCTGAAGCTGGGCAAAACTTTTCCTTTGCATTACAACAAAACATTGTCAGAGTTTATTTATAATGACTGTTATATTGTCCAGCTCCTTGAATGCTACCTCCGTGAGACTAACAGAAAAAGAAATATTTTGGCACTGATGCTGTGTCCAACATGTCAGCCAACTCTCAATGCTGGATTCTCTACAGAGGTTTCTATCTATTCCCATTTTCTTCATTAGTTTAAAGAGTTTGCTACAGTACAAAGAATGGCTTCCTCTGAGCCAATGATGCAGTTCAACACAAGCACATTTCTAACTAGTCTTCAAAACACAGGTCATTTGGGATATATGAAACAGCAATGAGTGATATTTTAAAGAAATATATAGCAATGCAGTGAACTTGAGGATGTTAGGGGAGGGATCAAAATTACAGATTCTATAATGACGTGTATTGATTTTTCCATTCCTCATCTGAGTTTAGCTGGTGTTTTACTAGTGACTGTCTCAATACTGCTTGTCAGCCTTTCTGAAATGAGCCTGTGGTATTAGATTGTGTCTTCAAGTAGAACACCTGTCTTGAGCTCCTAGGGTAATTGTGCTCTATTTTCCTTTTTCCTAGGCCTGATCATCAGACCAAAGCTAAGCAAGACAGCAGGATGATGGCATGAGTATTGAGGGTGCAAAACTGTAGAAGATTCCCCTTATTATCTGCTCAGGTACTACCACATTGCATGAGATGTTTCCATGTTCATTTCAATTCATTGCTTCATTCATAGGTTCAGCCATGTGCAGTAAAGTGTCAGATTGGTTCATGTCCTAGACACACACATCTAACAGGACAAGGCTGACTTTACATCTCCTTACCTACATGCAGGGTCTTCTTTGCCACTTGAATGAGAAATATTGGCTCTCTGGGGGGCTGGCATCATCAGCACCACCTGCACATGAAAGCTGTTACTGGTACTGAGCGGGCTGCAAAGAGACTGGTGATAAAGACAAATATTTGTTGAGAGGTTTTGTCTGATTTAGTTTATTATTATTATTGTGTTTTTAATGAAGTGGTTCTGCTACCCTTCCTTATATGTGTTAGTCCAACAATACATTTTTTTTTTCTTAAATACTTTTTAATGAATAAAAATCTTGAGCCTCACAGAGCTGAAAAGAGGATGCATGAGTAGAATCCAGTGTTGGAGCCTAGAGATTTTTTTCCTCACCCCAAAACAGCCTAAACAATGCAAAGAAGCATTGTAAGACTCATAATTATCACACTGTGTTACATTTGTTGCATTTTCATTGCAGCTTTTTTTATTATTATTTATGCCTTCCCACACCATGCTGTTCCACAGAACAATAGATATTACTATCATTGTGATAATCAGCTTTCAATTTCCTTTCCCTAAATGTATTCTAGTTATAATGTCTTGTAAATTTTAAATACCTCCTTGCTTTCAATTGAATTAAACATTCAGATACTTGTAGAGTATTAGTCAAACAGACAAGAGAGGACAAAATGCAGTTGTCTTTGTAGTTGTTTATTACATCTTTAAAAAATTAAGTCCTGGCAATTTTACTCATATCAGTAAATTCTCATCTCTAATAAAGTTTTTCTCCCACTTCTCCAGATACTCAACTTGCCAGTTAGAAAAAATTTGCAGCAAGCATGGCTTTGGTATCCCATTAGGGGAGAGAGTTTAAGAAAGACTTCAGTGGCTGGACGGTGTTAGGACTGAATAGTTCATCTGTGGGAAAGGAATTTGCAGGTGGCTTTGCGCTGTTTCTCACGTCCTTGAGTTAGAGATAATGAGGAAACAAGCTAGAGAGAAGTGCACGGAGAAGCTAGACCAATGATAAGTTGTTGTCGGTGTGTGCTGTTTTTAGTTGCCTATATATACTCTGTTAGAACATGCAATAAAGGAGGATGATTATACTTGCATCGAGGTTGCATCGTTACTCCGGGACCGTCTCCCTTTCCAACACTCATCCATTCTCATTTCTTCCTTCCAGGGATCATCAACAGAAGCAAAGTGAAGAAAAGGTCCTCAATGGGTGGAAAACTTGAAATTTCTTCTTCCTATATTTTTTTCTTTCACTATCTGTGTTCTTAGCAGCTTTTCTTGTCTTTAAGTGCTCTTCATAGAGGTAAAGTGCTGTAGACAAAAGTGGCACTGTGTTCCTAGAAACTTCACTGTGTGGAGTCTTCTCTGCTGAGATTGCTTGAGCAGAGAAGCAGACAAGCAGCCTACAAACGTGGCATAATCTGGAATAACTTGACTTTCAGAAGTGCCACTACAGGAGAACAGTGCTATTTCAAAAAATAAATGTAGATGCAGATGGCAGGAGTCTTACTTGAAAACGCTGCATTGGAAGCTGCCAGTGAAGGTACCAATATACCATGGAGAGCAGGTGAGCAACCACATGAATGTGAGAATTCGTGCTAGCAGACTACGTCAAACGAGTTTCAGATTGCAATCTGTGGATCTAGTTGTATTCTCAACATTTGCCAGAATCTGTTAACTGACTTGTTCAACATTTGGAATAAGATGCTTCAATACAAATAAAGGTGTCAAAACATTACCTTTAGGAAGATTAAGAAAGACTACTACTCATGTCCTGACTTTAAGTGCTGGAGCTAAGTAGTCATGGTGCCATCAAAATGAGACACTCACTGCTTTACAGAACAGCAAGGGTGGGGGTGTTAATTTTTTTGCTTGTTTTCACTCTCTGAAAACAATCCTGTTTATTTTTCCTACTCTGAGATAATATAAATATATATATCCAAAATGCATTTCAAAATTTCTCGTAGAAGTACAAATCTTCCTGTACATTTATTGTGAAATAAATCAAAACATTTAACATCCTACAAAAATGAATTTGGAACAAAAATAGGATTACCTGGGATGGCAGTTCTGATACTAAGGAAAAGGAAGTACCTTCAACTTTTCGTTTCCACCACATCCCAGACTCTGGACATTTAGTCAGTAAAATCATTCCCTGGAAGCAGAACTTGCAGGGCACTTGCCTTAAATATGGACCCTGAATATCAGCTGCCTAGGCCCTTCAGGAAATGGTGAATGCCTAAAAAGACTATAGCTCCTAAACCAACTCTAGAACTTCTCTTAACACACCAGGTAATTGTGAGTTTTCTTTCCTTCAGACCCGATGGGTATTTTGCCACATCATATGATGCCAGAGAAAAAATGCCATACTACAAGAGTATAGCCAGAGGAAAGGAAGATGCAAAATGTGCTATATAAAAAGAAATAGTTTTTTGTTTTGTTTTGTTTTGTTTTGTTTTTTTCCCTAGATTTAAAACCCTTATTGCTCCAACTCTGCAATAAAATAGGTGTTATAAGTAGACTTCTAAAGAGAAGTGACTGATTTCAGCTGTGCTCTGTCAGAAAAAAAATGAGGATTATCTATAAGGAAAACATACCTGTTTACTCAGACATCAAGTTTTGCCTCACTTTCTGAAAAACAAATTAAATCTGACAAGGAATTAGATTGGCTTGAATCATTTGGTTTAGCTAGAAGAGTAATTCATCAGCAGTTGTAGAAAATAGAAGGTATTTCTGTTCTCCTCTGTATTGCTATTCATTTTATCTTTGAAACCAAAATAAAGCAAAAAATTGTTTCATTTCCATTAATACTAGGTTGAATATTTTTGCTACATGTTAGGTAAAACTGTTTATCGCCTCCTCCTTCTGAATTAGAAGCCAGGCAAAATAACCAAAAGGTGTCTTTTGGTATCTTCAGATACTTGCTTTGTCTCTGAGAAAGCAGGTTAATTTGCTTGGATAATAAGATACCATATCTTTTTTAAACTCTAGTTTCAAAGGTAAAGTGTCTGCTTTGTTGCATGCTATTAAATCACTCTATGTGTTTATCTCATCAAGGTAAACTGTCAAGATCAAATCTGTCATTTTATGCATTTATAATGCATTTGTCACCATGGTACGTGGGAAGTGAGTACACAATTTAAATGAGAAAGACCCCAAAGCCTGTCTTCCCTCTTCCCAGTCATTGTAAGTTTTTTGTTTGTTTGTTTGTTTGTTTTAAGAATAAGATTCTTCTGATGTTTCCTGGAGAATTTATGTGATTTCTGTGGTTGCTTGCAGATCAGGACTTTGACAAACAAATGAATTTTCATTGCAGTTTGACAGAAGCAAAGCCTGAGCAGATCGGTTTTATCTGTAGTGGTGTGTGACTGAAGTATTTCATCATGAATTTCATCTGTTGTGCCTATCTTTCACTAAATTTGTCTGCTGTTAAGGAAAGATGAGTTTATGATTGACCTAAACTGCAACTCAGGATCTTGCAATACTCCCACTCCCTGGGCTGGGAACGGTTGGAAAGCTTGGTAGCAGGCGCACACCCAGTACTAGTTGTGCATTCATAATTCAGAGGCAAGGGAGTGGTGGATAGTAGTCATAACTAGAATAAAAGGGAACCTACAATATATTATTATTATTATTATTATTATTTATTTTAAGTATAGAGAAGGACTTGTACTGGCACAAGTGTCTTTAGACAAAGCTGATGAAGCAGATGCATTTTAAGGTCTGTTTCCAAGGAATTTTTCAATTTTCTGTTTCTTGAGTGTTGATGTAAATGTAAGTGTTGATGTAAATAGCTTCCTTCTGAAAGTCTTCTGTGTGCATGCCCATGAGAGCATACCATGCTTATAAACCTGGAACAGTATTGGTTCAGCCCAGTTTGGCAATGTGAAAGAAAACAGCATTTTTCTATCTCTATTGTCCCAACAGGCTTGTATTTGATAATGTATGTTCAATTGCATTATTAAAACCTTTTCTGCCTTGATGGAAAAAAGTATGCCATTTATCCCTGGAGAATGTGCTTTAAGTAGCCATAACACCTTCAGGCCAGGTCACCTGTGTGCTATGGGCAAATGCTCCCACTCTGTTTCTATGTCCACATAAGATTTTGGTTTGTGCTAACAATGTGTTATTCCTTTCTTGTTGCTTAGTATCACTCAGTGCATGTCCTGAAAACTCACTGAGAGACTGTAGATAAAGGAATGAAAGAAATTTATATTTACTAAGGCAGTTAGAGTTTTTTCTCTCTTTTTTTTGTTTGTTTATTTGTTAACCAAAGAAAGGATTTGATTGAAAATGTTTATTTATATATTTATTTATATAGTTAATATAGAAAGTTCCCAGGGGACTGTGAAATCTGATTTGTCTGGCAACCACTCATAAGCATAGACTCTTCAAGGAACAAGAAAATATATTTCATTCAAAACATATAATCTGTTGAAAGTGTTATAGCAATTTAATTCCTACCACTCTCTAAGCAGTTTTTTTGTTTGTTTGTTTGTTTGTTTGTGTTTTTCTGGTTGTATTTCATTGTATTTCACATTCTGCTTTAAATAATGTTTCAGTTTGCTCCACTGGAATATTGGAATATGCCAGGTACACTTGGCAGGAGGTATTTAGCTTCCAGAAGTGCCTTGTACATTTGCAGGAAGTGAAACTTTGTATTTATGTTTCTATTTGATTCACAGGTTTGATTGGTTCACTCTAGTGACTGATTTACATGAATGTTCCTGGGACTGCATTACTGCATAATTAACCTTTATAGCCAAGTGGCCTTGTTTCCACACAGATGCTTCTTAGAAAAGTGCACTCATATTCACTATGGGGACATAAGCAATAGATGGAAATATCAGAAGGAGCTGTTCACCCCCTGTTCTGAATAGGATCAGGTCAGAAGTTATTCTTCATATGGAGCAGGAGAAGATGATCCAGAGGCACAGTAAAGATGTGTGTATCTTCTTCAGTGTATCTTCCTTGTGTATGTGTAAAGCACATGGGCTTGTTTAGCTAGAACAGATTAAGTCAGAAATTTATTTAGCCCACAAGTATCAGCTACTTTGTTCTGAAGAAACTTCAACTAAACCACAGTTATCAAACCTTCAGAAATAAATAAATAAATAAATAAATAAATAAATAAATAAATAAATAAATAAATAAATCTTAAACTAATTTATTTCCTTGTTTGATTATGCATTTACACTGGCCTCTTGCAATAATTCTACTATGAAAAAAATAAGACAATTACAACTTCCATTAAATAAATTCTTAATTGTTCCCAAACTTTCTCTGTTAGGTCAGCCTTCCAGCATTCAGCTAAAAAGAATATATGATTATTTATATTTTATATTCCACAAGAACTAAGAAAAAAGCAGCTAGGACAAGCAATCACCAGTCACATCTGCTGACAAGGCATGGGGAATATTTACTTTCCTCCTTTCTTATATGCATTAAAACTTTCCATATTTGTCATTTAATTTGTCCTTTTGTATTTGAGATTGTACCTTTAAAGTCGAGAAAAATTTAGTTTAACTCAGTCTCTCAATGGGATACCAACCGGCACTAAGTATTTTTATTCACAAATACTTCTACTTTTCCTGACCCATTATACTAAACAACCCAAGCCAGTAATTAAGAATCCCAACCTGATAAATGTGACAATATTGAAAGTGGTAATGAGAGTGGGAGACCTCGGTTTTGGTTAACGAGGGGCTAAACGAAGTCAAAGCCTTTTCCAATCTCAGCCTCCTGTCTCATTTGCAGAACAGGATGCCACACAAGAAATTTGAGCATGCACAGGATCTTGCTGGGTGGTTCTTTAGTAGATTTCGGGGCTGTCTCTGCATTTCACATCAACGTGACCTAGAAAGGAAGGAAAGCCAAGTAAGAACGTCAGGTCATCATCAGAACTTCACTGAGATCTTCTATTTCCCTAAGGTTGTTCCAAATATCAATTCCACTTTTCTTGAGTCTTGCATCAAACTTTATTTTCTTCATATTTTGTCAAAACACATTATTGAAAACTTTGTCTACAGCAGTGTCATGAAGTTCATAATGATGGGCAAATGAGAAACACTGACTAGAATCAGTTGTTTGGAAAAACAGTCTTTGTAAATGAACAAATGTTGAGTCATTTTTATTGGTGACTGCTGGAGAAGACAATGAATATTTTAGACCCTAAATCATCAGGCAGCAATTGTCAGCTATTACTTTTTTTTTTTTCTTTTTCTTTTTCTTTTTCTTTTTCTGAAGACCATACTATTTGCCAAATGTTTCCACATAGTTCTTCCAGACTGATGACCGCTGTGAATAAAATATGGTTTGAAGTGTCCTGAAGCAGTTAGTACTATTTTCACATTGCTTTACTATTTAGTCTTGCTGGATGGGGCACAAACCCATTGTTGTGAAGAACAGGAAAGACAACATTCAGTCCTGTAGAGGAATTCCCTTACAGTTTCTTCAGATAGAATCTTACAGTTTCTGATTTTGGAAAAATATCACTTCCACTGTGGAAGGAACATTAAGTTAACATAGTTGCAGGAGAAATGAAGCAAAAGAACAAACAAGCTAAATATTTAATTCCTTTTTACTGCTTTGATGGTAAGATTTGAGCAACATATATATATTTTTCCCTTTTGCACCATACAGACTTGAAAGTATGTTCAATATTAGTCTTATATCATTTCCCTGCAAAAATCTGATGGGATTCTGCAATGGTTTGTCACCTGGACATCTCTTACTAAACAACAAACATTTATTACATTGTACCTTTCCTCTCCCTCAAAGCTTGATGCATGTATTCCCCAGGTTTCCTAGCACTTCGGTAGCAGCCATTGTATCTAGAACTAGTTTATTCCTAATTTTGTGGTTGATGTGTCTACAATCACAGAGAGTCTTTGACGGCAGGTTGATAGCTGATGAGCTCTCAGAATCCTCATTTCAGCCTGGGAAGTGAATAAAGTGAAAGACATTTTTCTTTTTGCTTAATCTTATGGTTAAGGATTTCAGAGATCTATCAAAATTTTACATGAACAGCTTAAGAGGTTGTTTGCTGTTGTTGTTTGTTTGTTTGTTTGTTTTTTCAAATTTGCTGAAGGTGCCTTATGAAAACAAGTCTCCTTAAAATGCCTCAGTTATTGTCTGCTTAGAAATGACTCTTGAAAAACACCCACCTGGAGAGATGGGCAGGAAGAAACCCAATGAGGTTTAACAAGAGCAAATGTAGAGTCCTGCACCTGGGAAGGAACAACTGGATGTATCAGTACAGGCTGGGGAACAACCTGCTGGAGAGGAGTTCTGAGGAGAAGGACCTGGGGGTCCTGGCTGGACAACAGGTTGACCATGAGCCAGCAGTGTGCCCTCGTGTCCAAGCAGGCCAATGGGATCTTGGTGTGCATTAAAAGGAGCGTGGCCAACAGGTCAAGGGAGGTGATCCTCCACCTCTATTCTGCCCTGGTCAGGCCTCACCTGGAGTACTGTGTCCAGTTCTGGGCTCCCTGGTACAAAAAAGATAAGGATCTCCTGGAAAGAGTCCAGCAGAGGGCCACAAAGATGATACATCTGGAGCATCTTCCCTATGAAGAAAGGCTGAGAGACCTGGGTCTGTTCAGCCTAGAGAATAGAACACTGAGAGGGGATCTCATCAATGTTCATAAATACCTGAGGTGCAGGAGACAGAGGGGTTTGGCCAACCTCTTTTCAGTGGTTTGTGGGGACAGGACAAGGGATAATGGCCACAAATGGAGCACAGGAAATTCCGCACCAACATTCGAAAAAACTTCTTCACAGTGAGGGTAACGGAGCACTGGAACAGGCTGCCCAAGTAGGTTGTGGAGTCTCCTTCTCTGGAGATATTCAAGGGCCATTGGTATGCCTACCTGGGCAGCCTGCTCTAAGGAGCCTGCTTTTCCAGGGGGGTTGGACCCGATGATCTTCTGAGGTCCCTTTCAACCCCTATAATTCTGTGATTCTGTGATCCTATGATTCTGTGATTCTGTAATTAGCTGTTAAGTGCAAAGAGGGAATTGATGGTCTCATTGTAGCTGAGAACAGAAGCAGATATAAGCTGCCTACTTTACCCCTCTATTTATTTTAACAGCAAAAGTGTTTGGAAGAGGTTGAAAATGTTTTCTAGTTGTTAGAAAGGTCTTGTTAAATAAATCAATTTTCTAGACTGATTGTTTTTAGGTGGACTTCAAAACACCCTTGTTCATGTGGAGGGAAGCCTGGACTCTTCCAGCCAGCAGAAATCTGATGTGAAGGAGTCAGGAGATGGGAAGTTCTGTGGCATTTGCAATATTTTAGGGTGGTATTTTGGTGTGACTGGATCAACTAAACTGAGCACAGGGCAGGGAAATGAGTCAGTGAAAACATTACGTGGAATTTCAAAAAAGAATTAAAAAGAGACAGAAGAAAAGAATGGGTAGACAAAAGAAGGATATGCAGTTTTAGGATAGTCTAAAAAAGCAGATTGGAGCAAGAAAACTTAATTATTTTAAAAAAAAAAAAAAAAAAAAAAAAAAAAAAAAAGTTAATAATATTCCTAGCAGAAGACAGTGTCAGCAGGACAATCTACCTGGTCATGCTGACTCAAGTTTTTTCCCTCAACTTTCCATCCAAACTCTTGAAATAACTACTGCTGTGAAGCTGGCAAGGAAATTGTAGCTAATTCTTTTAATAATGGTGCCTTTAGTATTTGCCACCAGAAAGGTCCTCCAGAATTACTAGAATTCCTTTCTTTTTAAAGTTCATACTCTTTAAGAAAATCTCCTTAGGTCTTTGTATGGTTTTGTTGTGGCCACATTTCAATACTTCTGCATGTTCATTCCCAGTATTATCATCATCTGAAATCCATTTACCACTTTTAGAAGAGGCAAAGTGAAAAAATTGAAGTGAAGTTGTTTTTTGGATCACTTTGAAGAAATTTTAATAATAAATCACTTAGAATGCTATGATTCAGATAGTAATTAGAATAAACAAGTTAACAAAAAGAATTTAGCAGTATAAACTCTCTGAAGTACTTAGGGTAGTAGTAAACTGTGATTAAATCAAAAAACAACAACAACAACAACAACAACAAAACTCTTTCTTATATACAGAACTAAATAAAGAAAATATATACTTGAATGAGGAGGCTCTTTGAATGTTGATCAGGGTAGAAGTATCACAGAATTTAAAGCGGCAGATATTTGGTAGTCCTGGTGCCCATATAATGTCCTGAGGAATAGGAAGAAGCTCAGGATGTAGACAGTCGCCCCTGACACTCTGAAGGTTGGATGTTCTTCATCTCTCTCTCAGGGTAGTCTAGGTAAAGGCTGTCTAATTAAAATTCAATTGATTTTCCAGCCTCATGTTTTATGTGTATAGCCATTCTGTCTGTTAAACACATTCTTGTTCTGACAATGACTTTTTACAGATGAAAGTTAAGGTAGGTGCAGGCCACTCCAGATGGTGTGGTGTCAGCATCACAGCTGAGGATTACATCTGTCTTGTGTCACTACATTCGCAGTACGCTAATTTTTAGTTTTCTGGTTGTTGCTCTTCTTAGTCTTCATGTCAACCACAAATGGCACGTCATGTTGCTTTGTACTGCCTACACTGTGAGTTCCCTGACTTAATGTCAGCTGTCCCTGGCCATGTGACTATTTGGATCAAGAATGCAGGATGAACATATTTCAATAGCAAGAGTGTCCAAAAGATGTGTCTGTATGTCCTTCTATCCATGTGCTTCTGTAAAGAAAAACACAACACTGATAAATAAATATGTGAATAGTTTTATAAAATGCATATTATTGATTCAACTAAATTTGCAATGAGACATATTTTTTAAAAATGGTGTATATCAGCCAGATTAAATTTTCCTTTGGTCTCTAGTGTTAAATCTGTAACTGAAGTAAGGCAATTTTGAACTGTTTTTCTGTAAAGACTATGCTGCTTGAGCAGACAAATATTGCTTTCTTTAGGCTTTATAATGTTAATGTTTTTATTATCTTTTTAATTATTGTATAATTCCCTGAGTGATTATTAACTCATCGTCACATCAATACTTATTCACTTGTCACATTTTTCTACCTTGATTTTGTCTTAACTACAATTATTTGCTACTGAAGCCTTCAGTCTTTGGATTGAAACTTCACTGTTGGTGAATTGGTTTTAATGAAAGACAAATAAATATTTAATCTTTATACAAAATTTAAACAGAATTCATCAATTAAGAAAAATCTGATAGTCATATAAACATTCATTCAACTCCTACTACATTTTCTGATTTCTTCTGCAATTGAAAGCAATGAGATCAAGCGACATTAGGGAAAAAATATATTTTATTTCTGATTTGACTAAATGCAAATGGAACTGAAATACTTCAGTTTGTCATTGATATTTCCCAATTTTGAATTTACTAGTCTGCTTACTTTCTCTCAAACAAACTTATGAGCTAGTCTGTTAAGTCATGGATGCCTCTGCAGTCCACATCATGTCTACAGTTGATTGGATGTCTCACTTTCACACTGAGCTGCATAAGTAAGACTATATTGCACAGCAATAAACACAATCTATTTGTTCTGCTTTTCAATGTTTAAGTGGCCAGGCCTGTGTACTCTCTCTACGTAGTATCTCCTGTTATTGCTACTGGACTCAGAATACAGGACTAGGTTGACCCACCAGTTTGACCCTGTAGGGCAGCTCATTTTTATCTTCTTAAAACCCTGTCTGGCATTATTGAAGCACTGGGATTTAAGAAAGATTGGAGTGAAGAAAAGGATGGGAATGATCACAGCTCTACAAAACATGACTTCTGAAAAACAGTGGATTAACTGGTGAAGAAGAAACCACAGAAAGGAAAACTGGGCAGAGAAGTGAAAAACATGGGCATAGTCTTCACATATGTACTTGGCTAGAGATAAGAAAAGGGAAAATCTCTTCTTGATGACTGTTGAGTAGGAGAAAAATAATACACTAAAGTTTCTGGAAAAACATTTTAGACATTTTAGTTAAACTGTTCTACTGGAGAGAGCAGCTGAATAATTTAAATTATTACAGACTAGGTTTGAAGAGGGATTGAGAAAATACAGGAAGAACAACACAGAAATAGCTTTAGATATGTTTAAGGCGTAGAGATTAGTTATACTTAGTCCAGATGTTCATTTGTGGTTCTATGAATGTAAGGAGATCAAGTTCCTCTTGCTAAAGTAATTAAAACTTCCATTCAAATTACTAGTGTAATGATAGTAGTCAGGATGTTCTCACAGACTTACACCACATGTTGAGCTAATGAGTATGAAGGAATCAAATGATGAAAGAGAAAAGACTACTCATAATAGGTAAATAAGCAACAGCCAAACTAGCTTTCATACTGGAAATAGACTCATTTTCCTTGAAATTATGGTGTCTTAAACCATAAAATAAAGGGTACTTGATTTACCATTTTCATTCAGATCTATAGTGTAGTTGAGAGAGATTCTGATGTGTTTTTGCTGCTTCAGATGCTTGGGTTAGATCAGTAGCTCATGTATCTCAGTGCAAATGTTTTATATAACACTGAAGTGGAGGGCACCTACTGGGTCTGTCTAGAATGGAGTTAACATAGGAATCCCCTGTGATGCTCTTTTGGGTTTCTGACTATAACAGTGTTGATAATACACCAATGTTTTGGCTATTGCTGAACAATGTTTGTACAGTGTCAAGGTTTTCTCTCCTTCTCACACTGTTCCTCCCAGCAAATATGCTAGGGGTGGAAAAGAGATAGGGTAGGCACATAGCCATGATTGTTGACCCCAAATGACCAAAGTTATATTTCATGCACTATAAGATCATGATCAGCAATATGAAACAATGTGTGTGTAAGGAAGTGTGTGTGGGGGGGTGTCTTTCCAAGGTAGCAAGGGGTCTGGCTGGGCTTTGGTCTGCTTGTGGTAGGTAGTGAGTAATTGCTTTGTATTACTTTTTTGTTTGTCTTTCCTTCACATATTAAACTATCTTGATCTTCAGGCAGAAGTTTTCCTGGATTTTTGTATTCAGATTTTCTCCCCTACCCTGCTGGGATGTGGGAGGGAGTGAACAAGTGACTGAGTGAGTGCTTAGCTGGTGGCCAGGGTCAAGCCACCATGTCTGGAAGTTAGGTAGAGCCTGAACTGGGGCAGTGCTATATTCGAGGGATGTGTGGCAGCAGAAAACATGACTGATCTCAGATGGGCATGGCTGAAAAATAGGTGGGCTGCTGATGCTCTGCACTTCAATATGTGACAGGATGCACCCTTGGACATGACTTGTTAGTAGAAGTCAAGACAGAAAATGCACAGTGCTTTCAAAACTCTTGATAATACCTATTTACTGTGGTAAACCAAGCAAGAAAACAAACAAATCACCTATCCTCCAAACCCCAAATCCATTTCCTACAACACTGATACACATTTTAAATGCATATACTGTTTGACTAGCCTATCCAAACTAGAATTTATGTAAGATCCCTCTGGCCAATTATCTTTTGAAAGAACTGTTGCATTTTGGGGGACAAACAATTTGTTCTTGGCTCTGAGGAGGTCCATGAACATTTGAGGGCTGAAAACATGTTTCCAGATACTATATAACGTGAATTGTTTGTCTATGAAGACATGTTCTATTTCTGTGCCAGCTCTGCACAGCAATCAGCATCAGACCAAACTGTGGAGCCATTCCCACTAGGAGCTGTTGATTTGGGTTTGTTTTTCTAGTTGAGAGTTTATACAATGAGTGACCCTGAACAGTGTGTACTGGCAGGTGTTTGTGGAAGATTGCATAAAATGAACATAAATGCTGTGAAATTTCTGAATAATTACTGCCTGGATGACTAAAACTGCCTCCTAGAGTTGTTTCTCAGAGATCTAGTGGAGGGAAAACTTCAGGGAGCAGCAGGAAAAAAAGAATGAAATCATCTCTTAGCATCATGAAATGTGTGCATAAATCTTACCTAGCTTTTCTAAATGTGCAGGTGAGTCATTGGAGAAATTGATGTCAATTTCCTCTCCAACTTTCACACAGTTTTCTGGAGGTGAAGGGCTCCATCCTCAGATTCTTCTGTGAAAAACTGGGCAGCCCAACAGGACAAGCTGCGTGAGACTCCAGCTGCCGCATGGACTTACTCCAAACAGAGAAGAGTAATTACGAAAAGTTCATCATCTCTCCAGAACAGAAGGATTCTTAGCTCCCAAGCAGAAAGAACAGAAATGCACATCAGAGTCAAAGGATAGGAGACAAAACTTCAGGAAATATCAGAGCATAATACCGTGATGTAATATCTGTGTTACACCTACAGGTCTACATGGGAGCAGTTGTTTCTATTCACTGTTTAAAAATTAGGATGGTCACAATTCCACAGAGCTAA
Source organism: Oxyura jamaicensis (assembly GCF_011077185.1). Lineage (NCBI taxonomy): Eukaryota > Metazoa > Chordata > Aves > Anseriformes > Anatidae > Oxyura > Oxyura jamaicensis. Next base: position 71,747,528 of record NC_048926.1, read on the forward strand.
GAGTTTTTTTGTCATTTATGCTTGTGTTAATGTGTACAATCCCTCATAACCTGAGGACTGTCGTCTAAATTACAGAAGAACTCAGAAATTTCCAGCAGTGAATTTAACCAACTTCTAAATTTTTTTGGAACATGGAGGATGTGGAATAGTGCCAAATGAGGGACTGAAAAATGACAGAAGAGGATAAAATTGTGTTTTCTATAGTAAGGCTAGCATTATTCTGGAGCTCACACTTGCTAATGGCTAATTGCAAAAAAAAAAAAAAAAAATACTCAGTAGTGTTTATCAACAATGATGCATGTTTTATTTGTTTGACCTTCTGTGAAGTTATGATGGCACCAAGGCACCATGGGGACTAGGAGCTGCTCCTGTGGGGTGGTCAGGGCCTGGCAATCAGTGTCCATCCCACCACCCCCAGTGAAGAAGTAGGGCACACTGGGGCAGATAGTTTTCAGGATTTTTCTGTTTGAGGAAAAAGAATAAAAAAAAGAGAGAGACAGATTAATGTTGTGGAGTGGGAAGGAAGTGAATCCATAGGACAAAGGACTTGAGGAAGACTTGAATTCCCTGTGTTATAGATTTATTTACAGTTATGAGATGCACAAGTGGGGTTTTCAGTCATACAGGCTGGGTGGAGATTACAAGTCAGACTCATCTAGTCTAGAGAACAATGAAAAAGAAAAAAGACTTTTCTCCTTTTTTTCCTTTTTCTGTCTGTACCATTGCAAAAACTGAAAACATTTCTTTTGTTTCTTTGACTGTTTGATTGTTTGTTTGTTTTCCCTTTCCCCCCTTTGTTTATATCTGGCAGAGTTTCACTCAGTTGTGAAATTTCCTCTGGCAACAGGAATTTTCTGAAGGAAACATGTTTTGTCCATCAGCCTCCATTTCACTATAACACAGCCTGTGTTCTGTGAGGAAAATCTGTTGTGTTGCAGGTGGAAAGGTTTTAATTACCTGTGATTTGGTTCTCACTTTGGTCAGATTAAATGTGCAATTGTCAACAGAGAACACAGGTAACAAGCTACACAGTCCCTGCAATTTATGCTCTTCAATTCTGCTGAATGTGTTACCTGCTTCTTAGATAACACTAACATGTTTCTGTGTAAATGCGTTAGAAAGACCTCCTGCTTTCTATGGCTGTAATTGCTGTCTTCTATGTAGCTATATCAATAGATGTCATCTTTTGTCAATGGATGGTGACTCTTTTCTTTTCCCTAAGTGTTGCTTGAAACTGGGCCATCTGATGGATGTTTTTTCTAATTACGAAAAGTGTAAAGGGGACATGTTGTCCCTGCTCTAATGCTCTAATGATAGCAACTGGACTTGGACTTGCTGATCAACAGTATTACATGCAGTGGGTGTATGTAAGTTCTACTGAAAGTATTAGAAGATTCATAGAATCATAGAATGATTTGGGTTTGAAGGGACCATCTAATTCCAATTCCCTGCCATGGGCAGGGACACCTCCCACTAGACCAGGCTGCCCAAAGCCCTAGCTAACCAGGCCTTGAACATTTCCAGGGATGGGGCATCCACAGCTTCTCTGGGAAACCTCTTCCAGTGCATCATGACCCTTAAAGAATTTCTTCCTTATATCTCATCTAAATCTACTATTTTTAGTTTAAACCCATGACTCCTAGTTCTATCACAATAACTCCTGATAAAGAGTCCCTCCCCAGCTTTTGTATAGGTCACCTTTACAGTTTGGAAAGCCACTGTAAGATCTCATCAGAGCCTTCTCTTCTCTAGGCTGAACAACCTCAACTCCCTCAGCCTGTCTTCGTAGGAAAAGTGCCCCAGACCTCTGATCACCCTCGTGGCCCTCCTCTGAACTCGTTCTGATACTTCCATGTCCTTCTTGTGCTGAGGGCCCCAGAGCTGAGTGCAGGGCTCCAGGTGGGGTCTCATGAGAGCAGAGCAGAGGGGTACAATCCCCTCCCTCACCCTGCTGGACATGGTGTTTTGGTGCAGCCCAGGATAGGGGTGGCTTTCTGGTCTGCAAGCACGCATTGCTGGCTCATGTTGAGCTTCTCATCAGCCAACATTCTCTCAACATCCTATCAACATAAGACTCTGACTTACTAAACATTTATTGTTGGTTGTTGTATAAAACCCCACATAACTACAGAGAAATTCACATCATCTTTACAGGCTCTTCCTACATAAAAGGAAATTTAATTTGACTCTGCACACTTCCTAAACCCTAATTTATGATAAAAGCCAGTCCAGGGATTATTTTGTTTTCTGCAAGGATGTATATATATATGTCATAAAAGCCTAATAAGAGAGCTCCATGTTTTCACCATGTTTTCATAATGAGAGTGTTTTCCATACTTTAAAAATCCCCTTCCTCCCAGTTCTCAAACTAGAGGCAACATAAATACAAGCAGTACAGAACTTCATTTCTCTGCTCTCACACTTGATAAGTTCTTCATTCTTATTTCTGATAGGAGAGGAAGATTACTGATGTGCAGCTGCCTGAACCAGTAAAATCTTCCTGCCAATAAGTCTTCATGCTACCAAGGATTTAAATACCTTAAAATACAAATAATACAGACATCATGAAGGCTTCTAATGCCCTGGAAAATGCTTTGTTGTTGTTGTTGTTGTTTGTTTGTTTGTTTTTGTTTTTTGTTTTGTTTTGTTGTTTGTTTTCTTTTTTTCTTTTTTTTCCTTTTTCCTCCTACGTTTCTTCAGTTTCTGGTTTCATCTTAATAAATCACATTATTTTTATGTACCTGCACCTATTTCAGTTATTAACTTTTGGCATTTATATATTGTCATTATTACTTGGTTGATACCCACACAATTGATTTTAAGTCCTTATTAAACTGTAGGCTAATTTAATCTTTCTCAATAAGAAACAGTTTAGAAATACATTGTCAGCATAACTACAGTGAGGTATAAACCTGGAAGGGATTCACAGTATTAATGAGTAGCTTATAATCATAACCATGAACACAAACATGATGACAGTGTAATGCTGTTCATCTGAAGTGAGAATGTCTGGGATCAGTAATACTTCTGTCACTGAAATAAGGATGAGACTTTAGCAGTGGTGTGAGTACAGAGAATTTCAGGTCTATTTGCTTTGGGTGGAAAGCAGCTGTTGGCTGATCAGGCGAGGTCAAAGTGCTGGTGAGCCCAAAGGTGTGGATGTCACTGGCCAGGTGCTGATCCCACTTCGCCTCTATGCTACCATGACCTGAGCTTGTGCTCAGGTCATGCCCCTGGCTCTGCCACCCAGAAAATATCACCAGAAACCACCTTGGCCTCACTGTGGTTGATTGATCCATCACCCAAGAGCAGACTACAACCCAAAGTACCTCTGTCTCTGTGTTATCCTTTATTTTATGTCCTGACCATATCCCTTTTAATCATTTCCCTCCAAACAAACTGCTGTTCATCTCTAACATCACCTTAAGTTTGCTGCAATTCCATGAATTTGACTATTTACTTCTGCTCCCTCTTAGTTCACAGAGTGAAAAAGATGTTGTAGACTGAAATGGAATAGATTGTTTTAGGAAAATTGTTGAATATAAAGGTGATAAGTACAAATTACATATATATATATAATTATGTTAACTTACTTGTGGTGAATTTGACTACATTTTACACAAGAACCTTCAGATTTTAATGTATATATAAGAAATGTTAAGCCAAAAGTTTCAGTTGCTCATGCCTAAAAATGCAAACATATCAAATCTCTGTCTGGATGTGGACTTGCATAACCTCAGCTCGCACAGAATTCAGACCACTGAATCAGCTCCGTCATTTACTATGTGTACACAGGGTCACTGTTGCATGGCGATCTCTGAAAATCACTCAGTACTTTGTCTTCAGATGAACCTGTGTGATGTTAATGGAAACAAAATGACTTCTACATTTCAGGGAAAAAAAAAAAAAAAAAAAAAAAAAAGAGGTTCCCTGTGCTTACTTGCCTAAAATTGAACACTTCACGTTCAAGTTAGGTACACAGTATAGCAACTCTTACCATGACTGCGTGTACTTTAGGAAGCTGAGTGGGGAATACAATGACAAATAAACAGTATGTTTCCCTGGGCAAAACTGTTTCCTTGCAGTGTACTTGTACAGCCTGGGAAAATTTCTCTGAGGGACAGATTCCTAAACTTCCAACCTACCTCCTCCTCAAATGGGTGGGACAAATAACGTGTCTAAAACAAAACAAAAATGAGGCATCCCAGTGGAAAGCCTTGGGGGAGAAGCAGGATCAGGGCTGCCTGCAAGTGCCAGGTCTTGGGTGCTGCTCGTGGGAGGCGAGGCCTGCAAGGCCTGCAAGGGGCGAAGCTTGCCTTAGCAGCTCCAAGAGGCATGGACACGAGCGGTGCCACGGAGAAACCCCACAAAGGAGGGTCCTTCTGGGCAGCCAGATGTAGTAGACAGAGGATGGCCAAGGTCAGTTTATCCTCTCGTCAGTGCCAGAGCAGTGCTTCATTCAACATCTTTCTCTGCTGGATTAAAAGTCAGAGCATGGACAGCTCAGGTAGCGTGGCCTATTTTACTGATGACAGCCACTTATTACAGTGGATACAAAGAGTGTGAGGTTGTGTCAGAAGCAGTGAGTCCACTCCAGTTGACATCAGGCACCTACAAATGAAAAAAATTTATTTATTTTTATATTTATATTAAATGGTGTCCCCACGGATGGCCTGTAGAATGTGGGATTGATGTGATTAATGGTCTCTGGTATATAAAAACTGGGGCATATGAAGGAGTGATATAGGGTTGATTATTAATCAGTTCAGAAATCAGGAAGTTCAATCTGAGGTCAAACCTGAGACCAACAGAAAGGGAATTAAGTACCATTTGATGTACCATCACAAAAGCTATTCTGACTTCTTGAAAGCCAGTTCTGTAAATTAGCAGGTACTGTGTGTTCATCTCTTAGAAAATATGATGGGAGATTAAAATAATAGCCTTGAGTGGCTTCAGAAAAGTGTATCCCATGGAGCTGCTGGATGAGTGCAAAGGATAAATAACATTTCTCATGAAGAAAAAAATTCATGTCCTGATTAAATAAATCGTCCTAATTGATTAAAAAAAAAAAAAAAAAAAAAAAAAAAAAAAGATAGAAATCAAAGCTGTAATGCAGGCAAAGTGGTTCTACTGCACATCTAGTAACCAAAATATGATTTGAGGAAGAAACTACATAGTCCTTGACTGTTACATGATAATACAAGAAAATTCACTCTTTGTCTGAGGCTGAAATGCTCTGTGGATGTGTATCAAAAGTATATTTGTTGAAATTCCATCATTAAGGTTTTTACATTACATAAGCTATGGAAGTGACTCAAATGTAGATTTAGTAGATCTAAATTCTGCCTTTTGTCTTTGATCAGATGTAGCTATGAAGCACTCAGAACTCATCAATAGGCTTGCAAGGGGTATTAGGGCCATGGTCTGGTCTCCTGCAGGAGATGCAGGTTGAAGTACTTGCCCTGGCTTGGTCACAGTTAACAGGAGGAAACATCTTTCCTCATCCAGGAACAAAGGAAAAGACTGAAAGCCTGTTGTACACACTTTGAGCATCCCTGCTGGAGGAGATGTGACTTGGTTATACTTGGTGACAAAATATTCAAAATGTTTTGTTTTATTCCTACATTAAAACAAGAATGAATTTATTTTTATTCTTAAAAGCTAGATTCTGCGCAAAGCCTTCCTCCTTCATCTTCAGTAAATAAGCTTCAATCATTGTGGCATTTTCCCTGATTCAGATTAAATGTCAGGCTAATAATTAGTTGTGATCACCTGTGCCCTGTTGCTACAATAGGAGAGTACTATTTTAAAGTGAGAATTTTAACCCCTTTGGGTCCTTTTAGTCATTGATGCACTTAATCACAACACCCTCCAACAACTGTAATGAATAAAAATCTTTGCAATGGGTCTAAATTGAAGCGAAGTTCTGAATCTTTTGAAATAACAGTGAAAACTGGGTTTAGGTCTTCACAAGGAACTTTACTCCTTGGTAAAATGTTTCCTAGGTGAAACAGCCATATCTGTTATCTGGTCACAAGAAACATCTTTGTCTCCTATAGAAAAAGTACAAATTTTATCACAATTGTTTGATGTACAAGGGTCATGTATAAGGTAGTATAACAGGAAAACTAAACAGTCATCCATCCAAAACTAAACAGGATCCATTTTAATCTAATTTTCAAAGTACACGTTGTTTTTTTTTAAAAAAAAAAAAAAAAAAAAAAAAATATTGATTAGCAACATGATGGAAGTGTAATATAAAATGTCTTCACCTGAATATTCTGGTGTATCCAGCCCAGTGAACTCCTCATAAATAGAGAGAAAAAAATTACTACCATTTAGCTGTAATATGTCATTGTTTTTCATCGTTTTTCTCCACTGAATAGCTCAGCTCTGGCTGATGGTTTTTGTTTTTAGTTGTGTAGGAATAAGAAAAGAACCATCTGTGTTCAAATGTTGGGACTATATCTTTACCAAGTAGAGAGTACTGTGTAAAACTTTTCTGATGGATCGTTGTGATCAAGTAGAGGATAATGATGCATATGTGTATTCCCCTCCCAGAAATGATTCTGGTTCATTCTTTTTCTTTCCCATGAAACTGAGAGATGGCAATTGTGAAGAAAAAGCTAAAGGAGTGAGAGAATTTACCTTGAAGAGGAGCTTATCTGCTTGGAGCCAAACAATATATGTACATGTAGAATGCTATTATCAACAGAGTTGCTTTAAACAGAAATTCAACCTAATGAATACTTTATTCTTGTTGATATGAAGTCAATGGGGACTTGCTGATATGTCTCAAACCTCTCTCCAGCATCTGCAATTTTATCTCAGGAGCAGGCAGACTGTTAGGAATTGTCCTACCAGGGAATGATCCAAGATCACATCATGTTCTGACAGCACATAATATTCTATTGCAAGGTAATGATGACGTATGAACTGACAGAGGCCTTATCTAAATATGTAAAATGTTCTGTTAGTTCCATTGATTATTATTAGTTTTAGCTGTACTCTAACCTATAGCTTCCAGACATCTTTTACATCAGTTTAAGATGTTTTCTCATGTTTTCTCATCCTTGGCCTTCCAAGTGTTGAAAGTGACACTTGCCTGCTTAAGCAGGTCTTAAAATACCAACAAAAATCCTTAGATGCATTACAGCTGCCAGAGTCCTTCTGGGATGAATATTTTACAGTGAAAACTCTGTCCTTCTCAGTCACAGCTACTTAAGTGAAAAGTATCACAGTGATATGATAAAAATGCAGTGTGGCACTCACTGAAGTTTGAAAGTTGTTCTGTACTAGCACCTTTTTCCTTCATTAGAATTTCTGCATATTTTCTTTTACACAGCTTCCCTAATGATCTTATCATCATAGAAGTGATCTTTTTATTATTAATTAATTTGTTTGTTTGTTTATGGATCTTGCAGAGTTGTTATTGCTTTAAGAATCTCAGATTTTGACTTTATTCTGGAGCCCAACTTCTCTTCTTTTGTTCAGTTGTCATGAATGTACAGCTTACATTTAATTGTGCTATGTATCAGTATAATTTTCTAACACCTAGATTTCCATTTTCAAGTGTCCTAAATAGAAATGAAGCCAGTAATATATAATAAATAAATAAATAAATAAAGTATACCGATCAACAAAACAGCATAGATGACTACTATATGGATAGTAAAAAAATTCTTCAGAAGCCTGCAGTTGATATCCCATAAAGGCTTTCAACAACAAATACATTTTTTTCTCTTTGTAATTCTCTTCAAGCCCAATACTGTACCACTCCCTGAAGCCTATGCAGCTGCATTAACTGACTGCATACCAGTGAATAATTTGGCAAAAAGTAGTTTATAAATAATGTTGATTAAATCCTGATTATTCCAGTGGACTCTGTGACTCTGGTTCTCTAAAATTGTTTCTGTCACTGTAATTTATTTGGGAAATACAAACATTTAAAGATCATGGAGGTGGAGGGTTGAAATATGATGTAAGTAGCTGTAGTACATAGTTCATAACATTTTAACTTTGAGCAGTGTTATTTTAATTTTGCAGTCTAATTTCAGATTTAACGATGTTATCTTAGTGAACAACCTATAGTATCCACATGGACAAATAAATAAATAAATAAATAATAAAATTTCACATGGTAAAATGATGGTAATATAAAACTAAATTTAAAATCCCAGCTTAGGCCTCAGATGTGTAAATAACTTTGTGAGTATATATGTCTATGTGTATGAGTATATTTGCATGATAATAAAATGTCTATAATTTCTGAATAAAAATAGGCTGCATAGTTTGGTGGAGGAAAAATTTCAGTTTAACCTTTCTACTGAATTATATTATGATGAGTGAGCTCTTTGGCTGATAGAAAAAAAAAAAAAACAACAACAAACAAACAAACAAAAAACCATATGGATGGGTCTCAGGCAAGCAATATACGATCAGATAGTTCTGGAGTTATAAAACATTGCTGTATACCATTTGAGTGGTCCAGCAGCTAGCATAGATTTGATATAGCAGCAGTAGGACATGGCACAGGTGAGATGGAGGCATTTTTTTTCCTTCCTCTCCTGTCATTGCTATCTTTTCCTTAATGTTTTTCCATATTGGTTCCCCTGGTCACAGGTCTTCTCTTTTGAGGTAACTTGGGCTCTTATCTGTAATGGTAGGCTGATGTTCTCTTTTCCCACTCAGTAAGTGCATTGGTCTCTTCTTGGCATTATGATGTGTTCTGTTGAAAACCTGATGAATATTTAGAAAACTGGTACCCCTGTGAACAGGTTTACTCTCTCAGACACTCAATGGGCATGCAGAACAGATTGCACTGTGGATATTTTCCAATCTATGACAAGAGAAGAAAACACTGGAGAAAGGTATGAACAAGACCATCAAGTATGTAGAGGAATTAGCACAGGGGCTGTAGTAAATAAAGGTTAAAAAATCTTTGAAAAGAAAACAGAGAGAAAAGTTTGAGAGAGGCCACCACAAAGCACAGAAGCAAGATGTTCTCTTTTACTGTGCAGATGTAGAGAGTATGAAGCAGACAGATAACCTCTATTTCTCTCTCTTCTGCAGTCTCAGAAAGAGAGACTTCCATTTGAGCATTAAATCACCGATTTTCTTTGGGCTACAGTGAATATTTTAACAATACCTTTGTAGATATAAGGGTTTAATATCTCTACCCTGATGGTTTAGAGTTTAGAGGAGATGCTTACCTTTAATTTATTTCACAATACTTTAACATGTGCTCATCTTAAAGAAGCCTGAACAAACAAATATAATGAGAATATAAATTAGTGGGATCGAGGAAAATAACTTCTGGAGATGGTGAACAGAAGTGAAAAGGTGCTATGTCAGCCACAGAATGCTAGAATATTTGTAACCTGTATGAAAGGCAAAAAAATCCTCTGTTGTTTATGGTATTGTTGAAATTGTACAGCCAAAAGCCAAGGTGCTCAGTGTAGCTAGCTTACAAAGGCTGTGGGCTTATGTTCTTACCTTAAATTAAATAAATAAATAAATAAAATAAAATAAAAAGTAAGGGGAAAAAAAGAAGAAAAACTAACAGTGATTCGTGAAATTCATCAGAAAATAAAATCTGTCAGCTGTGAATATATATTGTGGATTGTGGATCATTAACATTTCCTTTGCACTGTTTCACAGAAGAAAAAAAAAAAAAAAAAAAGACATGTCTAAGCTACAGCACTTAATTAATATTTAGGCCTAATCTGTATAAAGAATAATTGGTTTATATATATATTGGTTTTATATAAAATCTGATTACATTAATGTTATGGTGACAATAAAGCAGTTCTAAGCACATACCATTTAAAAAAAGAAGTATTACTGAACGTGGGGATGCTGGCATGAGGGTAAGTGGGTGGAGTTTGATTTAGGATGCAGCAAAAGGAAGGACAGGTGGATTAAGTCAGGTGAAATTAATTAGTCATTTAAGTCTACTTACATCTACAGGGCAGAAGGAGATAAAAATCCCAAACAACAACCCACAGCCTTTTTAGACAAAACAAACCACTTCACTACCTGATGCCACCACACAGGGTCCCTCTCTGTCCTGGCCAGGGCACTCTGCCTGGCTGAAGCTTTGCTTTCCTACCTGCAAGGCTGTTACAGGCCACTACCAACACTTCCTTCATTTCATGTGTGCAACAGGATGGATGCTTGCAGTACTGCTACCAGCTTAGAGCAAGGAGTCGCACAGATTTTACCTCTGCCTTGCTCTTAGACTGCTATACGTGTCTTCCAACTGGTTTTCCCACTGGGCAGACACAGCTCCCCTTAAGTTGATCAGGTTTCTTGTCACTGGGGCCAAATAAAATAAGTATTTATTTGTTTCTGTGTGTGTGCTGCTCTCTTGCCAGAATTTACCTCAGCTCACACAATTATGTGTGGTTGTTGTTGTTGTTCATGTTTCCACTCATTCAAAAAATATTGTGGCTGGCTATGTCTGGAGTGGTTGGAGCACTTTATGGCTCTTGCTAGTATGGTCTCTTTGTGAAAAATAACAAGTGCAAAAGAAATAAAAAAGAATCAGAAAAAAAAAAAAAAAAAGTACACAAAAACTTGCCTGTCCCAGTATATGCTTCAGAACTGAGTTACATATTTCTATCCTCACCTGCTATCAAGCACAGAAGTATTACAAGCAGGCTGGTGAAAGATGCCAAAATTCATCTTTTGTTCCCTAGAAACAGGCAGCAGCACTCTATATACTGCCAGCTGCTAGCAGCAGCTGTAAATTACGGTAAATATTTTGCTCTGTGTGTGACTTTTGTACATTTGTGAGATTTACATGTGTATATATGGGTACATTTATATACACTACAGTCATGTATGCATACACAAGATCCACCAAAAGGTTAATATCATGCTGTTGGCAAGACTTGGAAAGAACTATTTCCAGTTCCTAGCCCATGCAGTGTAGCATCAGTTAGCTACATAGACTCTGTATGTGTGGGGTGGGGGAAGAGGAGACAGTTTTTCTCTTCTGATAGACAAAAATTTACTTGAATTTCACAATGTACCACTATAAGACACCAGCATTAAAATCAATAATGGGAGCAACTTATTAAATATTTCCATATATACAGAAATATTTTGATCTACAGAAATATTTTGTTCTGGTTTAAGAAGACCTTTAAAAGAAGAAATAAATCCCTATGAGAGAAATGAGTCTGAGTGTACAAGGGCTACGAACTCTGTTGTGTTTATCTTTTTGATTTAAAAAGCAGTTGCTGATTCTGTAGAAAGACAAAACTGGAAACTGAGAGATTCTGAACTGGCAAAAATGCAGTACTTAATCAGTGCCTTGCTTGTAAGCACAACACTGCCTTCCTATATTCCAGCACATATGAGTTAGAAAAGAAAAACATACAAAGAAACAAAAACCAAAAAACAACCACACAAACACACCAAAAACAAACGAAAAAAAACAACAGAACAATTAATTTAGCAAGTGGAAGCCTTAATGTCCTCCCTCCAAATTTTATCTCCTTTCTTTTCATCTTATTGCGATGACTCCAAAATATGTCAATGTCTATGAAGACTGCTAGTCAGAAGACCTGAAAAACTTGAAGACAGATGTAATCATGGGATGCATTTGATTAACATTTAAGTGACTGTCACTCTTCACATGGGCTGTTTGGAGATGTTATCATCCAGGAGGAACCCAGCCATGCTGAGGTGAGAACATCCTAGGCCAACAAAGCTTATTTCAAGACCTGTACAGAAGATGAGGTTCAGACCCCATCTCTGTGCTCTCAAAGAATGGCAAACCTCTACTGTTCTTCTCCACAGCCATGCTTTTTTTCCTTTTTTTTTTCATCAGCTATCTCAGATTCAGACTGGAGGTGATATTAGATAGCATGATTCCCTGTAGCTACTGAGGTGCTGCCATATTTCTGAGCTTTAGCTCAGCTTTAGCTTCCCTACCATCATGCATTACTTCTCCAGCGTGGCATCCCTCTGTCTGGTTATTTTGGGAACTACCATTTGGACCCAACTAGATGCCCTCATGAATTATTATGGAACAGTTTCTACTTCAGCATAGTACCAATGTGAATGGTTGTGGGTTTTGAGCCACATTTTTCTCCCCTTAATTTAGGCAGTTCCAGTGATATCTGCTTGGAGCTTACAAGCACAGACATAGTTTGGTAGTGGTGAGGGGCACCTTGTTTTCATTGCATTAACACCAGTCCATATCTTCATGTGCTAAGTAGAAGTGCCTTGATGTTCAGGCTATACCTCAAAATGGTTTTCTTAGTTTTCTGTGTGTTTCATGATGATGTATTTTTAGTCTGGCTTATCTCTGAAGCCAAAGTAGAGCTTTCCACAGAGAAAACAGAAGAGCAAGAGACTGAATGTGGTCACTGGCAGCAAAGGTGAGGAAAGAGCCTGGTCCTGTCTTGAGATCCTCTCCATGCAGGTAGAGCAGCAGGAGTCCCCTCAGCCATACAGGATTATAGCTCTTTTTGTCAGTGACCTATTAAATGTTCACAGTTTCAGAAGGATGAAGACATTAAATGCAGTTACAGCTGTGACAATATGATGCTTGCAAGTAAAGCAAAGGCTATAGATATATCTTTGGTTAGGAGGCAGGAAATATCAAACCACTGTTGTACTTCTCTACATGCTGCAGAAATTTTCCAGATAGAAAGCAGATCAGATGTACATTCCCCGTTATGAAGTGAGCAAAACATAGACTTTATCCAGTTGAAAGAACAGGATCAAATTGTTTTAAAATAGGTCTATGTTCCAAGAGCTAATCTCTGTCAAGAATTGCTGGTGTGTAATGTTTCAGTGGCAGCTTCTCTCTCATCAGCCGGATAATTACCTGCCCAAGACTCTGGATAGCTAATTGAGTGAGAAATTGTCACAGAAAACATGTGCATTGCACACTGCTTTTATATTTCTGAGAAAAAAATATAAACCCTTTTCAGAGTCTGGTTTCTACACAATCCCATTTTATTATTGGATCACTCCACTGACCCAAGCAGAGATATTCACAGTTTATACTTGTATAATTAACTAGGGAAGCATGTTACATATTTTCTTGTACTTTGTACAAGGCGGATGATGATTTTCCCCATATATGGAGGAACTGAAAGGACAGAAGTGCAGTTTGGAGGATGGGTGAGGCTTTTTCCTGTCTGAAAGATTCACATCCTAGTGACAATTATAATTTTATTAAATACAGGGTTGCTGTGGAGCAATGCAGCCACTAAACTGCTATTTACCTCTGGCTATTAGCCAAGAAAAAAATGTAAAAGGAAACAAAAATCAACACAAAACATCTTTTGTTATTTTGTTATGTAACTAATTATACATTAATACTATAATGGCTTTTGTGTGTGTGTGTGTGTGTCTGTGTGAAGGGATATATTTAAGATGTGGTTTTGGAACTGCAGTTGTAGCAACATTTTTTTTGTGTAGTAAACAGAAGCCTTTTGGCAGTGGGATGCTTTCATTTTGGGAAGTGGTAAAAATTATTTGCTTATCTGGAGAACTGCAAGTGCTCACTCTGCATGTGAGTCATGCGGAAGCAGGACGAGGATGGCTGCAGTGCTGTAGTAAAAAGGCAGGTGTGTAGTAAACATGCATTATTATGCTCACAAGCTAAGCTAAATGCAGCTCCCTGTCATTAAGAGGGAAGAAGGGGCTGGGGGGGAGAGTTAAAGTCAACCCTGGATATTCTAATGTAATTTGGAAGAGACTGCAGAGTAGTCTAAATGAGAATGGTTTTTGACAGTTTGATATGTATTTATAGCTGTTGCCAGCCCTGCCTGAATATTATATAGGATTAGCTGGGATTTTCTGGGTTTATCACCACAGGCATGCAGGATTAACAGCCTGATGAAGTCAAAAAGAATTACTCAGCCAGTCCAATCCCTATACTTATACAGCACCCTTCACACAAGGTCCCAGAACATCATGCAAGGAATGCAAAAACTGCCAGAAAGGACAGCAAAATAAAAATCTGCCATAGAGTCTTAAAACCCACCATGGAGCTGGGCTAAGGGGTTTCTCCTAATAAAAGCATTCAAAGGGTCAGTGCCTAGCAAAGTAGGGAGTGGGAACCACCTATCAGCATCACTGGCGTTAACATTAAAGATATTTAGGATTCTGTTGGTGCTCAGAGGTTTCAGAATGGGAGTACACAGGATGACACAAAGAGCCAGAGGCAGCTAGAAACTAGTTGAAGGGGTCTTCAAGTAAAAGCAGATACTAGATATATAGGATTTCCTTGTGAGATAAAACCACATGAGGTTTGCTTGACTTTACATGTTACAATAAACACTGTTCTGCTTTGTTAAAAGATTTGCTAACCCTTCAAATGCACCTAATTTCTAAAAAAAAAAAAAAAAAGAGAGAGAGAGAGAAATACTAAACAACAATAACAACAAAAAACAAACAACCATTCAAACAACAAAAGAGGAAATAAATTTGTATTGAAGTACAGGTCAGAAGCTTATCACTTGTTACAGGGTAATGGTGAAGGTGATCCCATCTTAAGCCTTGGTGAAGAGTCTCGTGTCTCACCCTAGATCAGAAGTAGGTTCTTTGATATATTTCTGTATTTCCCATTGGACCTCTTCCTGTTCCCATTCAAAAGCTTCTTCCAGACCTGGTTCTCCCCCACTGGAGATGTTTAGCAGAGCCTTGCCATCATGCTGTAGTCACTTAGAAGAATTTGTCTTGTTTCAGGTACTGTTTCTGGAGCTGTGGGTCATAAATTTAAAGGCTTAGTGGAAGGGTAAAGGACTGCTTATGTTTCAGCTAAAGACAGGAGCTGATGGTAAAACAGCAGCTTGTTTCTGCAGCTGTTATTGGTACTTTAGCACACTGACTTAAAATTGATTGGTGTCTATCTGCACAGATTTCAGCTACACATAGAACTGTCAGAGAGAGAGCTTCAGGCTGCTAGGGGTGAAGAGGAGCAGTCTTCAAGAAACAGTGTTAAATACTGCATGGTTTTTGGGAAATGTATGGGAGGTGGTCCAAAGTGGAAAGGATCACTTCATGGAGACCCACAAAGCTAGATGAAACCATATACTTGGCTTAATGCTTTGAGCTTTTCCTTCCACATCTAACAGAAATTACCAGGAGGTATGTAAAGTCTAGGGGGCTGCAGGAAGGAGGACAGGGGTATTAAAAAGGTGATCTCATCTGTCAGAACATGTGTTTTACAAGAGCACCACTGGGACTGCTTCTATACCAAAAATAAAGATGTAAGGACACAACACTCACTAATGTCACTCCTGCCACAGTAGTCCAATTTAGGATTTTCAGTACTTTATCTAAACATGTTTTGATGTTTTTTTTTTTTTTTGTATTTTTAAAGTTAGTAGTACAGAAAACAACAAAATAATACTATAGTTGAACACAACGTATGTGCTGTGGGAAGAAATACAGATGATAAGGTGGATTCACTGCCTGAGAAAAGCTGTCAGTGGTGGCATTATTGCTGACATAAGAAAAATTCTTTGTTGTGCAGTAATTATTGTGATTGCTGCATTTGGAGGCAAAAGCTGGCTGGCCATTTGTTCTTGTAAAATAATATAGTTTTTTTAACATGCAGGATTTGTCATATGCTTTAAAATAATAATGGATTACATGTTTTCCTTGAGATTTATTTTTGACACCTTTCAATGAAGATTTTTCTTTCAGTTGTGTTTTACTGATTGTAATAATGAAGCAGCGTTATAAACACTTTCATTTGCAAAAAGAGATTCATGAATAGTATTTCCAACACTGAACATATAGCATGATCATGCTGACTTGTGGAGGTGTGAAAGGGCCTTTTTTATCTACCAAACCTTGGTGACTCTTTCAGATTATTCTCTTTCTGCCTGTCTGACATGCTATGCTGGGAGAAATTTGTAACCCCTTACATTAGTCAGCAGGAGGACAATAATTTGGGATCTGTACCCAATTGCCTCTCTATAGCTTCCAGGACAGACCAGATTAGGAATATTATTTCTAGATGTATATATATGGAGCAAAATGAAGGCTTACTTATTGCACAGGCTCAATACCTGGAATCTACTTGCAAAGGGTAAGAATAGCTAAGATGTTGTGTGATTGAGGAATTTCCTGTAAAAGGAAAGAAACAGGAAAAAAAATCACATCAGTTTTATCAAAACATTTCATTTAAATAATGTTGAAACCTTGTCCTCTGATTCTTTACAACTTCATAAGGTCATGTGTAACAAAACAGATCAAAACATACCATTCAATCATATTTAGCTTTTTCCATTTTTCTTGCAAAACAGAAGGTTGTTGCAATTGAATTTTTTCAGCAAGAGACTTTGTTTTAGACAGATTGCCCATTTTAACAGAAAAAAAAATAATAATAATCAGATACTGATCAGGTCATCTGGTCATTTCATATTTCAGCTATGGACTGACTCTTTAAAGAACTTTCAGGAAAATTTTCTCCAGTAACAGTTCTGATTTTGCTTCACTGCAACAGTTTTATGGCACACATCTCAAGGAAGGACTCAGCAATATCCATCTTCCATTTCTCTTTCATCCACTGCAGGAAAGCATTTGTTGGATTTGTTCCCATATTTATACTAGAGTGTGCTCTAGGAGGTGGCTTTTGTGCTTTGAGCAGGATGGTCTGGGGCTGAGCTGGGTCTGTGTACATTACATGGTTTTGTGTGTAGACAGTGCAGTGAAAGTGAATGGATGCATAGCCTTGTTTTTTAACCTGAATGCCAATACACAAACATAGAATCATGGAATAACATCCCGAGTTGGAAGGGACCCACATGGATCATCGAGTCCAACTCATTGAGTCCGAACATACACAAAGACACAACTACATATAAGCACAGGAGCATGCACATGCATACACAGCCACAGCTCTCCAGTGCCTCATAAAAGAAGAAAATAGTATTATCCTCCTTTTTATGAGGCCAACTGTAAGGTTACCGGGCTAATAAATGAAGCATGAATTATTCATTAATCTGCACATCGTCTGGATCTTTTAAATTACAGCCAACGAAATGGTAGAGCTGTAAGCTCCTACCATTCTTACAAAACCAATTTGATTTCAAACACACAATAAAGTTTCTTCCCCTCTTTCAAAAATTTGCTATTTTAATGAAACTAGAGATAGCAGCTTAGGTAAATTTCCATAATACACAGCTAATGTGATACAAGGTACATTAATAATTTATAGGCTTGAAGCATGTTGGACCACTGTGAGAGGACATTTTGCAAAGAACATAAGTACACAAAAGTGATCTCATATTTGCTGCACATGAAGGCCAAAATATACTCTTTAAGAGTCTTTGCTTCTTTTCTTGGTTTATTGCTGATTTTTAGGCTACCTTGCTTATGCTTTTAAGCTTTTGAAACACAAGGCAGAAACTTGCATGTTCTCCATGAATTAGTCCACTTTAACCCAACATCTAGCACACCAAAAAGTACTCTCCAGAACTAATGGTATATCTGATGAACCACACACATTTTGCCTCTTCTACAATTTAAAATCCTTCTCAAGCTCCCAACCATAAGGAATTTCAAAGATATGTTTGAAATGGCCAAAAAGTAAATGTTTCATATATACATCTTGAGACGGCTAAAAATAACATGTCAGATGATGTCTTGCTGGTCAGAATTGGTGAAAATTACATCTCTTTTTAAACTGGTTACAAAGAAGCCATTTGGTCCCAGTGCCCCTGTGGACACCTGAAGAAGGAGCAGAAGCATCCAGCACACACAGTAAATCAACAGGCGGTGTGGGGAATGAATGAACTGAAGCAGTCTGACTTCAAAAAGCCATCATGATACTGCATTGCTGCAAGC
The DNA here is from genome assembly GCF_011077185.1 of Oxyura jamaicensis. Lineage (NCBI taxonomy): Eukaryota > Metazoa > Chordata > Aves > Anseriformes > Anatidae > Oxyura > Oxyura jamaicensis. The sequence goes on from NC_048926.1 coordinate 71,765,354, forward strand.
ACAAGGAATACCATCAATATTTTCATAGAATTGTTACTATTGCTGTGGTTTGCTTACCTCCAAACACTCAAACTAAGAAGATACTATCCAGTCAGTGTAAACCCATTAGCAGGAAGCACATAGGAAACTCTCAGGGGAAGGTACTGATTTAGAATAAACAGAAGAAAAACTGAATTTTCATAGCTGCCAATCTCTTCAGTTTGCTACTGCAAAAAAAAAAAAAAATCACAAGAAGAGACTAATGAGCTGGATGTCACCTACCTTACACATCATCAACTGAATTGTCAGGCGAGTTCCAGCTGCCATGTGTTTGTAGCAGCAGACAACTTAAGAGGCAAAAAGATCTCAGCTTGGTTTTTCAGGTCCCTGGCTGAGCTTGCTGTCTGGCAGCAGGAAAATGCATCTTCTAGCTTCTAAATTGAGCAAATTAGATATGAAAGAACATTGAAGTAGAACAAGTATGGAAGCTGTCCCACACAATCATTTTTGGGGAGTTATTTTTGTGACAGTTACTGAACTGAAATTGAGGCTGAAAATACCATAAAACCATCGCTCTTTCATTTTCTGATTTTTTGAAGTTGCATGCCTCTAGAAAAGATAAGGAAGCTGTTCTAAGGCTTACAGAAATCACAGAATCACAGAATCACAGAACAGTCTAGGTTGGAAGAGACCTCCAAGATCACCGAGTCCAACCTCTGACCTAATGCTAACAAGTCCTCCATTAAACCATATCCCTAAGCTCTACATCTAAATATCTTTTAAAGACTTCCAGGGATAGTGACTCTACCACTTCCCTGGGCAGCCTATTCCAGTGACTAACAACCCGTTCAGTAAAGAAGTTCTTCCTAATATCCAACCTAAACCTTCCTTGGCGCAATTTTAGCCCATTCTCCCTCGTCCTGTCACCAGGCACATGGGAGAATAGACCAACTGCCACCTCACTACAGCCTCCTTTCAGGTACCCGTAGAGTGCGATAAGGTCACCCCTGAGCCTCCTCTTCTCTAGGCTAAACAGTCCCAGCTCCCTCAGCTGCTCCTTGTAAGACTTGTTCTCCAGACCCTTCACCAGCTTCGTAGCCATTCTCTGGACTCGCTCAAGCACCTCCATGTCCTTCTTGTAGTGAGGGGCCCAAAACTGAACTCAGTACTTGAGGTGCGTCCTCACCAGAGCCGAGTACAGGGGGACAATCACTTCCCTGGACCTGCTGGCCACGCTGTTTCTTATGCAAGCCAGGATGCTGTTGGCCTTCTTGGCCACCTGAGCACACTGCTGGCTCATATTCAGCCGACTATCAACCAATACTCCCAGGTTCTTCTCTGACAGGCAGCTTTCTAACCACACATCTCCCAGCCTGTAGCTCTGTTTGGGGTTGTTGTGCCCCAGGTGCAGAACCCGGTACCTGGCCTTGTTGAACTTCATACAGTTGGCCTCGGCCCATCGGTCCAGCCTATCCAGTCCTATCCTATCCTATCCTATCCTATCCTATCCTATCCTATCCTATCCCCAAATCCATGGGTATGTGTTAAAAGGCAGGACAACACTGTAGTAAATGTGGCTGATTGTGGAATGGATCATGTTGGAGGACTGCAAAGAGAATTGCTACCTCAAAGAACTGAGAATTATCAGTGGATTTTTCAGTAATACCTACTCCCTTTTTGGCCTAGTACTTTTATTTGGGTATGTCATTAGCAGAGAGGAAGAATCAACAAGCCTTCTTCCTCTACTTTGCATCCCTTCATTTTGGGACCTGACACAATTATAACCTAATTATAGCTTGAGCAGAACACAGTGCTTTTCTGGTATGCACCCAAGGTGATGTGGCACCATTCTTTTCTGAGTGTTTTCCCAGTAGATAGGGCTCTGTCTAGTCACTAGGTCTTTATAATAACCTCTAGAACAAGGATTTGGTGGTTTTACCTTCTTGAGCAGATGAACTCCACCACAACCTCTTTCTCAATCTTTCTCACTCCCCCGCCTCAAAAGAAAAATGGGAGAAAATATGATGGAAAGAGCTCAAGTGTTGAGACAAGGGCAGGGGGACCACTCAACAATTATTGTGATGGGCAAAACAGACTCAGAGTAGGGAAATTAGTAAAATTTATTGCCTATGACTAGCAAGCGAGACAAGTGAGAAACAAAGGAAAAAAGCTACAAAAACTTTCCCTCCATCCACCCTCTTCCACCTCCTCCTCCTGACCAGGAGAATGGGGAATGGGGGCTGCGGTCAGTCTATAGCACTTCACCTCTGCCACTCCTTCACAGTCCCTCTCTGCCTCTGCTCCATGTGGGGTCCCACCCACGGGATGCAGTCCCTCCTGAACTGAGCCTGCGGGGGCTGCCCACAGGCAACAGCTCTTCAGAAACTGCTCCCACATGGCTCTGTACCACAGGGTTCATCCCCCAGGAGCAAACTGCTCCAGCATGGGTCTCCCATGGGTGGCAGCTCCCCCCAGGCCCCCTGCTCCAGCGTGGGCTCCTCTCCATGGGCTGCAGGTTCAGCCCGGGGCCTGCTCCTGCAGGGGCTCTCCATGGGCCACAGCCTCCTCCAGGCCACATCCACCTACTCCAGCAGGGCCTCCTCCACAGGCTGCAGCATGGAGATCTGCTCCATGTGGGACCCATGGGCTGCAGGGGGACAGCCTGCTTCACCAGGGACCTCTCCACAGGCTGCAGGAGTACTGCTGCTGCATGCATGGAGCACCTCCTGCCCTCCTGCTGCCCTGACCTTGAGGGCTGCAGGGCTGGCTGTTTCACATTTCTCACTCTTCTCTTTCAGCTGCTGTTGAGTAGCAGGTTTTTTTTTTTTTTTTTTTTCTTTCCCCTTTCTTAAATATACTCACACAGAAGCACAAACAACATCATTTATTGGCTTAGGCTTACACCATTGGCAGGTCCTATTGGAGCCAGCTGAAACTGGCCCTTATCTGACATGGGGCAGCTGCTGGATTCTTCTCACAGAGGCCACCCCTTCAGCTCCCTGCTACCAAAGCCTTGCCACGTAAACCCAGTACAGAAGAGAATTTATTTTGGGGCACTAGACTAATCCTGGTGCTACCAGGATATGTCTGCAGAGCCAGAGGCTAAGTATATCTACACAAACTTTAAGCTCACTGTGACAATAGCAATGGGTACAGAATGGCTAGGGCTTTGGAACATCATAAAAATCATGGTATTTGTGCACATTTAGAGTCCTCATGGAGTTTGTTGGCTGGTAGTTGATACAAGGTCCTGTGCTGGTGTTTTCATTGTTTTTGTTATCTTTCCTTCCATATTAAAGAATGGGTTGCTAGGCTTATGGTTGTTAAAATCTTACCATTACTTTCCCATGTAGAAATGTGTAATGGGCAATCTGCTTTATATAATTCATTAATCTCTCACCTACAGGCATTATGTCTGGAGGACCAATGTCAAAGCTAGCATGCAGAGATAATAAACATAATGTCATTTGTTGCAGACATTTCTTTCTTAGGGACAGATCTTTCTTAATCCAGATACAGGGGTATCTGGATTGCTCATTTACCATGTTAGAAGTCATTGAACTGCTTTGAAAATGTAGCTGAACTGGCTTTTAATCAGAACAGCCATTTTTGCTTGCTGTGATTCAGTTAGCAAGGGGAGTACTGGCATCCCTTAAATTTGTAGTTAATTTTTGCATTCCTTCTCTAAAACAGCACAAAACAGAAATCTCTGTAGAGCTGAAGGGAACTTAGTGCTAGGCACCAGTTGTGGTAAGGAGAGATTTGTCTTTTGAGAAAAGAAAGACTTAAACAAAATTGCAATGGAAATGCAAGAAGAATTGGTGAAAATTAGCTTTGAGAACACACAATAATTTCAACAAAATTCAAACTATTATTTCACTGAAAATTTTGGTAACTATCAAATAGATCACAATTTCTGTCTTGTGCTTCTCTGTTCCATCATTATTCCTTCTTTTCCCTTCCCATATGAAATGAAAGAGATTATCCAAAGAATTTACCCCATAAGCCTTCCTGAGGATCAAGTAAGCCAAATATTACTGCAAATGTTTGGACAAAGGCACCTTTGGTCACCCATATTGTCTTGAGATATACACATCAAAACAGCTGAAGAATGCCAGTAAAGGGAAAACGTAGGTTTTCTCAAAGAACACGCCCCCAGATCTGCTGCTAGGTTTGTTTGCTTCATTCACACAAAACATACAGCAGGTAAAACAAACCATGTCCCCAGGAGCAGGGGCTGCTCCACATGTTCAGTCCAGTTTGTGCTGGTGACTTGGTGCAGACCCCTGGCCAGACCCCGTGGCTAAGCCTGCTCAGAAAAATGTAGACAGGTAAAGATAGTAGACACTCCTACATTGATTAGGCCTAGATATTTTAAGATGATCCAACTGCTTTTGACTGTCTGGAAAAACATTTTCTCCTAGTAGTATCAATGTACTAACATTTAGTTAACTGTCATACTATAGTTGTGTTGTTTTTTATTTCCAGACATATGTGCTATTTTTCATATGCTTGTTAAACAAATTTGTGTTATTGCTTCACAACACATCATTTATGTCACTCTCTTTACTAACATGAGGCAATTATCTTGCCAGTCAGTAGTGACAGATGATTTATCCAGGATTCCCTATGCCATTGCATGGGAGTGAGAGAAGAACAGTTTTGTTCCCTTTTTGTTCTGTGATGTAGGCAATGTAGCTCTGTCTTGAACTTTGCCTGGGTGGAGCATTTACCTGCAGGTCTTTGAGTCTGTGCTGTGTCTGCTATGTCTCTGCCAAGACAGCTGGAATTCTCTCTTCTCTGTGGGAAGACAGGCCATACCCACTGTGCCCCTGTACTATTTGTATGGAAAGTTAAATATATGGACATTACCTTCATGTGTCAGATGATAAGGAGAGGAACATGGTTAGAAATACATGAAGCTGTGTTACATGTGTTTCTTGTCTCCTGTCTTCAGCTGCTGTTCCTTGCCCCTCTTTACATCCACAAAATAAACAAACAAACAAACAAATAAATAAAAGGGAAAATTCCCTCCAGTGATTCCTCTGGCTTGTCAGCCTGTTCACTGATCCCAAAAACACATAGAGGGCACCTGGCCCCACAGTGTGTGGTGTGAATCCCCTATCCCACGCCGAAGAGGACTGTGCTTTGAGGAGCTCCTGGGCTGAGTGACATTTAAATTTTCAGACCACATCCATCAGTCACATTTTGGTCTCTGGATCCATTCCTTTTGAAACACAAGACTGGCTTCTCCAGAGCCACTACCTCCTATGTAAGAGCCAACTCTTTTCTAGGAGACTCTGTACTCTTCTCTCTTCTCCATCCCACCGAATACTCACCATCTCCATCTCAGCTGTCTCTTTTCATCACATCCAGCTCAGCTACACAGCTTTTTCTCCTTTCCCATATCAGTTGCAGGCCACCAGCTACTTGCTCATCTGTTTGATGCTTGACTGAATAGGCTTGCTCACACTGATGCTAAACTGGTGTTTGGCTGTGAGGTGGTAAATTCTTTGCAATATATGTCAACCTATTTTATAATATATTTATACTGTACTATGTTATATCAATCATGTTAAGTTAAAACAAAATACATTTATCATCACCCTTATAGCTATTCCTACCCTTCAGAGACATTTTTCTAATCTTTGCATCTTTAGGTGACTCCTCTGACCTGTTTGGAAGACAATCTTGCTTTTTTTTTTCTTTTTTTTTTTTTTTCTTTTTTTCCTAGCACTTGAATGATAAACACTAGTGACTCTGTCTGCATGTTTGCAGCCATTCTGAAGCAAAGATGGTATGAAACTTTAGGGTCAGCCTTTGCAACACCAGCCTTTGCTTTCCAGCATTAGGAAAGACTAATTTTGAAGTTTGGGGATACTATTTCAGCACTGTTACCAACATTACTGGCATGATTCTGCCATTGCTGTCAGGAGCAGGTGTGGGTTTTGGATGGAAGAAAGGGAGAAAAGAAGAAAGAAGCCGTACTGAAGAACTGGGCAAAATTCCATCCTCAGAAATCTTAGCCTTCAGCCACATACAAGTATTTCATTTGTATTGTAACTGCATTTGAAAGAAAATGTACTCTCTTCATACGATCATTTTTCAGTCAAATTCTGTCAATTCTTTATTTGTTGATTCTTTTTGAGTAACATTTATTGGGGATAAAGAGTAAGTGGGAATGGGGACTGATCCTTTCTCATGTTTAGAAATGCTAAATGACGCATTATTTTATATCTAGATGACCTTGAGAAGAGACATTCTTCTGTCATTCAGGAAGAGACTGAAATAAATATCTCTGACCCTTATTTGTGAAGGAACTATTAGGTCTTTTTGCAAGTTGCATACTGAGAAGGTAAATCAAAGTATTAGTTGAAAAAAAGCCTGTTGCAAAATGGAAATCAGTCAAAGTGTGTGAATATAGATTTCTCAAGATGATATATTCTATTTAATACATTTTATGGATGAGTAAGAACAGTGTTTTTCAATTTTAATGGATGTTTCTGGATATTGATGGACATTACCAGTAAAAAGTAAATGGAGAAGGAAATATTGGACAGTACTAAAACAAAAAAAATGACAGATTTTTCTTCCCTGTTACTGAGAGCTACAGTAAAACTATTGAAGCTTTACTGGAACAGTGGGTGACTCTGTGCTCTCCCTCCCACCATTACAAATGTCAGCAAACAGCATAGATTATTAAAAGCTGCGCATGGGAGATGGACATCATGGGATTTTTGTACAGTTAGGTAGCTGATTTCATCTGCAAAATCTTGCTGTCATTCTTTCATTGAGTTTTAAAATTGAGCATGGTCTCAAGAGATCATTTAATCTGTGCTCTGGCTGCATCTACCATGACTGCATATTTCATTACAGACATAAGGTTTACCTTAGTCATAAAGAACTAAGTTATATCAACTCTGCAAGTATTGCAGACAGTGAACTGCAGTGCTGCTTCCTCATTCTTACCTTTCAAAGGTAAATACAGTACTCTATATGTTATTATATACAGAACTCTTATATTTAACCTGAACAGTGTTTCATTCAAAGCCTTTGTACTTTTTCTCCTATGCTCTAAAGGCATGAAAAAAAAGACACTTTTTCTCCTTTTCCCAAAAGGTTCTACTCAGAGATATGTAGGACACTGTACAATAAACTGTTGAAAAGGTCAGCACATGCATTTCCTGAGCACAGACATAACAGAGCACACAAAAAATTCTAGCAAATGTAACAATGCACACATTTTCATTCATGTTCGCACAATGATTTCATTCTTGATACTTGAACATATGAAATATAAAACATTTTATAACACCGAGAAATAGCTAAGAGGATATAAATGAAAGATACAGATATTCTAATGCACTATTATACTTCAGTCTTGGCAAGAGAGGGAACTTTCTGTAGACATTCAATCAGACACATGCAGAATAGATCTTTCTTTTCCCTTCACCCTGCAGCAATTAAAAAATACGAGGTATTGTTACTAATCTGCTATTTATTATAAGCTGCAAATAGCTGGATGAAGATTTGTTTTCACTAATCACAGTTATTCAATTGTATGGATAATAATTATAATTAATAATAAATAACAGTTCTCACTTGCATTTTGGAAGAGGTCCAAAAATCAGACTCAGCAATTTTCATTTTCCCTATCTCAATGCTGATTTTTGCTGCTTTATGACAATGGAGAAAATAGAGAAGTGGAAGGGAAAGAAAAGCTCTAAGCATGCAGATTTCATTTTTTATAGTGAGAATTTCAACACATAAGACAAAATATCTGTGTGTCTGATCTTGTGGGAATGTAATTTTAAACTTCCCTCTTTTCATTTAAACAAGGATACTTTATCCAAGGCTATTATTTACAACCTCATGCATCCACAAAGTATTTTCAGCTAAAAGGGATCATCTCTACTTCAGTTTTAAATATTTTAGTGAGACTGGGAAGTGGTCAGAGGAGAGAATAAATCATCTTGATTCACTGTAAATATCTCAGCAAAAGTGGACTTTTAAGAAAGATGAGAAACCTGGGTAAGGAAGGGAGTATGCAGGTGAGTACAAGAAGGTTATAATATGCATGGGAGACCATGATGAAAAATGATTATGTAAAAAAAATGATAAATTTATTGTACTTTCACAGGCTGATGGCATTGAATACCTAAAATATTTTCATAAGTGCCAACCCTGTAGTTTTGGTGGAGCAGTCTGTACTGTAAAAATAAATCACTGGACAAGAATTAAAAATACTCTTTGTCAATATTCATCATCATTTCAAATCTTTCTTATACAGACTATCAATGTCACTTTGTTCTCATGGTTGCAGTGTATTTTAAGAAAATCTGAAAAGAAATCAACTTCACAAAAGGTTGTGCAACCTTGGATGGTTTTTTGTGCATTCCTTTATCTTGTTGGATCTAAAATTTCTTTGGATAGCTGGAGGTTGGAAGATGCAGTGACTTTCAGAAGAAATTGCATTACACACTTGTGATGCACCATTCAAGCCTCTACATCCTCTAATATAAATTTTAAAAGGTTTCATAACTTTTGAGGCAGAAAAGAGTCTGCAGAAACAAATTTTCCAGAGGCAAATTATTTTTAATATAAGCCAATCTGCAAGTTTGAGCATTTTCATACTCCAAGATTATGATTAAATTTGTGAGAAACAAAATGTATATATATATGAACATGTCCAAGAGGAGCACAGAATGAACGTCCCTACAGAACAACTTTCATGGCACTACGCACTTCCTTCCATGTTAATTGTTTATTTTCATTAATCCTTTCACCTGGATAGCCAGGCTCACAGACTAAATGAATACTGAAGAGTCACTCAGTTTATTTATGTGCCACCAAGAGAGCTTTTTATGCAGTGTAGTTGAAGGATCCATTAATAGTTCATCAAAAGATTACTTTCTGAGTCTTGACTTTCTGAATCTTGTTATCATAAAAAAAATAAAATAAAATAAAAAGAAAATTGCATATTTTATCTATACTATAGATTTTATATTTCAAGTTATTCTTGAACTCCTTCATAAAGAAAAGAACCAAGAGCCCAGACAGCTCACTCGAGAAACAAAATTCCATTTGACTTAATGGGAAAAGCTGCTGCTAAAAAGATGGAAGTCATGTTTATCATTATAAAATAATTTCCTGGGAAGTTATTGGGATTTAAATATCTTGCAGTTCTTTCCTGTGGTTAGCATGATCCATGAAATGATTGCTGAATCTGTACTATGCCCCGGGAAAGAACACAGTAGGATAACAAAAAATGAGAAAACCCTACAGAGATGTTAAAATTTACAGACTTTCTGGTAAGAGCATTGAATGCTCTGTGAATGAAGAACAGCATTATCTACCCCACAGAATAGGAAAATAGAATCCCCTCTGTGTGTGCAAAAAGAAGGTGGACAGAAATTTCTGACACAAAATTAGTTCAGACCGTTCCATGTCAGATTTCTGTGCTTTTTTCCTCAGTCTCCAGATATATTTATGATGAAAACATCATTTTAACCCTGACAGTGATTAATGTAATATTACTGATGCTTTAGTTCCACCTGCAGAATAAATGTTAGGCTGACTTAGATTTGCTTTGAATGTTGTGAGAAAGCACTGCTCTCTCCCTTATTTCCCCTTGCTCTGCAATGGCTTTTCTTCATAATGGACATATTTTCTCCAGCTCAAGAACAATATTTAATATCTGGGGAGATTGCTACGTGTGTGCTGGGTGCTATTACAGCGTTATGGAGAGGTGTGTTGGAAAGGCACTGTGTTTTCAAAGCTGTTCAAGATAGTCTGTGTACCTAGGTCTGTGAAGTCACTTTGAAAATCTCAGTATGAATTAAAAGTGATCTTTTTGTGATGGTTCTCTCCTTGTAATTGGCCGTGTCTGTGAAGCAGCCTGGCTTTTTTCTCAGTTCACTGTCTGTATCTGCTGTATTTAATACTTCAAAACAGCCAGAACTACCCCCATGGATCACCAATAAATCTGCTCATCCATGTTTAAGACCCTCAGAAAGTCTTTTCTAACATTGCCTTGTTTATTTACTTCCTTTTCTGTTTGCATGAGGAAGCTTTTTCTGACAGGATGTGCCACTTCTCTGTTTAACCTCAGGGAAAAAGCAGATGAGGCTATGCCATGCAGGTCAGCAATGCCCTGCATTTTAATTGAAATATACCATGAACGAGGGGAGAACAAAAGTTGCCAAAATAGATATGGTTCACCTGGGAGCCACAAGAAGTAAGTCATCTTGAAATAAGGGAAGAAATCCAACTTTCTGGTCCACTAAACTCTCTGAAGTAGGAAAACCTAAGACCTCAACATCACGCTATTATAGAAGTAGTATTTTGAAAAAGCATGAAGACTAGATAAATAACAAAATAAGCTACTCCATAATTGTCTTGTGCATAGCCTTATGAGTGAAGGATACCTAGAAGGCTCAGATAGTCAATATTACACATACAATTTGCTGATACTCTTTCAAAAACTAGGCTTCGGTTTAGTTTGGTTTTCATTTTTTTCCCAATAATTTTGTTTTGTTCATGTTTCTGAGTATCTGTACTCAGCAGAGCTGGGCCTGAAAGGTAAAATAAAAAGACTGTTGCAGACAAATATATTTATTTTTATATGTTAGGTTAATCCAAATAACATGTTCTGTTGCAGTATAATGCTATTCTGTGTCATTTTTATTTCTGATTCACAAATAATCTTGCTGGGCACCTGCTTTCCTCATTGGAAAGCAGAAAGAAATGAGCAAAATCTGTTGTGTGGACAATGAAATTGCCTGTAACAGTTCTAGGCAGAAAATTTCCACGAGAAATGCTGCTGATATACAGTATCCCTGTCAAAGTTCCTTATGGTTTGTTCAATGTTATTGCTTGAGGTAAATCAAGATTGAATCTCCCTTATTCAGTCCTGACTTGATTCTTCACTTTGATATGGCCTGTTTGGCCAGAGATATTCCAAATACAGATGGGAGACAAGTGAGGAAAAAAAAAAAAAAAAAAAACAAAAGAGGGGGGGGGGGGAGGGAGGAGGCAGGCAAATTGAATAGCTTTTTTGAATAGCTTTCACTAGGTGATGTTTATTTTGTTTGATCCTGCCCCTAAACAAGTCCCAGAAGTTAGGATAATATTCTATATTAGGAAAGAGAAACTGATCAATTTCCTTAGCCAGACTCTGAAAAAATGAAAAGGAATAGTGGATAGCATGCCTATAGATTTCTGCTATTGCACTATCCCAAGCTAGCATGTCTCTGCTTCAAGCTTCTTGTCAAAACAGCCATAGGTATGGGAAAAAATAATAGGAAAATCATAGACTAGAAAATTGATCTAACTGTGCATATGTGTACGTATAAATACCGATATCCTCTTCTATGTGCCTATGCATACTCAAATATTTATGTATATTTCTGGGTCTGTGTGTGTACATGTGTGTCTACATGCATCTCTCTTCAAAGAATGATTTCCACGAATGGAGACACCATTCTAAAATACACTCTGCTGGCTGATTTTCAGTCAATCTGCATCTAATTAAAGGAAGCATGACCCTTAATCAGTCTGTATTTCAGCACTCCATTCATATTTACATAAATCTTTGATTTTAAGCATAATGTGAACTCCAGTGGAAACCCTTGGGTCTTGAGCACATGCTAAATGTCATCCACAAGCTTAACTATTTTGCTGAAATGGCAGGAACTTCATCTGAAAAAAATAAATAAATGTTATTAATGCAGTGAAAAACAAAATGATCTGTTATTAAAATCAAACAGAGATGAAATTTATTTACTCTGTGGAACTTACTGTTGTAGAAAACATGAAAAAAAAAAAAAAAAAAAAAAGTCTACAGGCCATTTTTTTCCAGTCATAACTGGATACTTTGCAAGTAGCTTAACAATATCAAAGGGGTTGTTCAGTAATTAAATATCAAACCCAGCTGGGTACTGAAATACCATCAAAACTACTAGCAAAATCAGTGAGATAGATTTAGAGCACTACAATGCACTGATTAGGTGTTTAAACCCAAAAGACAGACAAAAAAAAATGTGGTTATTTTTGTGAAAATTTTGATAACAGTAAAACCCCTGGCGAACTGTGTACAATTAAAAGAGGCTGATTGGACTCTCTGACAATCTACTCTGACAACTGTAGTCAATGACAATGTTCACGCCACCCATCTGATAGAGCGCTTGGCATGGGACACCACCACATGCATGGAACCAGAGCTACAAACCTCCCTGGCATTAGTATGCTCTGCTTCTGCCTGCTCAGGGTAAGGATGGCAGAATGAAAGTAATACTACAAGGACCAAAATACCTTTAAAGAAAAACATAGTTCCAAATAATAGTGTAATAGAGAATGTATTTAATGACACTCATTCTGGATGAGGATTGTGATTTACCCATTTAGGCAAGGAAGTGGATGTTTTCAGACAATTACAGAGCAAAGCTCTTAAAGAAGCAGAGCATTTTACATCAGTTTTTTCTGTCATATTCTGGGATATGTAAAAAATAAGTCAAGCCAAAGAATGGGTCTAACAGTTAAGATATACTGTCTTTTCTTGAGAGTCAGACAATTCCCACTTTTATGACCATAGGTAGATATCACTTCCCCTGACTTAGAAGTACTATTTATAAGTCTGTATTCATAACATGTAAACATCCACTTTTGCTTGACATCTACTTTTCATTCGTGAGTGTTCATTTTAGAAATTAGTCTGAACACAGTGCTTGTTTTTAAATTTTTTTTTAGGTACAGTAGTGTGCAAACAAAACCAGTGAGCAGACCAGGGCCTTTAGCAGTGGGTCACAGCCATATGCCTTCAGTGACTTCTCCACATATCAGCACATGAGGACAATAATTATTTTGCACCCAACCTCCAATATGTATTGACAGCCAGGATTTTTTTTAAGCTCTTTTGCTCTGTAATATGTAGGACTATGAAGACTGTTGGTTTGCACTGTGGTCTATGGAATAGCTGTTCTTGAAAGATTCCAAACTTTTTCTATTTTTTTTTTTTTCCCTGCTTTGTTACATCAGTTTTATTTTAATTTTTTTATTTTTTTCTCTTTTTACAAGAGAGCTCAGAAAAGTGATTGTATCTCAGAAATTTTAAATTAAGGAGCTAGTTGCTGCTCACTGAGAAACCATGCAGAAAACACCTTATTTGGTTTGAGTAGCCTGAAAAACAATTGAAGAAGAATGAGCCTATAGAAGATGTAGTATATACTGATTAGAAACATAACTTCAGATGCCCATGGAGCATACATTTGCTTCCGTTTAGTTAAGTTTCAGGCATTGATCAAGATACTGTCTGACATTTTCAGAACTCAAGAATGATTAAGGTACCCTAATTGAAAAGAATATGATGATACTTGTTTATCAAAAAAGCTGTACTCAAATTTCTAGCAGAAATACATTGATTTTATCAAGGTGTTGCTAAACAGCTGGAATTATTTTGTTTAAGAAATAAAAAACAGTTATGTTTTTACACTTTATAAGATATGATGGAACATAAGAGTCTTTTGATTAAGTCATTCCAGTAATTTAAAGGGAATTATTTCATAAAGCACTTAATAGAAAATGTCAATAATTTGCCTTTGTATGCTTACTTCAGAGGAAAGAAAAATGTTGAGTGTCAGAACTGAAGCATAAGCAGCCTTCTGGTACGTCAAGGGGGCCTACAAGAAAGCAGGAGAGGGACTCTGTCAGACAGTGTAGTGATAGAACAAGGAGTAATTGTTTTAAACTGAAAGAGGGGAGGTTTAGATTAGATATGTAGGGGAAGTTCTTTACTCAGAGGGTGGTGAGGCCCTGGAACAGGTTGTCCAGAGAAGCTGTGGGTGCCCCAACCCTGGCAGTGCCCAAGGCCAGGCAGGATGGGGCTTTGGGCAGCCTGGTCTGGTGGGAGGTGTCCCTGCCCATGGCAGGGGGGTTGCAACTGGGTGGTCTTTAAGGTCCCTTCCAACCCAAACCATTCTGCGATTCTATGATTCTATGATAAAGGAAATATATTCTGAGCAGCCTTACAGTTTGCTATTCAACTTGACATGCCTTAAAAAGGCCAGATTACAGACAGTGGATGCAAAATCAGGCCTCTTATTTACAAAACCTGAAGATCCCTATCTTCCCCTGGAATGTCATGTGAGGAAATGTGTCGGTGCTGAAAAACAGCATAAGCAGTCTAATCCTGTTTCACCTTTTACTTCACAGAGGTGCTTGCACTCAAATGAGTCATACCCTAAGACAATACAGTCAGAGACTGTATTGTACCAGCTTTTTATTTTATTATTATTTTTCTTTATCTTGGCTGGCTACTAAAGAGTAAAGGAGTAGTGAGATTTTTTGTCCTCTGTCATGTTATGTCAGACTTTGACCCTTCCCTAGAGTGGGACCTGCATTCATGTCTTCCTAGCCACAGTCCTGCTATGCTTTTCTTTTCTGAGAGCTTAAAGATATTCAAGGCTTTTTGAGCAATGATCATTCCTGGTCCAGGCCTTTCCTGTGTTTTTTTGACTACCAGGTCTAGCAATGAAGTCCAAGTATTAACATTCCCCTTAAATGAGATTCCACAGTGACATCTTTGATCCAAAAAATGCAGCTGCAGCAGTAAGGTATTAGCAGGATTCACTGAAAAGACCGCTAAATATTCTGCAAAGGAAGCACATGGTGCATAGATCAAGCCATATTTGCTATCCTGCTTCAAGTAGGAACTGAATTAGATCTGTAATGTCAACTTGACTTAAATTGAACACATACATTTTGTGCATGTACATAGACATTTTATACCTCAGCATCTCAGATTTTAACATAAAATATTATGCAGAAGCATGCAAAAACACCATTTCCCACAGCATTCTCCTCAAGAAACTGGCTGCTCTTGGCTTGGACTGGCATACGATTCATTGGGTTGGAAACTGGCTGGGTCCAACTCTTTAGCCGGGCCCAAAGAGTTGAGGTGAATTGAGTTAAATCCAGTTGGAGGCCGGTCACTAGTGGAGTCCCCCTGGGCTCAGTACTGAGGCCAGTTCTCTTTAATATTTTATCAGTGATCTGGATGAGGGGATCGAGTGCACCCTCAGTATGTTTGCAGACAACACCAAGTTAGGTGTGTGTGTCAATCTTCTCGAGAGCAGGAAGGCTCTGCAGGATGATCTGGATAGGCTGGACCAATGGGCCGAGGCCAACTGTATGAAGTTCAGCAAGGCTAAGTGCTGGGTTCTGCACCTCGGGCACAACAACCCCAAACAGAGCTACAGGCTGGGAGATGTGTGGTTAGAAAGCTGCCTGTCAGAGAAGAACCTGGGAGTATTGGTTGATAGTCGGCTGAATATGAGCCAGCAGTGTGCTCAGGTGGCCAAGAAGGCCAACAGCATCCTGGCTTGCATAAGAAACAGAGTGGCCAGCAAGGCTACGGAAGTGATTATGTCCCTTTACTCGGCTCTGGTGAGGCCACACCTTGAGTACTGTGTTCAGTTTAGGGCCCCTCGCTACAAGAAGGACATCGAGGTGCTTGAGCGAGTCCAGAGAATGGCTACGAAGCTGGTGAAGGGTCTGGAGAACAAGTCTTGCGAGGAGTGGTTGAGGGAGCTGGACTGTTTAGCCTGGAGAAAAGGAAGCTCGGGGTGACCTTATCACACTCTACAGGTACCTGAAAGGAGGCTGTAGTGAGGTGGGAGTTGGTCTATTCTCCCTTGTGCCTGGTGACAGGATGAGGGGGAATGGGCTAAAGTTGCACCAGGGGAGGTTTAGGTTAGATATTAGGAAGAACTTCTTTACTGAACGGGTTGTTAGTCACTGGAATAGGCTGCCCAGGGAAGTGGTTGAGTCACCATCCCTGGAAGTCTTTAAAAGATATTTAGATGTAGAGCTTAGGGATATGGTTTAGTGGAGGACTTGTTAGTGTTAGGCCAGAGGTTGGACTTGGTGATCTTGGAGGTCTCTTCCAACTTAGATTATTCTGTGATTCTGTAAAATACTGTAGTAATTCCTTATTCATCCTAAGAAACAGCTATTCACATAGCAAAATGAGCAACTAAAAATAGAAATTCAAAGAAGTTGTATTTTCCCCAAACTGCCAGTCTTCACCCTGCTCCCTTCCCAAATGCTCAGGATTGGCTTCTGTATCATGTCTACTATGCATAAGATAATTAAAGAGGAAAATAAATACATGGACGTGCAAAGTGCTGGGTTCATCAGCTGCCTGGTTCTGGAGTTCACATCTTCCATGAAGGCTGAGCAGAAACTCCCACTGTGTCTGCGGAGCTGCAGCGAACTGGCAAAAGAATCTCTCTTCAAGTCATATGGCGCTGGGAAGGTATGGCAGCAAAAAGCTCAGCGGGAAAACACTGGTGCCACCCCTCGGCAAAGAGGATGCTGCTCACCAGGTCACACTGCAGCTCCAGATGTCCCAGAAAGCTGAATAAAAGGGAAAAAAAAATGATTTTGATAACATCTTAGGTCCCACATGGAAATTGCATAGGTTTGCAAACAAGACTGGGCATGTCTGGATGAAGGTGGTAAATTCTGGGATGCTTCACATAGTATTTCTCAACATTAATCTCTTTGCTTATGACACTTGAGCACCTCACTCTCCTCTATTTCAGAAGCGTGACAGATAGTGAATAGCTCACATAAGTGAATATTCACCTTAAAAACTGTGATATGAAAGAATTATTAGTCTCCTTGCTGTGCAGAGCCCTCTGAATCAGGAATAAATAAATGTTTCAGCAGTAAGCTGAGGTTATGATTTGCCTTTCTAATACTAAAAGGCAAATTACACAGATTACACAGATTACACAGAATTTCTAGGTTGGAAGAGACCTCAAGATCATCGAGTCCAACCTCTAACCTAACACTAACAGTCCCCACTAAACCATATCCCTAAGCTCTACATCTAAACGTCTTTTGAAGACTTCCAGGGATGGTGACTCCACCACCTCCCTGGGCAGCCTGTTCCAATGCCTCACAACCCTTTCAGTAAAGAAGCTCTTCCTAACATCTGACCTAAAACTCCCCTGGCGCAACTTTAGCCCATTCCCCCTCGTCCTGTCACCAGGCACGTGGGAGAACAGGCCAACACCCACCTCTCTACAGCCTCCTTTAAGGTATCTGTAGAGAGCGATAAGGTCGCCCCTGAGCCTCCTCTTCTCCAGGCTGAATAAGCCCAGCTCCTTCAGCCGCTCCTCGTAGGACTTGTTCTCCAGGCCCCTCACCAGCTTCGTCGCCCTTCTTTGGACCCGCTCAAGCACCTCGATGTCCTTCTTGTAGCGAGGGGCCCAAAACTGAACACAGTACTCGAGGTGTGGCCTCACCAGAGCCGAGTACAGGGGGACAATCACCTCCCTAGCCCTGCTGGTCACACTATTTCTGATACAAGCCAGGATGCCGTTGGCCTTCTTGGCCACCTGAGCACACTGCTGGCTCATATTCAGCCGACTGTCCACTATCACTCCCAGGTCCTTCTCCGCCTGGCAGCTCTCCAACCACTCATCTCCCAGCCTGTAGCTCTGCTTGGGATTATTACGCCCCAGGTGCAGGACCCGGCACTTAGCCTTGTTAAACTTCATGCAGTTGACCCCAGCCCATCGGTGCAGCCTATCCAGATCATCCTGCAGAGCCTTCCTACCCTCGAGCAGATCGACACACGCACCTAACTTGGTGTCATCTGCAAACTTACTGAGGGTGCACTCAATGCCCTCATCCAGATCATTGATGAAGATGATAAAGAGGACTGGCCCCAGCACCGAGCCCTGGGGGACGCCACTAGTGACTGGCCTCCAACTGGATTTGACTCCATTTACCACAACTCTCTGGGCCCGGCTATCCAGCCAGTTTCTAACCCAACGAAGCGTGCGCCAGTCCAAGCCAAGAGCAGCCAGTTTCTTGAGGAGAATGCTGTGGGAGACGGTGTCAAAAGCCTTGCTGAAGTCAAGGTAGACCACATCCACAGCCTTTCCCTCGTCCACCCAGCGCGACACTTTGTCATAGAAGGAGATCAGGTTCGTCAAGCAGGACCTGCCTTCCATAAACCCATGCTGACTGGGCCTGATCGCCTGCTTGCCCTTCAAGTGCCGCATGATGACTCCCAAGAGGATCTGCTCCATGAGCTTCCCTGGTACTGAGGTCAAACTGACAGGCCTGTAGTTCCCCGGGTCAGCCCTCCGGCCCTTCTTGTAGATGGGCGTCACATTCGCTAGCCGCCAGTCAGCTGGGACCTCCCCCGATAGCCAGGACTGCTGATAAATGATGGATAGTGGCTTGGCCAGCTCCTCTGCCAGTTCTCTCAGTACCCTTGGGTGGATCCCATCCGGCCCCATCAACTTGTGCACATCCAAGTGCCGTAGCAGGTCACCAACCAGTTCTTCGTGGATGGTGAGGGCCACATCCTGCTCCCCATCCCCTTCCACCAGCTCAGGGTACTGGGAATCCAGAGAACAACCGGTATTGCCGCTAAAGACTGAGGCAAAGAAGGCATTGAGCACCTCCGCCTTTTCCTCATCTCTTGTAACTAAGTTTCCCCCTGCATCCAGTAAAGGATGGAGATTCTCCTTTGTCCTCCTTTTTGTGTTGATGTATTTATAAAAGCGTTTTTTGTTAACTTTAACGGCAGTAGCCAGATTGAGCTCCAGATGAGCTTTGGCCTTCCTAATTTTGTCCCTGCACAGCCTCGCTACATCCTTATAGTCCTCCCTAGTGGCCTGCCCACTTTTCCAAAGATTATAAACCCTCTTTTTTCTCCTAAGCTCAAGCCACAGTTCTCTGTTCAGCCAGGCTGGTCTTCTTCCCCGCTGGCTCATCTTTGGGCACATGGGAACAGACCGCTCCTGTGCCATTAGGATTTGCCTCTTGAAGAGCGCCCAGCCTTCCTGGACCCCTCTGCCCTTCAGAACCGCCTCCCAAGGGACTCTACCAACCAGTGTCCTGAGCAGCCCAAAGTCAGCTCTCCGAAAGTCCAGTACAGTGGTTTTACTGGTTCCCTTCCTGGCCTCGCCAAGAATAGTGAACTCCACCATTTCGTGGTCACTCTGCCCAAGACAGCTCCCGACAATCACATCCTCCACCAGTCCTTCTCTGTTTGTGAAGAGAAGGTCTAGTGGGGCACCACCCCTGGTAGGCTCACTAATCAGCTGCATCAGGAAGCTATCTTCCACTTTCTCCAGAAACCTCCTAGACTGCTTTCTCTGGGCTGTGTTGTGCTTCCAGGATATGTCAGGGAAGTTGAAGTCCCCCACGAGTACAAGCGCTGAAGATTTCGCAACTTCTGTCAGCTGCCTGTAGAACTCCTCATCCGTCTCCTCGTCCTGGTTCGGCGGTCTGTAACAGACCCCGACCAGGACGCTAGCCTTGTTGTCCCTGCCGATCCTAACCCAAAGGGACTCGATCTTGTCATTCCTAGCCTCGAGTTTTACAACATCGAAAGACTTTCTAATATAGAGAGCCACACTGCCACCCCTTCTGTGCTGTCTGTCCCTTCTGAAGAGCCTATAGCCAGGCATCGCAGCACTCCAGTCATGAGACTGGTCCCACCACGTTTCCGTGATGGCAACCAAGTCGTAGCCTGCCTGCTGCACGATGGCTTCCAGCTCCTCCTGTTTGTTACCCATACTGCGTGCATTGGTGTAGATGCACTTCAGCTGGGCCATTACCTTATTCCCCGGCCTTGCTATTGTTCCCCCTGGCACAGCTCCAACAATCCTTGCTTCACCCCCATCCCCCTTCTTACCTAGTTTAAAGCCCTATCAATGAGCCCCGCCAGCTCCTGGCCAAGGATCCTTTTTCCCCTAAAGGATAGGGACCCGTCTACGGCCATCAGACCAGGTGCTGAATAAACTGCCCCATGGTCGAAAAACCCAAGATCTCTGCGTTGGCACCAGCCCCGGAGCCACGTGTTCAACAGGTGGGCTTTCCTGGTCCTCTCCGTACCCCTCCCTGTCACCGTAGGGATGGACGAAAGCACTACCTGCACTCCCGCTCCGTCCACTAACCGTCCCAGCCCCCTAAAGTCTCTTTTGATTGCCTTCAGGCTTCTGTCTTCAATGTCGTCACTGCCCGCCTGGACTATCAGAATAGGATAATAATCAGAGGGGCGTACCAGGTTGGGAAGCTTCCTGGCAACATCCCTGACCCTGGCCCCAGGGAGGCAGCAGACTTCCCTACAGGTAGGGTCAGGCCGACAAATAGGGCCCTCTGTTCCCCTAAGGATAGAGTCTCCCACAACAATCACCCTTCTTTCTTTCTTGATGGAGGCAGTCCTGAGGCGTGGAGT
Source organism: Oxyura jamaicensis (assembly GCF_011077185.1). NCBI lineage: Eukaryota > Metazoa > Chordata > Aves > Anseriformes > Anatidae > Oxyura > Oxyura jamaicensis. Next base: position 71,785,596 of record NC_048926.1, read on the forward strand.
CGACCTCCTCGCCCTAGGCATCCTCCTGGGAACACTTTCTACCTCTTCCTCAGTTGCTGTTGATCTCTCAGTCTCCAGGGCCTCAAACCTGTTGTGTAAGGGCACCTGGGAAGGTGGAGCCGGAAGGGGAGGGCATCGCCTGCCATGTCGAGCTGGGACCTGTGTCCATTCCTCCTCAACTCCTAGATCCCCTCCCTTTGCCCGACGGTGACAAGGCAGGGGCTCCACCCCCATTTGGGGTGTCTCAGCCCAGTACCTCTCCTTGAGGCCCTGCAGGGAGTTACTCCACAAGTCTATCTCCCGCTCACACTCCCTGATGGCCCTCAACCTCTCCACCTCCTCCTTGAGCTCCGCCACCATGCGGATCAGGTCATCCACCTGCTCGCACCTCATGCACGCAGCGTCTCTGCCTCCCGCCGATGGCAGCAGCAGGCTCTGACACTCCCTGCATCCGGTGACCTGAACCGCTGCATTCTTTAACGGGCAGTCGGTCTGGGTGTGTACCGACCTCCCGGAGAGCCCACCGTGCCTGGTGGAGACCATTATCGCCTAGCTAACGACTGTCGTTAGGAGGTGTTCCTGTGGGCAGGCGACTGCTCTCCGCCCTTCCTGCTCGCCCTGCCTGCGCGAACTGCCGCGCTAACTGCCGCGCCACTCCCCTCTGACGCGCCACGCCCTGTTTGCCCATCCTGGTCGCCGCGCTCCAATCAAATGTATTTGATTACCTTATTTTATTGTTAGTTTTAATTAACTGGAAGCAATGAGCTTGTTGTTTGGTGGCTACTCAGCTTCCTTCAAACCAGGAAAAGAACAACAAGTCATAGACTGAAAGTCATAGACATGTGAGATGTGTTCATCTGATCCTGTCAATGTAGAGCAATGCTAGGGCCACATGATAAAATGTGACTTTCTGTCTTACACATCCTTGTATAACCACAAGACTAAGGAAATAAAGATGGTTAATGTATGCATATAGTTATTGTGTTTGCTGATCAATGTATGTATATGCTTCTTATATTTGGTTGTTAATGTACGTATATAGTTCTTGTGTTCTGCAATGGTCACCTGACAGGAACTGCCTGGACCAGTGTTGTTGCTAGGCAGAAGACGGGGGGGGGGGGGGGGGGCGCATGCATGGGGTCTGGGGTCGAGAAGATTCCTGAAGATTCCTGAAGATGAAGAAGGCATGCTCGAAGGAGGACATGCCCACTAATGAATATGCATTAGTAGAGGGGATATAAGCCAGGAATGGGAACTGTGGGGTGAGCGTCTTGGTGGAGCAGAGACTCCTGGTGCACCCAGCGCTGTTTGCTTGCCTTTATTCCTCTAATAAATTGCTAACTTTAATTGGTATCCTATTTGAGACTCAATCATTTATCACACTCGCATTGGTAATTTCTATAGTTTTTACTTATAATTGATATTCACTGATAAGATAAATTCAAAAAGCAAGAATTTTACAAAACTGGGACCCTGAATACCACTTCGCTCAAAAAAAATGCTTAATTTAAGTGCCAGCAAATGCATGAAAATGAACAGGAGGTATTTCTTGCTGAAATTCAACATCTTTCTTTAACTTCAGTTTTGATATTATTTAGCAGAAGAAATGATACAATGCTCTAAACTATAGTAATTTCACTGTCATTCTCAAAAATTGGGAAAATAGTAGAATTTATACCAAGTTGATAGCCCAGCTTCAAGACCATCCTAGATTTTTCTTTGGTCAAACTTTTCACATTTTGGATGCAAGAGTCCACCGTGCTCTGATAAACCTTCTTCTTGTTCGTAATTCCTGAACCTCCAGCAACAATCGGTGTATACTCATGTGGCCTGTGCATTTTCTATCAACTTGACAGAAATGCTGTCTCTTCGTATCTATTCATTTTTTAATCCCATGAATTTATTTCAAGATGCTGGTAGTTCTATCTTGCATTAATCTACTGTGTGGCACAACAGCCTAAAGGCATGACATCGTCTCTGCCTTCTCATTGTTTCTATACAGTGTGGGACATATGTGTCCATCATCAGGTCTAGCCATATATACAAAACAGGAGGCAGAGATGACTGAAAACAACTTGTATCCATGAGAATCTAGTACTCACACCCTGGCACTCCTGGGGCTTTCAGTAGCAAGAGGCATCTGTTGAACTAGGTTTGGGAGGGTAGTGTCACTCACTGAGTGTCCTGGACAGCTCGAACCTGTGTCTGAAATGCTGAAACAAAGGAAGCAGTGTTGAAATGCATGTACAACAAATGTGAATTAGATCCTTATCTGTTAAGGTGGTTTACATACTAACAAAGTCTGGTTCTTTTTTGTTTGTTTGTTTGTTTTATTTGTTTTGTTTTGTTGCACTTTAACACCTTCAGTTCCTCTCTTAAAAATGATAATTTTATATTCAATAGCTACAATGTCTGTTGGTTCCTAGTACTTGCCAGGACCTTTGGTCACCTCTATCTAAGTCAGGTTGTTGTTTGAAAAAGAAAGATAACAGTTTGATCAGAAGCCAGTTCAAAAGTCCTCTGACTATCAGGCAGGTGTTACTTGGGTGGATTAATATGTGCTTCCTGCTAATGTCTGGAAGCAGAGCTTTTGATACTAATATGACCTTGAGTTTTTACAAGGCAGTAGCAATTTTAAAAGAGCATATAGAATAGGTTGATGAATATTAAAATTAGAGACACATTCAAGGTTGGCAGTGTTTTGTTGGTGTTTTTTTTGGTTTGTTTATTTGGTTGGTTGGTTTGGTTTTTTGCTTGTTTCAAGACAAACTGTGGCAAGCGCATGTAATTTCTTTTAGCTGTTCAGAATGTTGCACAATGCAGATGATAGTTCATACAGAAATGTGGAAAACCACCATGAAAAAGCAGACGCCTAGGTAAAACCTGTACATGTTTTCATTAAGAAAGTTTCTATCTACCAGCACAGCTTTGAAAAGATCAAGTATACATAGTTGGGTATTCATAGGAACACAAACAGAAGGATGACATGCTATTGTATAACTGCACATTTTGACCAATAAATGAACTAAACAGCTAACTTGATTGTCTGCTTGCCCTGTCTGCTTCATTTTTCTTCTCTTTATCTTTCTTTCCCTTTCTTCCTTTCTTTCTTTTCCTTTCTTTCCTTTCTTTCTTTCCTTTCTCTTCTCTTTCTTTCTCTTTCTCTTTCTCTTTCTCTTTCTCTTTCTCTTTCTCTTTCTCTTTCTCTTTCTCTTTCTCTTTCTCTTTCTCTCTTTCTTTTTCTCTCTTTCCTTCCTTCCTTCCTTCCTTCCTTCCTTCCTT
>NC_048926.1:71788977-71829533 GCF_011077185.1 Oxyura jamaicensis
CCTTCCTTCCTTCCTTCCTTCCTTCCTTCCTTCCTTCCTTTCCCCTCTTTCCCGTCTTTTTCTCTTATTTTGGTTTTCTTATTATTTTTTTTTTAATCTGCTTGGAAGTATGACTGCAGAAGTTAGAATTTTGCCTTTAAAGGTTTTTCCTAGATAAGTTTTGTTATAGCTTGATGTAAGATGATGCACATTTTCTTCCTCTTTCTGTCAGTCTCATTCTAATTATCTAAAATTGAGGTGTTTGGACTGAAACACCTGAAATTTTATTCACAGAATAAGATTATCTACACAACAACAGAATCACAGAATCGTCTAGGTTGGAGGTTCATATTCAGCTGACTATCAACCAAAACTCCCCGGTCATTCTCTGCCAGGCAGCTTTCCAACCACACATCTCCTGGCCTGTAGCTCTGCTTGGGGTTGTTGTGCCCCAGGTGCAGGACCCGGCACTTGGCCTTCCTGAACTTCATAGAGTTGACCTCAGCCCATCGGTCCAGCCTATCCAGATCCTCCTGCAGAGGACCTCTCACAACCCTCTCACAAATTTTATGGTAGATCCTTTTTTTCTGAACTGTGTATTTCATTTGGAAAATCATAAAGATTAAGTCCCATGTTTTCACTGTTACATGTTATTTTTCTATTTGATTTTTCCCCATATTAGGAAGGAAGCATTTTATTGTTGCAAATATTAGCCTTTTTAACATAGATTTATTATGATATTTTGTCATTCTTGCTACTTCTGTGACAGGTTTTCATCCTATTTCATTTATTCATTAGCAAGAAACAGTATATTTATTTTATTTATATCTCATTCTTTTGGGAAGTGGCAATGGTGAAATCCTGGGCCCAATGAATTCAGTAAGTCTGATCATCATCTTCCAATATTTGATGAAGCTGTTGTGTTTCAGCACATACTAGTCCTGAAACATGGTAGGTAAAATGTTTTCTGCACACCAATGAGTTCATAAGTTCATTTCATGAAGGTACTGGTTTTTTACTCCCTTTCCTTCGTGCATCTCATAAAAAGTGTAAGGCACTTAATTCACTTTTTAAACTGTGATTCATGCTCACATCCATAATGACATCACCATATACGCTCCACCATCCTGACTAATGTCTGCCATGGTAAGTCAGCTTGGAGTGAAGTGTGATCACAAGGCCAGTTTTGTGTTCAGCTACAAATACACTCTGTAACAAATAGGATCTGTTTTCTCCTCAGTTCTCTGTTTATGCTTTGTTTCCTTAGGAAGAGGAGGTCAGACTGACCATGTGCAACAAGAAGGGATGGTCCTTTGGTTAAGCATGATAAGAAGGGCAAAATTAGAGGAAGAGAGGTGAAAGTGTCACCACCTCTTGAGTGATGAAGAGAAGGCCACCAAGGTTCAAAGAGTAGATGGCTATGTCTGAGAATTGGTGGAAGAACATTTCTAGCTTGACAAGGTCTGAGGCAATACAACAAATCACAGGTGTTAATGTGGCTGGTAACAATGATTTGCCCTGCAAAGGCATAGTGAGAAGAGAAAGAGATTTTTAAAAACATTACTCTTGAGTTTGTTTTTCACCATGATATTTTGCATGTAATGACATATTATTTACCATCCACATAATTATCATTCATAGAGTTTAGAGTTCTTTATGAAGCCCTTGAGCAAACAGAACAAGATACAGTATATACGTTTCATGTGTCATGCACATGTACCTGGTGATTAATGCTTCTTATTTGTCAGTGTATTATGAGAGGAGCTTATATGTCTCTAGAAGAATGGAAGGGTAGAATTAGGCAATACAATTTTCCTACTCCAAAACAAAGTCCTCGCGAGGGAGGCTGACGAGGCGTGGGCGGAGCCAGCAGCGCCCCCTCCCAGGCTGTTTAAAAGTTGCCCCTAGGGAGCGCGAGCGACCAGGAGCGCGGCGAACAGGACGGGCAAACAGGGCGTGGCGCGTCGAAGGGCGTGGCGCGGCAGTTTGCGCGGGCAGGGCGAGCGGGGGGCCCATCATCGCTCTGTTGCAGCTGCCTCTCCCTTTGGTGCTTGTAACCTGCTTGCGTAGAACCTGACCATGGTATCAACCAGGCAGAAAACCGTGGCCTCCGCATCTCGTGCGGCATCTCCAGCCACTGTCACCAGTGTGGCTACTCAGACGGAGGGCTCGGGGAAACACGCAGCCGTCCAGGTCCTGGGCTGCAGAGTGTGCCCCAGCCTTCTGTCGGTCTCCGACAGCAGTGGAGGGTATGCCTGTGGGAGGTGTGCCCAGGCTGAAGAACTGCTCAGCCAGGTAGCGGAGCTCCAGGAGGAGGTGAACAGGCTCAGGATCATCAGGGAATCAGAGATGGAAATTGACTGGTGGAGGTGCACTGTACCCTCTCAGAGGCAGGCTCACGAGCCTGCCACAGCACAGGCGTCTCCTGTTATGCAGAAGATGGAGGTTCCCTCCTCCTGCCAGGCAGCGGGAGGAGACCTAGATCAAGGGGGTGAATGGAGGCAGGTGCCTATTCGGGGTGGTAGGCGAGCCCTCTCTCTGCCCACCTCACCTCATCTACCCTTAAATAATCGATATGAAGGACTAGAACAAGACAATCTGAATGACATAGTAGATAAAAACCCGTCCCAGTTGGAGGGGGCGCCTAAGACAAGGCGACCTACACATCGCATTGCCACATCATCCTTCAAAAAAGAAAGAAGGGCTATTGTTATGGGGGGCTCCCTTCTGAAAGGGACAGAGGGACCGATATGCCGACCGGACCCAACCCGCAGAGAAGTCTGTTGCCTCCCTGGGGCTCAGGTGAGAGACTTTGCCACGAAAGTCAAGCGCCTGGTACGGCCCACTGACTACTACCCGCTACTGGTCTTTCAGGCTGGTAGCGATGAAGTAGCAACGAGGAGTCCGAAGGCGATCAAAAGAGACTTTAGGGATTTGGGGCGACTACTTAGAGGATCAGGGGCACAGGTTGTGTTTGCCTCTGTCCTTCCGATAGGGGGGATCGAAGCTGAAAGGCGTGCTGTTCACATAAACTCGTGGCTTCGAGACTGGTGTGACCGGCAGAATTTTGGGTTCTTTGATCACGGGAAGGTCTATGCTACACCGGGCCTGATGGCACCGGATGGGATGCGCCTCTCTCGGAGAGGGGTAAGGATCTTTGGTCAGGAGTTGGCAGGGCTGATAGATAGGGCTTTAAACTAGAGTCGAAGGGGGAAGGGGCTAAAACCAGGCACGCCGGTGAAGACCTAAGGGATGGTACGCTAGAATCAGAGGGGCTGTGTGCCAGTGAGGTCCTTCAGTCAGATCCACAAGGTGCTGAGTGTAAGGAGACGCACCTGAAGTGCTTCTACACGAATGCACACAGCATGAGGAATAAAATGGATGAGCTAGAAGTCCTGGCCCAGTCCCGCAACTACGACATCATCGGCATAAGCGAAACCTGGTGGGATGAGTCCTGTGACTGGGGTGTTGCGATAGATGGTTACAGGCTCTTCAGGAGGGACAGGCAGGGTAGGCGAGGTGGTGGGGTGGCGATGTATGTGAAGCAGGGGCTGGACTGTGTGGAACTTCAGGTCGGCAATGGCAAAGTTGAGAGCCTCTGGGTAAGGATCAAGGGACGAATGAATAAAGGGGATGTCATTGTGGGAGTCTATTACAGACCGCCTGGCCAGGACGATAGCGCCGATAAATTATTCTTTACAGAACTAAGAGAGGCCTCGAGATTAACTCCCCTTGTCCTTATGGGGGACTTCAACTTGCCAGACATTAACTGGGAGTGCCACACGGCTGACCTGAGCAAGTCCAGGAGGTTCATGAAGCACCTAGATGATAACTTCTTGGTGCAGGTGCTAACAGAGCCAACTAGGAAAGGTGCCCTCCTAGACCTGTTGCTAGAAAACAGAGAGGGTCTGGTGGGAGATGTGGTGATTGGTGGCCGCCTTGGTCATAGCGACCATGAAGTGGTTGAGTTCAAAATTTACGGTGACAGAAGGAAAAGTGCCACCAAAACCTCATCCCTAGATATGGGGAAAGCGGACTTCAGGCTGCTCAGGGAACTAGTCAGCAAGGTCCCCTGGGAAACTGCTCTTGAAGGCCTCGATGTCCACCAGAGCTGGTCATTCTTTAAGCGATGCCTCCTAGAAGCACAAGATCAGGCAATTCCTAAATATCGCAAGTCAGGCAGGCGGGGCAGGAGGCCGGCGTGGCTGACCAGGAACATTCTAATGGAGATTAGGCGGAAACAGAGAGTGTTTCGCTACTGGAAGGAGGGCCAGGTGTCATGGAAAGAATACAGGGATGCTGTTCGTGTTTGTAGGGAGAAAGTTCGTGTGGCCAAAGCACACCTAGAGTTGAACCTGGCTGTGTCTGTGAGAGAAAACAAAAAGGGTTTTTTTAGATATGTGAATGGAAAAAGGAGAACTAAAGAATACATAGGGCCGCTCCTTGATAGGGAAGGTCTCCTCACAGACAATGACATAGGCAAAGCAGAGACGCTTAACGCCTTCTTTGCCTCTGTCTTCATTGCCGATGATGGGCTTCGGGACCCAGGGTGCCCCGAGCTGGAGGACCGGGACGGTGGGGATGACAAACTCCCAACCGACCCTGAACGTGTGCGGGATTTGCTACTCCACCTGGATCCCTACAAGTCCATGGGTCCGGATGGGATTCATCCCCGGGTGCTGAAAGAGCTGGCGGACGTCATCGCGGAACCTCTCTCAATTATTTTTCAACGATCCTGGGAATTTGGAGAGGTCCCAGTAGACTGGAAGCTGGCAAATGTTGTGCCAATTTTCAAGAAGGGTCAGAAAGAAGATCCTAGCAATTACAGGCCTGTCAGTCTCACGTCAGTGCCTGGTAAAATCATGGAGAAGATGGTTCTCGAACTTATTGAGGCGCAGCTGGGGGACAAAGCAGTCACTGGTCCCAGCCAGCATGGGTTTGTGAAGGGTAGGTCCTGCCTAACTAACCTGATTTCCTTTTATGATAAGATCACCCGTCTGGTGGACCAAGGGAAACCAGCTGATGTGATTTTTTTGGACTTCAGCAAGGCTTTTGACACGGTTTCCCATAGGATCCTACTGGACAAAATGTCCACCATACAGCTAAATAAAAACATCATACAATGGGTGAGCAATTGGCTAATGGGCAGGGCCCAAAGGGTTATGGTAAATGGGGCTGCGTCAGGCTGGCGGGCGGTCACCAGTGGGGTCCCTCAAGGCTCCATTTTAGGGCCGGTACTTTTCAATATTTTTATAAACGATCTGGATGTAGGAATAGAAGGTATTTTGAGCAAGTTTGCTGATGACACCAAACTTGGAGGAGTTGTGGACTCGAATGAGGGTGGAAAGGCCTTGCAGAGGGATCTGGATAGGTTGGAGAGCTGGGCGATCACCAACTGCATGAAGTTCAATAAGAGCAAGTGCCGGGTCCTGCACCTGGGACGGGGAAACCCTGGCTGCATGTACAGACTGGGCAATGAGACGCTGGAGAGCAGCCTAGAAGAGAGGGATCTGGGGGTCGTGGTAGACAGCAAGTTGAATATGAGCCAGCAGTGTGCCCTGGCAGCCAGGAGGGCCAACCGTGTCCTGGGGTGCATCAAACACGGCATCACTAGTAGGTCAAGGGAGGTGATTGTCCCGCTCTACTCTGCGCTGGTGCGGCCTCACCTCGAGTACTGTGTGCAGTTCTGGGCACCACAGTATAAAAAGGACATGAAACTGTTGGAGAGTGTCCAGAGGAGGGCTACGAAGATGGTGAAAGGCCTGGAGGGGAAGACGTACGAGGAACGGCTGAGGTCACTGGGCCTGTTCAGCCTGGAGAAGAGGAGGCTGAGGGGAGACCTCATCGCAGTCTACAACTTCCTCGTAAGGGGTTGTCAAGAGGCAGGAGACCTTTTCTCCATTAACACTAGTGACAGGACCCGCGGGAACGGGGTTAAGCTGAGGCAGGGGAAATTTAGGCTGGACGTCAGGAGGGGGTTCTTCACAGAGAGGGTGGTTGCACACTGGAACAGGCTCCCCAGGGAAGTGGTCACTGCACCGAGCCTGTCTGAATTTAAGAAGAGATTGGACTGTGCACTTAGTCACATGGTCTGAACTTTTGGGTAGACCTGTGCGGTGTCAAGAGTTGGACTTGATGATCCTTAAGGGTCCCTTCCAATCCAGGATATTCTATGATTCTATGATTCTATGAAATTATTTCTTTATGTGCTAAAAATAGCTTCCAATGATTTAGTTGACCTTGGGCTAATATGCAATAATTTTTGATCATTCCTATACTTCTCAATATGCTCTTTTCACCATGGCTAATTACTGACTTTTTCTAGTGTGAGAGTCTCTTGATTAAATGGTAAAACATGCACATTTTGAAGACTGGACAGTCTTCATCCTTGCTCCCTTCCTTCCTTCCTTCCTTCCTTCCTTCCTTCCTTCCTCCCTCCCTCCCTCCCTCCCTCCCTCCCTCCCTCCCTCCCTTCCTTTCTCTTTTTTTCATCTTTTTCTCCCCAAGATTCTTATTAATTCCCACATTACATTTTTCAGTGTTAATAGTAGCATTTCTATAATATTTTGTTTTCTTTCCTTAGTATATGCATACCAGATATTATGTGTATATTATATTATATGTTTGAGTATACTGATGGTGGTGTCCTCCTTATAATTATTACATGAAGTATAAATTAATTTACTAAAATGTGTATGCTAGCATGATCAGATCAAATAATATCCATATATCTCAGAGACGTAGTTCTCATCATTGCTGTATATTTAGTATCTAATTATCTCCAATTTACAGATCTTGATGAGACTGTCCTTGGATACTGAAGTATTATAATTTTACTAATAGAAGAACAAGAAAGATGATATAAAATATAAAGTATTTTATTGGAAATGAGAAAATGGGAGTATCTTGAGCATAAGGCTAACAACTTAATTATGGACTTAATCTTCTTTTGTGACTATGACCCAAAATAGTAACAATAAACAAAACTTCCTCTGTGTTATTGAGTATTACAAACATTTTATGTGTTCTTTTATTTGTTTTCCTTATTCTAAAAGATGGCAGTTTTATGAAGAGAGCAAAGTCTGTTTTACAGGAATTGTACTGAAGTGTCAAGTAAAAGGACAAGCACTGTGATTAAGGAAGTGGATCCAACTTCTGAGTGCTCAGCAGGCTTTCTGCAGCACTTGAAAATACGCAGCTTCAACCTCTGCAAGCTGACAAGTCAAAAAACCAAGCTACTCCTTTACAGTAGTGACTCTGTCAAAATTCACTGGGGTGTTTATAAGTGTGTGCCTACTCCTACTCATCATGTCTTGTGCATGCATTATGTTGTTTAGGCACCAATTACTTACTGCCTATGGTCTGGGGAGACATGGGACTGTAATATAACCTGAACAGTAACAAGGTCTTAGTTTTTCCCTTCAAGGCTTCTGTTGGTAGTTGCTCTTAGTTCAGCTCTGTCACACCTAGGAAATGCAAATGATTGCATTTGTAGGAGAAGACCATCTTAAGAAAGTGAAGGTGTACAAGTCCACGAGACCTAATGAGATACATCCATGAGTCCAGAGGGAACTGGCAGATGTAGTTGTTAAGCCACTGTCCATCATATCCATCCAACATATCCATCCAACAAAGTACAGAAGCACATCAGCTAGTCTTCCTTTTTCCCCTCTAATGTTCTCCTCCTTAGGCTGAGAAGGATCAAGTTAGAGATCATTTAGGCAAACTTGATACAAAGTAATCCATGGGCCTGGATGGGATGCACCCGTGAGTGCTGAGGAAGCTGGAAGATGTCTTTGAAAGGTCATGGAGAACAGGTGAGGTGCCTGAGGATGGGAGGAAAGCCAATGTCATCCAGTCTTCAAAAAGGGCAAGAAAGAGGAGCCAGGTATCTACAGGCCAGTCAGCCTCACCTCCATCCCTTGATAGGTGATGGAGCAGCTCATCCTGGAAGTCATCTTCTAACCTCCACAACAATCATGTAGAGGTTAAGGTGATCAGGGTACTCAGCATTTATTCACCAAGGGTAAATCATCCTTAATCAAACTGACAGCCCTCTATGATGGAATGATTGGCTGGGTGAGTGAAAGTGAGCAGTGGATGTTGCCTACCTTGACTTCAACAAGGCTTTTGGCACTGTCTCACACAACATCTTCAAGGGTAAGCTCAGAAAGTATGGGTAAGATGAGTTGACAGTGAGGTGCATTGAGAACTGGCTGGATGGCAGAGCTCAGAGGGTTGTGATAAGCAGCACAGTCTAGATGGAGGCCTGTAGGTAGCAGTGTCCCCAAGGGACCAGTATTGGACCCAGTCTTGTTCAACTTATTCATCTGGATGAAGAGACAGAGTGCACTCTCAGCAAGTTTGCTGACAGCACAAAACTGGGAGGAGTGGCTGATACACCACAATGTTGTGCTGTCATTCAGAGGGACCTGGACAGGCTGGAGAGCTGGGTGGAGAGGAACCTCTTGAAGTTCAACAAAGGCAAGAGAAGGGTCCTATACCTAAGGAGGAATAACCCCAAGCACCAGTACAGGCTTTGGGCTAAACTGCTGCAAAGCAGTTCTGCGGGGAACAACCCTGGAGTCCTGGGGACAAGTTAACCATGAGTCAGCAATGTGGGCACTTTTGTGTCCAAAAAGGCCAATGGTATCCTCGGGTGCATTAGGAAGAGTGTTGCCAGAAGATCAAGAGAGGTGATACTTCCCCTCTACTCAGCCTTGGTGAGGTCACACCTGGAGTATTGTGTCCAGTTCTAGGCTCCCCAGTGCAAGAGAGACCTGGAGATCCTCGAGAGAGTCCAGCAATGGGCTATGAAAATGATTAGGGGACTGGAATATCTCTGTTGTGAGGAAAGGCTGAGGAAGCTGGGCCTATTTAGCCTGGAGAAGAATGGATTTATCAATGTATATATATATCTTAAGGGAGGGTGCCAAGACAATGGGGCCAGACCCTTCTCAGTGGTCCCAGAGGTGACCCTGCTTGAGCATGGGGTGGGTTGGACTAGATGATCTCCAGAGGTCCCTTCCAACCTCAACCATTGTGTGTGTGTGTGTGATCATATTTGAGAAGTCATTGCAGTCCAGTGAAGTTCCCACTGACCAGTAGAGAGGAAATATAATCCCCATTTTTAAAAAGGGAAAAAAAAGAAGAACTGGGCTCCAGAAAAGCAAGTATCTTCATTAAATGCCTAATGACTTCTCAGTGGTATAACCTGGGTAACTGGGAAGGATAGCCAATCTAAGTGGTGGTGTTGTCTTCAATGTCAGTTTGCTTTACAGTATAAAAGATTTGTCCTTGCAGTCTGATGAACTAGCTTTCTTGGGATCTTCAGCTGGACCCTACCACTGATCTGTTCAAAGGCACACAGGAAGAAGTACCTACTTCCTCCCATCAGACGAAGAGAAACTACATAAGGAGAATTTGATTATTTACTTTCTGCAAAGACTTGTTATAGAAGAAAACCTTATTGTGAAAATATTAAGGTAGTTTCCTAAAGGAGAAATAGTTTTGCTACCACTGCTATAATTATTATGCTTTGAGGAGCTTAGACATGTATCTAAATATGGATTAATGATTTACTCAGCCACCCACATTTGCATATAAAAAAAATAACAACTTCAATTTCTTGTTCTCACATAAGGGAAGAAAACCCAAAGCTATAGATTTAACACACATTTTATTAACTGTGAGAAGAATTGATACTCAAAGCTATGGATGTTGGAGTATTAAAGCAGCATATCACATAGCCAGCCTAAAACATTACAACACTGCTGATGATACAAACACAGACAGATCCTCCTGGAAATCATACTAAGGCACATGGAAAATTAGAAGGTGATTGGTGACAGCCAACATGTTTTTGCTAGGGGTAATATGTGCCTGACAAATCTGTTGGCTTCCTACGATGGATTTACAGCATCAGTGGACAGGGGAAGAGCAACTGAGACTTGTGATCAATGACTCAGTGTTCAGGTGGAGATACATGTGGTGTTTCTCAGGGGCAAGTACTGGGGCCAGTGCTATTTAACATCTTTGTTGGTGACATGGACAGTGAAATTGAGTGCACCCTCGGCAAGTTTGTTGATGACTCCAAGCTGTGTGGTGCAGTCAACACACTGGAGGGAACAGATGCCATCCAGAGGGATCTAAACAGTCTTGAGAGGTGGGCCTGTGTGAACCTCATGAAGTTCAACAGGGTCATGTGCAAGGTCCTGCAGATGGGCCAGGGCAATTCAGATCACAAATACAGGCAGAGAATGGATTGAGAGCAGCCCTGAGGAGAAAGACTTCAGGGTGTTGGTGGATGAGAAGTTCAACACGAGCTGGCATGTGCAGGCTTGCAGCCCAGAAAGCCAACTATATTCTGGGCTGCATCAAAAGCATGGTCAGCAGGTCGAGGGAGTTGATTCTCCTCCTCTACTCGGACCACAGCCCAAGAAGGACATGGAAGTACTAGAATGAGTCCAGAGGAGGGCCATGAAGATGATCAAGGGGCTGGGAGTACCTCTCCTATGAAGACAGGCTGAGGGAGTTGGGGTTGTTCAGCCTGGCAAGAGAAGTTGGGAGTTGGGGTTGTTCAGCCTGGCAAAGAAGGCTCCATGGAGACCTTATAGCATCCTTCCAGTACCTAAAAGGGGCCTACAGCAATGCTGGGATGGGAATCTTTGTTGAGGAATGTAGTGATAGGACAAGGAGTAATGGTTTAAAAATAATTAAAAAAAAATGTTTAGACTAGATATAAGGAATAATTTCTCTACTCTGAGGGTCATGAGACATGGAATGCCCAGGTAAGCTGTGGATGAAGCATGGAATGGCTGCCCAGGTAAGCTGTGGATGTCCTATCCCTGTAGGTGTTTGAAGCCAGAATGGATGGGGCTTTGAGCAACCTGATCTAGTGGGAGGTGTCCCTACCCATGGCGAGGGCTTGGAATTGGATGGTCTTTAAGGTCCCTTCCAATCCAAACCATTCCGTGATTCTATGATTCTATAATTTCCTTTGCTGGCAAGTGACAAGCTATTTATGGTATGTGGAAGGTGGAAGGTGAACTTGTCAGCAAATACAAAGACAAATCAGATGCACTTAACTTGAAAGAGATCAATGTGGTGCAAATGGGGATTTGGGAACGGCATGTCATCTAGTCTTGCTTTATTCATGATTGTGGTGCAGTGTTCTGGAAGATGTTTGTAGCTTACGTGCTAGTTTCAATGGCTGCAGACACCACCCTGTTCACTGTGTTGGTAAAGAGCAGAGAGGTGACACACACAGGGCATCACAGAAGGGACCTGCATGGTCTTCAGCTGCATTGCACCAACCCTCACCAAGCACTGTGAAGTGGAGCTACATGAAAGGAAGAAGGCACAAACACTTTCCAAACTTAGATTTGTGTTTTGTTTGTCATCCCAGGCAATTAATAACTAATGAACAAATGAACAAACAAACTACCACTAACCAAATCAAACCAAACCAAACCAAAACATAAACAGAAGTGCTACCCAGGCATTATTGCCAAGGTTTAACTTTATCCAGCTCTGTTTGTTTTTTATTTTCAAAGAGTGTCTTGTCCAAGCAATTAAATATATGGAAAAGAGCCAATACTGGATTTATCACAGCCTACCTTCATCTGTCATAATTGTGGTGCAGCTTGCTATCAGTCAGAGACATCAGATAGGACAATGGAGCAGGCTGATTTGGGAAGATAAAATGTTCTTTGTGTTCTGCACTATCTACCTGTTTATTTCTGCTTGCAAATAAAGGCAGGACTATTAAAATATCTCTCCCTCTGCAGGTGTATGTCTGCAACAAAAAGGAGGTTTCTGAGTACTCATTCCCAGATTTGAATTCTCAAGGAAAAGCAGAAGCAGCAGAAACACCCTGTGATTTTGTATTTGTGAATTAGAGCATTAGAAAAAATATTTACTCTGAAGTTTGTGTTTCTTGACTATTGTATGTAAAACGTTTGACAGAGGAGAGAAAAAAACACATCACATTTGTCAACAAAAACCAAGGTACCATGAGGTACCTTGCTAAAGTTAACACTTTAAAGAAAAAACATTTACACTGTGATAAGAAACTGTGACAAAGACCTCTTTGCCTCAAGCACAGGTATGCTGTGAGAAATATGAAAGTTTTTTTTTTGTTGTTTATTTGTTCATTTGTTTGGGATACTTTTCCTGTATCCTCTCCTTTTAGCTAGAAACAAAATGTCTTCATTGTTTAGAAGGATAAATTTTAACAGCACGGGTTCTCTTTTAAGAGACCTAAGCCTTCTAAAGTAGCAATATTTTTCTCAGCCTCCTCATGACTCTGTAGCAGTGTGATAAGGAGGCAACATCATGCAATTTAGTCACCTCCAGGGCCTCAGATTTCAGGACGTTTATGACTGATGGTAGTTAAGTGCTTATCAGAGTTGCAAGAAAGATGTAGATTTCATAGTTTGCAACACATTGGCTTCCAGCTCTCTCTTTCTGCATGATTTAGGATGTCCCTACCCCATGAATGCTAGCAGCAGCACAGTACCACACTTCTGGAAATCTTCAGACCTCTACCAAAACAAGTTTATCTTCAGCCTTTGCAGAGTCACAGAATAGTTGAGGTTGATAAGCACCTCTGGAGGTCTAGTCCAACCCTCTGGTCAAAGCAGGGTCAACCTAGGGCAGGCTGCCCAGGATCAAGTCCAATAGGAGTTTGAGTACCTTCAGGGATGGATAGTCCACAACCTCTTTGAGCAACCCTCTCCACCTCTTGATCACCCTTATAGTAAAAAAGTTGTTTCTGTGTTTAAGTGGAATTTCATTTATTTCAATTTGTGCCAATTTTCTCTCACCCTGTCACCAGATACCCCTTAGAAGTGCGTGGATCTGCATCTTTACTCCCCCTCCATCCCCAGCCAGATATTTACTTATAACATCCTCCCCTGAGCCTTCTTTTCTGCAGTCTGAACAGTTCCAGCTTACTTTTTCTCTCCTCAGTAGGAAAGGTGCTTCAGTCCCTTAATCATCTTGGTGTCTCTTCACTATATTCAGTCCATTAAGTCCACATCTCTTGTGTTGGGAAGCCCAGGACTGGACTCAGCACTCCAGATGTGTCTCACAAGGGCTGAGTAGAAGGCAATGATCACCTCCCTTTACCTACTGGCAGTGTTCTTTCTAATGTAGCCCAGACAGCTGTTGGCCTTGTTTGTTGCCAGTGCACATTGTTGGACCATATTCAAATTGTTGCCCACCAGCAGCCACATGGGATTTCTGCAAGAAAAGTTGCTTCCCAGCACATAGTGCTGCCAGGTGCAGGACTCTGTGTTTTCCTTCGCTTAGTTGCATGAGATTTAAGTCCATGAGTTCAGTCCAGGACCATTCAGGCCTCCTGCTGTCCTTGCCTCATTTTCAGTTCATCAACATGGACCACTCTTTAGCTTGGAGGAGGTGATTCTTCAATATCAATTGGCTCTCCTGGATCCCTGTACTTTCCAGGACCATGTCTCATGAGGAGTGGTTAATGGGTGCCAGATCAAAATGGAAGATATTTTACAAGTACCCATTGTCTCTTTGATTTCCAGAAGTTTCTAGGACTGCCACTCTGATTAGATATTTTTATTATTTGATAATAAAAATTAGATATTTTTATTATTTGATTAGATATTTTTATTATCTTGAATTTTTTGATTCTGGAGCTGGAAAAAAAAACAAGAAGAATCACTGAATTCAGGCACTAATTTGCATTCATAGCTTTGTAAATCCCTTCTAAGAGAACTATTGCAGAAGTGGAAATGTTAAAAAAGAATTAATCTAGAGTCTTCTCACTGCTGTGCTCCAAATATAATACACCTAAAAGATCAAAATTAGGAGGCTGTTTAACTGCTAGGTAAATTATATTTGTTGAAGCTGGAATTATATTCTGTAATTTCATACCCCCATACATATTCATATGGGATGCTTTCAAATTAAACTTTCCAAATTCAGTATTCAAAAGGTGGCTTTGCTAAAATATATTCATTTTTTGGACTATACTTCTAAACTCTCATACATCCTGGCCCATCAGAAAAGCTTTCAGTTAATAAACAGACTCTGCAAACTACAATAACAGATCTGTGCTGTAGAACATTCAAATGAAAAGTATTATCCTTATTGTATTGAAAAGGTCACTTCTGTCAGGATAAATTTTTACTTTGTTCCAGTCTCCAAAGATTTCAATATACTCTCACATATCAAATGAGAATAGCCCTATCATGAATATAATATCATAAATATCATATCATAAATATAACTCAAATATAATAAATATAAATTGCCCTTTTACTTTAAAGGATGACACCTAGTTTGAAGAAGGATTAATAAAAGATGAAGTAAAAATCAATGCTATTTTTTTTATTTTTAATTTTATCTGACAAGTAATGTTTGCCAGACTGAATACTTTTTTTTTTTTTTTTCCTAGTGACAGGCTTTCAGAAGTGATATTTAGAACAGACAATTTACAGAAAAGAACTTACAGAGAACTCTCTCTTTTTTTTTTCTTTTTCTTTTTTTTTTTTTTTTTAAGTCAGTCTCAGGATAACTTGTCATTAATGACAATGGTAAATAGGGACAAAATTGTTGATCTGAACAGGACACAGTAAGGGCAACAAGGCTTGGAAAGAGGTGATGCTCATACCTTACAGAAATCTGTAAGAGGGGACTTTCAGATGGACACAAGGACATGTAGGAAGTAGACGTTCAATGGCAGGAAGATTTTGTACATAAACAGTTTTCCAAACAAAATGATGTCAGTAAACCCAACTTCACAGTGATAAACATATCTAACATGTATATTGAGTTCTGCAATATCTGTGGCGATTAGAAGCAGTTTTAGCAGGGGTGTAGACCACATAAACTACAGGAAGACTAGGGATAAAACCTTTTTTAAAATGGCCTTCACACAAACTGTTAAAGCAAGATAATTTTCACCCTTCACTGCTAATAATGAAAAAAGATCTCAATTATGTACTGTTTTACCAGTACCTTAAAATCAAAGGTGTGGAGATGTTTTAAAGCACACAATACCTTTTTGGTATGTCAATGTACTACTGGAGTTTAAAAAGAGCTATAACCACAGCTTTCCTTGAACTGTGGGAGGTAGACCCACTGTTGTAAACCCCTCAGATGTTGTTTGGAACACTCTGTATAGCAATTGGCTTAAAAGTAAAGAAACCATGTCCCTACTAAGAAAGGGAGACCATGTCTTGGTATCTCTGTGATAAGTTTAGGAGCAAATACTCATTGCAAAATATTTGTAGTCAATAAAATTACAGAAGGGATCAGATACTTGTCAGTGATTTAGACTACAGTGATGATAATTTCGTGATATGATCACAGTGGAAAATCAGCCAAGAGAAAGAACAAGAGTGGGAGGAAGGGAGGCCAGTCTCAGATTCTCTTCCCTAGAAGATGTTGAACCAGTCTTAGCATGTGTGGGGTGGAAATGAACTGCAGAGGGCAGGGGCAAACTGATGAATGGCACTTGCTAAAAGCTGGGACAAACTGGGGAATGCAAGTTGGCCAGGATAAGGGGAACAGGAATGACATGTTCAGTCAAGCAAAAGCCAAGCAAAAGGGTCCACTCAGCAATGGTAAGCCAGAGGAGGAAGTCAAATTCAGAGTAACATGGGCATGGTGCTACTTCTATTTGTAAGTCTTGACTTGGTTCACAAGCCAGGGAAGGAAAAAATAACAGGTACAACTAAGGCACCCAACAAGATCTGTTTACACCAAGCAAATTTCCAGCACTTCAGGCATCTTTCTGATAAAAGGCTACACTCTGCCATTGTGCCACAGTGCTCATTAAATGCTTTTTTTTTTTTTTTTTTTTTTTTTTCCTAAGATGATGGGCCAGTGACTGTACTCTCTAGGGCACAGGATTTTAAGTCAAATGATAATCTCAGTATCCCAAGACTGTTTCCTCTATTTATGTCATGAAAGTTACTGTGCTGCTAAAGGTGTAAGAAAGTTTTCTGGGTCAAGAAACCTTTGACAGACACTGCACAAACAGATACATAGCTGTAAATATTAACTCCAGCTCTGAATGTTTTATGGTTCTGCAGTTAATGCCTGAGAGTTTAAGATGCCCTAAATGCAATGTAAGCCTGGGAAACATTTAGACAAGCAAAAAAACCTTTGCTATTAAAAAGTTAGTGGATTGTCTCCTTATAATTTTGTGTGGGACAGGTAAAATCTATGTGGAAAAGCCTCACAAATGTAAAGGAGATATCCTGAATGTAAAACTAAATCAGTGTCTCATGCCCAAGATAAAAAAGCATCAAACGGGGAAAGGATACATGTATATAATAAGGAATGTATGCAGGAAACTGGGGCACTTTTTCTTTCAGAAGTTAGCAGTAGGAGCACTGAGACGATATAAAGGAAATCTGAAGAAGAAATAATTTAGAGACTATTACCGTATGGGCTGTATTCAGCTGTTTATGGAGACAAGACTTGCAACTGCTCACCCCCTGTGGTAGAGTCATGTGTACAGAAGTCTTCAGCCTGAGTATGTATTTCATAGACTCTTCAGTTTTTTTGTTTGCTTGTTTGTTTTTGCCTATGAAACTATGCAGACTTATCCAAAAATATGGATCTGAGGGCTGCAAAAAATATTTTGCTCACTTTCTTAGCATGCTAATAATCAATGTTCCGTAGGCCATCTTGCCATCTTCCATTATGAGCTGGACAACATGCTGCTATAGGAGAAAAAGCAACTATTGGCATGGCAAAGAACAAACCAAAGGAAGATCTTTACACAGCACAAAAATATCTATTATTCTTGTCAACAAATTGAGAATAGGCTAAGGGATGCCTCTTGGTTACATTAGACTGAGATGATGACTTGTTCCTTTTTCCATGAGGACGACAGTGATGGAATTGTGAACACAGGTTGTTGTATAGACTATTACGCAGACCTTTGCTAGCATGACTATGTACCTAAGACAGCAGGTCTCCTCCCTATGAATGACTACCATCAGAATAAAAGTTAGGATACCTTTATTCAATGGGATAATCATCGTGTATGTCTTGTGGAAAAGTAAAATATCCAAATCCAGTAAGAATTATAAGGTGGTAAATGTTAAACAGGGATCTCAAGTAGGGTTTTCCAACCCCTCAGAGAGCCTGAAGGTTTCATGCATGCAAGTACAGTCAGAAAAGTTAGAGGGAAGATCTGATTAACAATAACTTTTATCTTCCATGACAGTCAGCTCCACATGAACAGAGAAATTGCTCCTCTCAGTCATCTATTTATGGTGCTACTGCTGTTCCCTGTTCTCAAATTGTCAGCGGTGAAGCTCAGTGCAAATTCCCGGTAGATATGCTTGTCCTTTACAGACACTGATGTCCAGAGAAAAGTATAGACAGAACAGTGCCTTTGCTTTCACCTTCATAAACGCTAACATAACCATGGATCCTACACATCTCAAATAGTACTACCATACTCTCTGGGTCTTATCTTCTCCACTACACACTGTTAGCTAGGGTTGGTGTATCAGAGCATGTAAATTAACAATTCTACTATTTCTTGTCTTTGTCTTTTGTGCTGCACAGATATTAGCCAGATATATGTACAGTGCCACAATCTCAAAATCTCAAAAATCAGAGTCTTGGTCCTCGGGCAGAACATGCAGCTTTCATAACTGAAGTGTATGATTCAGTCTGCCTCATGGGGAAAACAAGATAAAACTAGAGGTCTGTGGAAATCAGGTGGAAGAGGAAATATGGGGAAATGGCTGACAACAACCAGGAACAGAGGTGGTACCCACATAGCCTCCATGTCATGGCTATGTCTACATGATCACTCCATCTCAAGAGGCCCTTCCTTTGCCTTACCCTTTACCATCTTCTTCCCCTTCACTCTTCCCTCTTCCTTTATTTTTTCCCTTTCACTTTCCCTTTCAGTGTCAAGCCTCTTATAAAAGAGAATTATATAGATAAATATCAACCTTAGATTTTATATCTTATGTAAGATAAGTGACTTAGTACTGCCTGCTACTGATCAATCAATGGGAGAAGCCTTAGAGACTCACTGCAAGGGCTCGTGTTCATGAAGCTCAGGGAAGGGGAATGACTAACCATAGCAGCTGATGAACTTACCACAACACAAAGAGAATACTTTGTGGGTAAGTAAGAATGGTCCTTTTTTTTGGCTTAAACGGCTTTATCTGTTGAGATAACTCAGTTACATCAGTCAAGATATTATATTAGTTGAGAGAATCAGCCTGGATAGCTAAGCATTATGCAAACCTGTAAGAAGAATCACAAGCTGTATTGTGATTCAGATGAATATTGCAGTTGCTATACTCGCTAAGAGCAATTTGTACTTCTATTACAATTTATGCTTATTTCTGTATCACTCTGCTTAATCAAAATCTTGTGTAATATCAAATAACTTCAAATAAGTCGGGTATTAAACATTAAATCCTCCATGCGTAGA
Organism: Oxyura jamaicensis; assembly: GCF_011077185.1. NCBI lineage: Eukaryota > Metazoa > Chordata > Aves > Anseriformes > Anatidae > Oxyura > Oxyura jamaicensis. The sequence goes on from NC_048926.1 coordinate 71,807,408, forward strand.
ATATCTTAAAGAATCTGTTCAGAGAGTGTTGAACTCCAACGTTAATTAGCATCATGGGCAGGATATTCCTGAGGGTCAATGTTAATTACATTATTGTACGAGCAATAACTAGTTACTGTACTAACAATTTGTACTAACAATTTGGCAATAAAAGAATTTCAGGTATAGCATTATAGCCACAAAATAAATAAATAAATAAATAAAATAAAAGCGCATAATATTTTTTATTTGTGCTGTGATTAAGGAAGGACACTATAAAAGAGAGGATACCATCTTTACAAATATTAACAAAGACTGGAAAAATCTAGCTAACAAATTTGAAAATGAGGGATGGAAAAATTCTAACTGGGATTTAGAATAGAAGAACATTGTACTAAATGTCTCATGTATATTTAAGAAGCATTCAAGAAATGAAAATGCTCTAAAGATTTGCAGTAAGAAAAGGGAAAAAACAAGTTTGTGCAGCCTTTTAACAACTGCAAGCAGTAGTGGAGAAACTGGAAGGGGGAAGATTAACATGCTAGAAAAAAAAAAAACAGAAGACAATTATAAAAGATAACATGATGAATGAAATGTGACATAAACAACTAGAAAATCAGAAACAGGTTCTTAAAACTACAGGCTCAAATCACAGCCGATGTCCATATACACAGGAATCACCTACGAGAGTCTGGTCAAACAGACTTTGTCAATAAGAATGGCTGCTATGTATTCTGAGATGATGAATGGTCAGGAGACATCTGTTTTGATCGTGTTTCTCTCAGTCACCCTCATGATGATGATTCAGAAGACCAAGAAGAAAAAAATGCAGAAGTGATAGCTTACTTGTCAAAATTTGAGCAAATACTGGACACTCACTGATAGATGATAGTGTAGAGTTTCTACTTCCTTGGAATTAACTGGCCACCAAATAAAATTTTCAGCTAAGCCCAGGGATACACCCCTAGAATGAGTGGCCCATTTATGGAGAAAAGGAACCAGTCAGCCTACCCTCACCATGGATAAGGCTCAAAGTTTAGACTTAGGATTCTTGTGTAAATCCCAGCCCATAGCAACCTGCATAGCAGTGGGATCTGCTGTCCACTGAACTCCCCAACACCTCCACCCCCACCTCCCCTAGAGCATGGGGCAGGTTTGGGATTGTTACCCATAAAATCTTGTTTAAGGACAAAAATGAAATGTCTGCGTCATATCTCAGTCCTCTTTTTCACTGACTTCTTATGAAATTGTTGCTTTGTAGTGTATGGGGAATTCATTTTTATTATTTTCCCCTTAACTTACACCTCCAGGTGCCTATGAATTTTAGATATTTGTGGAAAGATTTTTACTACAATTAGGGAGTTGAGGCCAATGTGGTCATGTTGTATATATTTTGTCCCTACTGGATGATTTAACAGAGATGTTATCAAAGACAACAGGTTCTTCTAAGACATTTATTGGAAACAGATGGGTAGGTAGGGGAGAAGAACACAGACTAAGAGTTAAGAAATTGTTCCTTATAAGATGGCAGACATAAGATGTACACATTGGTAATTGACATAAAAATTAACTTTCAAGAAAACTTCTGTTTAAAGAACTAATGATTTTTTTTCTTTTAATATAAAACTAAAATTATTTTGAATTGTCCTGATAGGTTTTTCCTCCATCCAAGCCAGTGTCAGCTTGCTTCTGTAGAACAAATAATCTCTTCTTACCTCTCTTCTTCTGTTTTGTTCATTCATGCTTATCACAGGCTTACCAAGCAGTCACTGACACAGGTATTTCTCATTTCTCAAGAAGAAAGACTGGATATTTTAAGCTTTAACTGTTCCTCACATCTGTATTTTCACAGATAGCCAAGCATGCATGCAGAGGTGCTGAGCTGGATGAGTCCTCCTTCCTTTTCAGTGCTCCAAGTAAAAGGCAGTAAAAGGTCTAAAAAGTCCTGTAGAGGATCCAGCTATTCTTCACAGCTCTGATAAACAACCAGCCTGTATAGAAGTGCTTATTAGTTTCCTCTCTCACACATATCCAAGAAATCCATACAGATTTCCAGGCCAGCACTCTCAATTTTTAGCATCCTCATGTAGGAGGAGTTCAGCCTGGGAGAGACAAGCAAATCAACATTCAGCTATGCATTTTTTTTTTCTTTGAGGTTCCCTGCTGACTGCTTTTTTCTTGGTCTGCACTGAACTTTCTGGAAACCTAATTTGCTTAAGAATGCGCTTAAGTTTGTCTTCAGAGTCCCTAACTATGTTTCACTTCATTTACCAGTGCCTTTAATTTCATCTGAGTCATTTTAGGTATTGAACTATCATCCTATTTGCTAGTGAAGTCTCTCCATATACTTTATTTACTGTCATCTTTATCTGAGTATTTTCCACCATTAAATCTTTCTGAAGAAAACAACATTTAATTCTTTGTTTGGTGTTAAGATTTTCCATGGCCTTTTATTTGATTAGATCATATTTACACCATTTTCTTGTAAGTTGATCCACCTCCTTGCTATCTTAACTTTAATTTAATATCTCAAATACTTTTATATATATATCAAAGCTTTTTGTGGTGTACGTTCATGGCTGGCATAGGACACATGCATATACTAGCATTTCAGTAGCTTTTTTGCTTCGTTGCCAAATGAAAATGAACTTTACAGGAAATATTACTCTCGTTTTGACTGTAAAAGACATAAAATTTGATGTCTTGTTGGTAATGAATGAATGCATTTGCTCTTCCACTTCTTAAATTTCAGAGATCCTTGCATTATACTACCAGTAGAAATGCAAGAGATTTGTATATGTTGAAAAATTAGCTTATGAAAGGTGAATGGCCTAATTGCCATAGTGCATGTGCATCACTACAGACATTAAAAAAAAAAAAAAAAAAAAAAAAAATTTTTTATTTTTCCAGGATTTGAAATTGTTTCAGTGGGAAAATTATACACCAAAAATGATGTCACTTTTTACTAATGCCAGCTGTGGCTGTGCCCGGAAAAACAAAGCTTAAGTGAAGGGCAAAAATAAAACAACTTCAAGATGAGCTGACTGCTTCTGTCATTCAAGTGCACAGGTCCAGAACAGGAGCCAGTAATAAGTATTTTTATGCCTATGTACATTATGAATACTGCATATTTACACCTATCACTTCATAATGTAGTTTGTACAGAGCAATTTTCTAGCTTTCAGGAATCTTTTTGTAGGAATCAGAAATAACAGTATCAGAAAACTTGGGTAAATCCTTCTTAGTTCATTCAAAATATCCTTCATTGTCTTGGGAAACTGCATCTTGTGATGTCCTCCTCCTCCTCCCGCCTGAGTTCTATTTAATAGACATTCATTTTCCCACTTCTGATTTCAATGTTGATTTCAAATTTTTATCAAATGGAAGCCTTGATAATAGATGGGGAAGACAGAAAATGGACCACTCTGTTGTCCTGCAGCAGTTGCCATGCCACAGTTTTTTCCCTCATGCCTGTATATGAGACCGACCTGTAGAGTGGTGTAACACTTTTTAAACCTGGCCACTCAGAAGCCAGCTGGCACGCTGCCATCAATTTCTGTGCAGTCTGGCTTCCACCCCTGCTGTTTTATTGCAGAAGTCAACATGTGCATTAAAAATAAAATAAAATATAGAAAATAATTAAAAAAAAAAAATCTCACTTGTTTTTTGGCCTCTTGGGTGGAGAGGCGTGCTGGGCCCATGGTTGTTGTTAATATGCTCAGGCTCAGGTTTCCTGCAGATATCCATCATCAGGCTGAAATGTTTGCAGTCTTATCCAGTTCTGTCTGATATCAAACACACAGAAGCAAAAACACCAGAAGAGCAACCAGAATTTGGGTGTAGGGAATTCAATATATATATTTTTTTTACTTGCTGATTTCGGACTGCTGTTTGACTTTAAAATATTCTGTTAATAAATCCTTCTGAATCCTTCCTAATCCATGCTTCCTAATGTGCTCATTTAGTCCCAGGAAAGGAAATGCTGCACTTTTACTGAAGAGTACAAAAAAGCATCTACCACACATAAGTTTAAAAAGTAAAACTAGTCTATTGTAGATGCTACAGAGAGGCAATAGACTCTTGCCAATGCTCTTTAAAATGAGTTAAATCAAGTAGTATCAAACTCCAGCATTTGATCTCTGGTTTTATTTGTGTGGCTGAAGGATCAGGTGTGGAATTATCATGCTTACTTCTATGTCTCAGTTCTGGCAGGTAAAAACAGGCTTATTCCAAAGGAATTATCAACCCCAATATTTAAAGAAGCATCTCTGGCCATGGCATGATTTGCAGCAATTAAAAATTTCAGCTTGGGATCAATGAGCAAAACTGACAAATATAACCCAAATGGTGTTACCCAGGAAGCAATCTGCCTTATTTTCTGATGAATCCAATGGCATCCTTGCAAAGGCATGTGATTGTGTTGCTGTCTGTTTCAGGAGAACTTTCCTCAGAAGCACCAAGAGTTGTGCATTACTCTTGCTCTTTTATTACTCCGTAATTTTAGAGCACTGCCCACTGTTTTTGAGTGATTTTATAACCAATACATACTGCTGCCTGCACATACATCCTGACTGATACAGTTCAAGTAAACAGAAGATGAAACTATTTTAAAGGACTTTCAAAAATGACAGCCAAAAATATTGGTTCTGACTGTCTTTTTTTCATTTTTTATTTTTGGTACACAAAGCTTTTTAGAGTGGCATATATTTTCTTATGACATCAGGTTTATTTCAGCATGCAGTTGAACTCCCTTACATGTACTACAATTTTGAAGGTTAGGAAATTACTGACTGAAGTAATATTTTTTTTTAAGGTTCTGGTGACATTTAGAAATGACTGTAGGGCACAGGAAGAAAACATTAGGAATTATACAGAGTGAAATATCCTTATCATTTGTACAAAAACAAACTTTCCAATACTAACCAAACACTTAGGTTTATACAAGAAGTACGTTGCTGTCGCCACAAATATAAACAATGTTAAGCAACATATTCACAGAGTAAATTGTGTATATGTATATGTATATGTATATGTATATGTATATGTATATGTATATGTATATGTATGGCTTTCATTTTCTCATGAGTGGGCAAAGGTTGGTCAACAGCAGCAGACAAGGAGCATTAGTCTTGTGTCAGCTCTGTTTGTACACACACGAATGGTCCAAGAACATGTACAATAATTGGCAGAGATCTGAGAGATCTGTGCTAGCAAAAGACCCTTGATTGCTGAAATTGCTGAGTAACAATATCCTACAGACCAAAAAAAAAAAAAAAAAAAAAAAAAAAAGAAAACAAAACAAAACAAAAAAAATCCTACACAGCCTTCTCTGAAGAAGAGATAACCTGCAGTCAAAAGTCAAAAGGGATGGGTAAACACCAACATTATGAAGTTTAACAAGAGCAAGTGCCAGATTCTGCAGCTGTGATGGGACAACCTTGGATATATGTACAGACTGGGAAATAAGAGGCTGGAGAGCTGGAGGTGGGCAGGTTGGTTGGTGGCAAGTTGAACATAAGGCAACAGCGTGTGCTGACAGCCAGGAGAGCCAACCATATCCTGGAGTGCTTCAGGCACAGCACAGCCAGCTGGCTGAGGTGAGTGACTGTCCCACTCGGCTCTGCACTGATGCAGCCTCACCTCAAGCACTGTGCATGGTTTTGAGTGCCACAATATAATAAAGCTGTTAGACAGCTTCCTTAGGAGGGCTACAAAGGTGGTGAAAGGTCTGGAGGGGAATATCTGTGAGGATCAGCTGAGGTCCCTTGCTTTGTTCAGCCCAGAGCAGAGCAGGCTGAGGGGAGGCCTCATGGTGGCCTGCAGCTCCCTTGAGAAGGCAGCAGGAGAGGGGCAGGCACTGAGCTCTGCTCTCTGGGGACAGCAACAGGAGCTGAGGTAACGGCATGGAGCTGGGACAGGAGAGGGTCAGTCTGGGTGTTAGGGAAAGGTTCTGCACCCAAAGGTGGTCGGGCACCAGGACAGGCTCCCCAGGGCAGTGGTTATGGCACCAGGCCTGCCAGAGCTCAAGAAGTGTTTGGACACCACTGTCAAATGTAGGGTCTGATTTTTGGGTGGTTCTGTGTGGAGCCAGGAGTTGGACTCAATGATCCTTGTGGTTCCATCAACCTCACCACCCAGATAAATGCAGTTGTTCAGGTAATTCTTTGAAAAGTATATGCTATTTGAAATAGATTTGGAGTAACCTTTTTGTTTTCTCCATTAGTGACCAGAGATGCAGTGATTTCTCGGCTGCAGTCTCTGTGTACCCTGTGCAGTGTTTCAATGTCCACCACCCAATCTCAGATGTAAGTTCAAGGTGTGGGTATAAAGAAAAACAAATATGTGGAGGACTTGGTGCTAAACTGGATTTCACCATCATGGGCTCAAAACTGAGGGCACTAGTGGTGACAGTAAGCCAAGGCCACAAGCAGGGAAGTGAGCATGGCTTTTCTGCCATGGCTACTTCAAAAGCAGTACCAAGAGCAGCATGCAAGAACAAAAAGAAAAAAACATGGGAAAGGGAGTCCCCAAGGTGCTAGTAGGATGCTCAGACAAAAGATCAAAAGAAAGTCTTTGGAGAGTGGTTACCACTTCATGTATGACAAGTTCTGTGGGCTTTTTCCTATAGCTCTGTTTTGTCTGCATTAAAACTGTACCACTGGATCAATTGTGTTACTGATCATTCTTTCCTACCTTTAGTCAAGGAGCTCAGTGCACTCTGCAATTATTTAATAAAGCTCTAGAAATTAATTGGGATGAGGGTGGATATGTAGATGAGGCTTATCTACACTTTTACAAAGGAGAAAACTTAATCCAGAGAATTGAATGTGTCTTGAGTCAATGACTCACTGAGAATAAAACCGTGAGCTCCATCTATTCTAGGGCTGAGAATGCTTTTTTATTGTTATTATCTTATCAAATGCTAATCACCAAAGCTGCTTCAAAAGGAAGTAACAATCCTTATACTCACAGGAAAAACAACGTGTTTTTCCAAAACATAAAAGAACAAAAGAAGGAAATTAAAAAATGTCAATGCCAAGGCACCACAGTGTCAGAGAGCTGCCTGGGAATGGGGGCAACCAGGGGCAGCTGGAGAACCTCCATGGCAGGACCAGTGATGGTAGCAGGGGAACATGGGCAGGGACATTAAAGCCAGTTAAAAAGTCATCTTGGCATGATGACACTTTAAAATTTAAGATTTTTAATGTTCTGACTTTTATTTCAGTGTGTTGGGGGCCTTAATAGACATGATCTAGTGCAGCAACTTGAAAATCAAAAATGATGTTTCCTGTCAGATCAAATAAAGCATTCCTTTTTGCCCAAAATGAAAAATAACTTTTTGTCTTGGGTCAACAGAATATTTTGTGTTGATATAGATAACTTTTTATTGTTCAGCTTTCTGATTTAGCTAAAAAAAAAAATAAAAAAATAAAAAATCCGTTATTCATAGTACGCTAATCTTTCTCCTCTTCCTTCCATACTGCAGAGCTGATGACATTCACAATAATTTAAATAAACTTATACAACACACTCTGGCATATTGGAACCCTGCCATCTATTTAAAGCTTTCATTCATTGCAGACCTTGGCTGGACCAACAGAAAGCACAATGTTTACCATCCCTTGAAAATCAAAAGTTTTGCACTGATTTGATGATTCATCTGAATGAGATTGCAAAACTCAAAAACAAGTTAAGGTAACTTTTTATTTATATTATTACTCTTATTATAATTATGGTAAGGTTTAGGCATCCAGTTAGTGAACCATAACACCTGGCATTGGCAGTGTAGTTCCTGTAGCTATTATTTCCAACTCAAACTAATGCTAAGAACTTTTGAAATAATTAAAGGAATAGGAGATAATTATGCAGTTATTTGTATTGCTGCATAATTATATGTATTTCAGTATATTTCGGTATTATTACAGATATTATATTAACTGATTTTGAAGAATATTGAAATTTGCAATCCATACAACTAAGATAAGAATACTTATGTTTAATGTTGAAGTCATACATTCATTATCAAGTTTAGATTACATGTAAATCAAAATGTGTGCCAATCAGTTTCAAACTTTCCTGAGTTGAAAAATCCCAGAGTTTAAGTACAATTAGGTAAGATTGCCCAAGTATGTGAAAAATATTCATAAACTCTCTTTTTCTGCAAGCAGCAAGGCAGCTAACCTGTGGTCTATTGTACTGACATTTTGAGTCAAAGTGTTTCCACTGGGCCAAAGCAGAGCAAAATCAAAGCCTTCTAGAAGGCATGTTATGAGTTCAGATTTAGTTTTTGGAAGGTTAATATATCAGATTATCCTAATCTATATGAGACAATTTGGGGTGGTGGTATTTTTCCCTCAGATTAGAAGCAGAAGTCTTGAGACTGTGACCCTTTGACTACAATTTCTTAGAAGACACTAAGAGTGGAAAGACTTCTACCGTGTATATTGATGCCCCTTCTTTTTAAGGTATAGATGTAGCAATCAAAATGTGGAGCTCAAGGGACTCTGAGAGTCACTTTGGTGACCTTTGTTTTAATTTAAAATTTCAAATGAAACGTTTCTTCTGCAATATGAAATAGTTAAGAAATATTTTTTTTCTTTAGCCTATATTTAAGTGTTTACAAGTAGTTTTAAAGAAGTAGGATAAGGAAGTTTTCTCAGTGGGTATTCTCACAGTCTACATGAAAAAATTAATAAAACCCTCATATTCGCATTACAGCATTTCACAATCACATTTCTGTAAAATAATCACCAGGTGACTGATTATGATTAAAAAGATGTATATAATGCTGTCTTCTTAAAAATAATAATAATAATAATAATAATAATGCAGCATTGCAAAACCATTTTCTATTTGAGTGTGCCATACTCTTGCCTTAACAATAAAAAACCATCCCTACATGAAAGTGATGGCACAGTTAGCTTGTTGCTGAGGGTAAAATGGTATGATTTCTGACACCAGTTGTGCAGAAGCTCAGTGTCAGACATTTGTAAGCCAATTTAAATCCTCCTTTGTAACTCGCTTAACAGTCAAGAGAAAAAAACATTGCTGTTTAATATTTAAACAAAATGTTTAATGTTTGAACAGCAAAATTCCTTTTCTGCATGCTAAAATAGGTGAAAGAAGTGTTTAGAGTAGTTTAGGGAGAAATAACAAGAAATAATGGAATAAAATTCAGTGAAAGAATAACAGGGGATGAAAATCAGACAAAATGTTTAACTGGTCAATTAAACAATTAAAACATAAAAGAGCTTCTGGGGAGGGAGAGAGAAGCCGAATCACTGTAATTCATCATGTTTAGGCTAGATAAAGTAGCTGGAGATGTTCTGTGTGGTATAATCCTGTGTGAGTTGTAAAAGAAATCAACCTGACATAGTATTTAACAAGTTTTGAGCTTCTTTCCTGTCTTTGAAACTTGATTTCAGTCCCAGGAACAACACATGTTAAAGCAGCATTGTCAATTTTGTATCTTGGAGGTTTTGCTTTTCTAAATGTTCTGTGTTTGTGCATATGGGGTCAGCATTACAGAGTAGAAGTCTTCTTCATCACCCAGGCTTCAGATTAGGCGAAATGATTAATACTGGTTGTTATTTCACCTTCCAGAATGAGATTTTGAAAATAGCATATCCCAGGAATTTCAATGGAAAGTGAGTGAGTGAGTGAATTCCCAGGACTGTGTTGACCATCCCTTTTTAAGTCGAGTAGTGACAGCAACAAGTGTTCTGGTAAACTACAAAGCTCAGGCTCAACTCTGCCCTCTGATGTTCTTGCAGATATCCAAAGCCCACCATTGCACATTAAAGCTCTTTGTTCTTGTGGTGCAGGGAGATAGACAAATTTACAAAAAAAAAAACACTTTAACACACAATTTAGTAATCTAGATGGCTGAACAAATGTCTGCTAAGCATATCCTTCTATATATGCCTGTATTGATGTTCTGTATATCTCACTCATCTTGCTACATTTTCGTTGATTATATCAATTTTGTTTTGCAGAAATTCTTGTGCAAATCATTCAGGGATCTACAGTCCACAACTATTATGCCTTAAAAGTTTTACTTGAATATGTCTGGTTAGTTGAATCATCCAATGTCAAAATTTATTTTTTACAGTTAAATACACAGCTTCTCAGGACTGTTGCTAATTGACCTCAGGCTCATGCAGATAGCATCTTTTTTTGAGTGTTTTTGCTGTTGCTTTTCAAGTACGTGGTGAACTCTCAACGAGATGAGGTTCCAAGTGCTTTGTTAAATGTCCAAGTGTGGACAGCACGGTAACTGCAGCCAAACAGGGGTGAGCACATTATACAGCAGTAGGAAATGAGGAATTTTCTGGATCTTAAGTTTGTTTCTCAGACAAATAACATGAAGGAGAACTTCTTTTTCTAGTCAAAGTTGGATGGTCCTCTCCTCCTGTGAAATAACTTTTTTATTATTTTACCTCTCTTTTGTTATGACAGGTGAATATCTATTTTCTCCTGTGTATAAAATTAGTCTATTACATTATTCTCCATGGTAATGAGATAATACTTAATGAAAGGCAGACCGCATTTTGACAGATCCCTGGACATGAAACCATGTACTGACTCATGCTTGAGTCAGAGATATATTCAGGTGGAGGTTTTCAGAGATACAAATGGTTGTTTTGGGTTGCAAATCACATGCAGAAGACAGCTGCATTTGAATGTTTTAGCTTCCCTCAGGTAAGGAATGTACGTGAGTGGGGTTTATGGAGACTGCTCCTTTTTCTGGCAGGAAAATTTATCAGCACAGAGGCTGTAAAGACATATTTGAGAAGGATTTTTTGTGTCCTTTGTGTGTTTCTGTACTGTAACTTTTCCTCATTTCTACTAGTACAGACATTTCCATGGTGATGCAGATACAGTGGGCCTGATCCCTTTCTGTTTTTCTGTTGTGAATTATTGGCCCTATAGTGGTCTGATGAGAGCCAATGAGGGGAGTGCAGTGCCTATGGATGCATTCTGCAGTAAGTAGAGAGCTATCTCAGATAATGTCACCTTCCATATGAGCACCAAGGGTTCAGAGCATGGCCTCCCAGAGAGGTGGAAATGCTGATGTCCCGTTTCTCCACTCTCCAGGGGTCAACATACTGTAGGGAACAAACTTCTGAAGATGGATGAAAAGAGAGGAGAGTGAGCGTTTCCCTGTCTAGGCTAGGCTTCTGATATATCTGAGCTTCCCTGAGTGACCATCTGGGTATATGTATGAAGCAGAGTGGCTGGCAAAGGGAAAGTGCCTACTTTACATATCCATAGCTCCTTCCTAGTATGGAATTCCCTCCACCAAACCAAGCTCCCCTCCTGGGAGAGGCAAAGGATGGCCTGGAGTCAGGAGCAGTGACAGTGACCTGGTCAAAAGAGGGAAAACCTACCCATTGTGCCGTCTTCTGTAAGAAAACAGCACCAATCCTGCTTTGTGTCACAACAGCAAGGAAGGAATGTGAAGGAAAATGGAAAAAAGGCCTAGTTTCCTTTTCAGGTTTGTCCACAAAGCAGCTTTTTCCTCTTAATCCTGGTCAGACTAAAATATCACTTCAGCGTATGTCGGTACCAAAGATCTTCTACCAACAGTGAGGAACAGTAAATATGATTCATTGTCATTCAAGAATGTGCAGTGCAGCAAGCCAAAATAGCAGATAGAATGCTGAAAAAAAATGAATTTCCTTCCACTTCCCTTAAAGCCATCAAACAAGACCTTTTCCTACCAGTAATATTTTAGAAAGTCATTATTTATGGAGATGATAGGTACTGCTTTCTAACCACAGATACTATGAAGAGTAAAATGCATTTCCTTCAAAGCCCTCTTTCCTCCACTTTCCTGTTGTTTGTCTGAGCAATACTTGCCTCTTTCAGTTGATTGGGTGGAACAGGAGCTTAAAAGGAAATAATGACTTAGAATATTTTACAAATTAAGTTACAAATATATATAACTATGCTCTGAAAAAAAACCTCAAGTGTGGTAGCATGTCTTACTACTTCCCAGAGGCAGTGTAGAAAAGACCAAGGAACAGTGAAGAAAGGTATGCCCCTTGGGCAAAAGGAAGAGGAAAGAGAAAAGCTGTGGAGGGGCTGTGAAAGAGACCAGAGAGAAAAGTGCAAGTAGCTTTTCCATCACCAGTCTGTTCTCTGAATACTGCCATGTCTTGCTTGAACATCTCATGTAGCTGTAAAAGCATCACGTGTCAGCAGACACACACAGGCTCTGCATCTGCTGTGTGCTTTGACTGGGCTAAGGCAAGGAGCAGCCTTCCACTTTCATGGTGCCCAGGCCAAGCAGAGTGGGAGCAGGAATACAGCAAATTCCTTCACAGCATTTTTGTGATGGACAAAGTGGGCTGAGGGGGAGTTTGTCTTGATCCATATACCCTGCTGTCTCCAGCAGGCAGGAGCACCGTGACTTCTGGCCACGTTGGGCTCTTTGCAGCTTCTGTCAGGCTCCTCTCCAGCAGCAGAAAGGTGGAGGTGAAAGTCCCGCGCAATGATCCTGCAATAACAACTACCAGAGTGGGGAAGGAACTAGAAAGGCAGCAATGACAACAACTACAAAATGTCAAAGTGAACAAGTTTTGAAACAAACAAAAAATAGGTCAGGCTTTATCTTTATGGGAGTTTGCAACAGTGCAAGTGACATCTGAAAGAAGTTTTATTAGAACTGCTTCAGGCACTGTGTGGATTGTTTCTCCGGTCAGATTTTCATTCTGCCCTGTTTTCTGAACCTTCAAAAGACTATCCCTCTAGGAGAGTTTTCAGAAATAGCAGCTGTTGGGTTAGAGCTGCAAACAGCCACTGTGTGACTCACCTCCAAGTGGATGGGGCTGCATGTGAGCAAAGCAATGTATGATGCTGGTACAAGTATATTATCGTTTCACAGTGCCAGGTTCCTTAATCCGTGTGATGAAAATCTTCACAAAATCAAGTTTTTGCTGTGCACAACAGACTGGGTGGAGAATAGGGTTATTTTATGCCTGCCATCAGTTAAAAAAAAATGCTTTGTCCTTTTTGTCCTCTATCCAGCAGCAGGTAAACAATTCATTAATTTACAATAAAAAGCTGATTAGAGGGATACTTTTTCACCTCTCTAATCTCTAATGCAGTTGCAAACTTACCTCTACTAAGACAGATAAGCAAAAAAAAAAAAGGGGGGGGGGGGTGAGAGAAGGGAGGGGGAAGAAGGGAGGGGGGATAGAATTGACTGGGAGAAAAAATATGTGTGAGGAAGTGTATCAACTGCTATTTGTTTATGAAGGTGACTGCAGTGCATTTCCTGTTTTTGACCCACTTCACATCTTTGTCCACTCTAAATAATTTCTAGTCTCTGATGGCAATCGCTGATATTTCAAAATTTATAGGTCCCTTATCAGGAGATAAAACTACCCAGCAGAAAAGCCAGATAAGCTTGGCAGTGGAAATGCTCCTTTCTCTTCCTCATAGACATTTCAGCAGTACAAAAAGCTCCATTTGAATGAATGAATACTGTGAGTCCCTGTCTGGGGTAGTGATGCAGTACTCTAGCCCACTAGAGGAGATAAATTATGCTTTCTGAGATAAACTGTAAGATTTCTTGTACATTCATTGTATGTGGTATGAAACAGATGTTTAAGAAAATGTCTCCATTTGCATTCAGTAATTCAACCATCATACTGCTATTAATTTTTTTATTGTCTACAGTCAGTTATCAGTTTTTGAGAGTCTTTATAACACCCTCCCACCCTTTTATTTTTTTTTACAAAAGGAGCTAATTCTTTAAAACTAGTGAAATTTATTGGGAAAACTTTTAAACAGTTTAAAAATACATATTGCAAGGGTTATGTTTCTATGCTGCTACAGCTACTATATAGCATATAGTATATACATATATTTGCAGAAAATCTTCTCCTCTTTGTCACATGCACAAAATTGCCTTTCTCCTGCCAAAAAACTGAAACCAAAATGCCTTGTAAAATTTTAAGAACCCACGCAAGTAAGAAACCTATCCTGCAATCACAGCTCATGATCATAGTCCCCCAAAAATGAGCCTGATTAGTCTTCTATCTTATTCTGTTGCTCAGAATTTTGCCAGATTCCTTCCTTAAGAATTTATTTAGAATTCTGTAGAATAAAAATAATCAGATAAAAAAAAATATGTAAGACATGATTTACTGTCTTGCATAACAGATTATTTTTTTCCTCTCTCTTGTTTTTGTTGTTGTGTTGTTTTGTTGTTTTGTTGTTGTTTTGTGTTTGTTGGTTGGTTGTTTTTTTTTTTTTTTTTTTTTTTTTTTTGTGCATCTTGATTAAGAACTTTTTTGGCACTGATACATTCCTGAATAAGACTGTGCCTGTGTGAAATGTAATATTCTGGTGTGGTGGTTATACAGCGCTCCATGCTCTGAAAAATACTGACATTCTAAGCTCAAATCTCACCTCAAACATACGTATGACCTAAGAAATTAGGGTTGCTACTTTGATTGGTCTTCCTAGCCCCAAACCTGTGAAGCTAAAGTATTTGCTTAGTATTGGCATGAGCCCACAAGCAACTGAGGAACTCGATTTGGCTATTCTGCAGACTCTGCTAGATACCTGTTTTCAGGCAGATGCTGCCTTCCAGCCAAATCTTAGAGACAGCTGCAGGGGTACACTTAACAAGTTTGTCCTGCAGATAACTAACTTGCAGTGCTTACGACTTCTACAGGACAGGCCCTGATGGTATGCTTGCAACTTGCACTCAGGAAGCTCATCTCAGGGCCTCTGTCAATGATTTGGCTTCCTAAGGAGCCATTTCAATATCTCTTTTCCCTAAAAAAAAAATCAGGGCCTTTAGCTTTTTATTTCTCCCACCCCTCCCTCTTCCTGAAGCACTCTTGAAGCTCTCCTGTGAAGAATGCACAGTTGTTATGAAGTGTTTTGAAGCTTTTGCTGAGGCAAGCTTATGTCTGTGCATGACACACTTTCTCCTGACAACTGCTGTCATATCTGCTAGGTTTGATAGTCAAAATAATGTTTTTATTATGTTGTGCTTTTCAGATTAATCTGAGTTTAAGGGAATCAAGCTGACTTTACTTTGTTCAACATCCGCAATATCAAGATACCATGAAACATGTTCAGTTTCAGGAATGATTATGGTTGTTGAAGATGTGAGATGCTGATAGAAGGCGGCTTGACTTTGACTAAACTAAATTGCCCCTGTAGGGCTTAGCTCTAAAATAAACATGGCAGTGAATTCAGGGAGGCTCTGTGCACAGTACACACAAAAGATAATATTTCACTAGCTTTTCTTTTCAATAGATAAAATGAAATACAAAATACATGTTGTTAAATAATTTGAGACTCTGGATTTTTCATCAGTTATGCAAAATTCAGAATTAACTCCCTTATGTAGCAAATATCATTAAGGTGTATGTGAATTTCCTTTAAAAAATGAATTTGTCTGTAAGAGAAAAACAGCTCCTTTTCAATAGCAGACTTTCTTATGGTTAAGATGGTCATGCAGATATGGGCATTTCTGGGCACTTTTCCTGCAGGTTCATAGAAAAGATAATGTACGAATGCAGCTAAAAGGGAAAATGAAATGGGGAAGTGTGTTATGTAGATGTTCTTGAGTGGAAGATTCTTGTAACGAGTTTCTGCACAGCCACACTTATATATTCTACATAAGCCACTCACTTCCTTTGATAAATTACAATTTGGGAAATTTTATCTTGTCAGTCTGGGTTAACCAGTGCAGACATTCATCTAAATACAATGCTTCAGTGCCATTGAACTGTCTGAAGTAAAACAGAGAATCACCTGTGGCATAGCAGGGGTTTTGAGAGCTTGAATATGCCTCTTTTATCTTGTTACTTAAGGCATGTTATAGGTACCTACGTTGCCATCTGCCGATCTCATTAACAAAGCCATCCCACTAACAGAAGTCTGCTTTTCCATGTCATTTTAGTAAATTATTAAAAGAGCCTTTGATAGTAAATGAAGGTGATACCAGCCATCAGTTTCCTGAGACTGCTTTTATAAAGAGTAAAAGAAGAATCTGTAAGTGATCCTATAAGAGATATCAAAGGGAATTGTTCCCAACCAGTAGAGGATCATAGGAAAAAGATGAAATGGGGAAATGGAAGCTTCTGTTTCCTAAAATAAAGCAGAGAGCTACTTTCAAATGACATCTAGGAGTGTTTAATGCATCCCAGCCTTTCACTGAAATGCATCAGAGTGAAATGTGCCATAATATGCATGGGGACTTGTTTGTTTGTTTGTTTGCCTTCTAAATGGCACCTTCATTCATTTTACCTGCTTGGAGGAAATCAGAGCTGGAATCTGGGAAAGCAGAAAGCTTGAAATATTATTAAGTCAGTGGCCTCCTGAGAACGAACTCAATATCTTACCTTGCTGCTACTTGGCAATTAAGAAAAATATGGTCATGGGATTGTTTTAGAAAACTCAGTCAATATCAAATACCATTTTCCTTTTCTCTTGTTTAGAGAAAGGGATGCATTTTTTTTCCTTTTTGCACTATTTTCCAGCTGAAAAACCCTCTCTTCCTAGCCGTTGACAGTGTCACTTCCCTTTTTCCTTGTGAGAGGTTTCTACTCCTTCTTATTTTGAAACAGAGGTGTTAATTAATCTTCCCACATTCAAGCTCTGCAAACATATTTCAATTTCAAATGAGTTAAGACCCATGCTTGAAACACCCACACTTACAATTTTAAATAGCTTTATACCACATATTGTAACTGACCTGAATTTTCTTCATGACATTGACATTATCAACAATGAGCTTGTAAAGCTTTGTATCTAATAGGCAGCCTCTACATAATAGCTTACCAACTCACATGGGAGTTAGAGTGTTGGAAATGTACAAGAAAAAGAAAATTAAGAAAACCAATTAATGTTAGCCTGCATTCTGGGCTAACAGAATCCAGCTTTTCAATATCCACACACATTAATCTATTCAGATGCATACCACTCACTTCATTTTCCAAAATATGCAGAACTCTCATGCCTCATTCAATTATTTACTTAATTATCTACTTAACTCATATTTAAGGCGAAGAGGCACAAGCTGAAACACAGGAAATTCCATTTAAATAGAAGAAAACACTGTTTTACTGTGAGGTTGATTGAACATGCTGCCCAGAGACACTGTGGATTTTCCATCCTTGGAGAAATTCAAAATTTGACTGGACATGGCTTTGGGCTGCCTTGATCATCTTCTGTGTGGGTGGTTGGACAAGACGATTTCTAGGTGTGTCTTCTAGCCTTGGTGACTTGGGTGGTTTTGTGAATTATGATATTTGCAGGGTAAATTGGGTTAACCTTAGTGTCTTTCTGTTGTATTTGCTTGTTTGTTTGTTTAACTCCTGAAAACGGTAGTCCTGTTTCCTTCAAGAGAGAATTAAATGCACTCCTTAGCATTCCTTACATCGTACATTGTTTCTTGTCTCTTTCTTAGTATAAACATTCGTAGGAAGGTAACAGCTCTGCACAGGGTCTTCAACTGAGCAGCCGAACACCTCAGTTCTGCTATACTTGCATTTCAATACCTATTTGTTTACTTTCACTTCTGTTTCGAATACTCTTTTTTCTATGTCTCCTTTAGCCTTCTGCTCTGTTGCCTTACTATTTGTGTTCACGTAATGCTGAATACCTCAGGTTAGTTCAAATCTGCATTGTGCTGTGTACTGCGGCAGTCCCTAATTTTTCCATCCAGCAGAGAAGTTGCATCCATTCCGTCTTTAGGCTGCCCCATTACACCACAGGAGCTATGTACCTTTGTTTGTCTTATTAGTCACTGTTGAAAAAATTCTGAGTCTCAAAATTTACACCCAGAGATAAATAGAACAAGAAATAGGAACCACTTGATTTGCAACACAGATGGAGAAACAGAGAGAGAAAATATATTTCTGAAGGAAGCAAGAGGCAAAACGCATCTTCTGAATCATACTCCAGGGCCTTCACCACCAGACAGGCTTCCTTCTTGCTTCTTTTCTTCAACAGAGCTCAACTCATTGCTTGTGCCATTTCCACGAGGTAGGATAATCCCACTCGACTACTGTGTGCTTTGTTGTGTTGCAGACTAAGATGTCCTGCCAGTTACAGTGGTGTAGAGATTAGCTCATAAAATCAGTTTGTTATTGAAGCTAATGTGATAGCATCAAACTCGCATTACAGTCATCCAGGGGAAAATTTAACACCACGAGTTTTTTTAGTTTTAGCACATTTTTAGCACATTTTTAGACTTCAATATCATTTTTGCTGCTGTGGAAAAACAATAACAAAATCAAGCAAAAAAACAAAAAGAAAATCAAAAACTTTATTAGGGGAATAATAGTATTCATTACACAAAACATTTTCAAATGTGCTTTCACTTTTTTATTTTTTTTTCCTTCTGAAAAGGGATTGTTTTCTTATTCATTCTCTGACTACATTAGTAGACATAATAGCAATGTCTGGTAATATGCAGATAGAAAGTTGTCATGCTATCATCCTCAAATTTAGCAAGATGCTGTTCCCCTACACTAGATAGAAAACAGCTCGGTTAATAAACAAGTGATAAACAATGGCAGCTCTTTATGCGTATCAGGATGATGGGATGGTCATTGAGGTTAACTAGTGTTATTATTACAAACATGACCTCTGATCCAAATGCCTTCAGATGTGCCTTTCAAACATGTATTCTATTTTCAGGTAAACTGAGGCACATAGTAGTGATAATTCAAAAAGCCATCCAAAACCAGGAATAAAATGTAATGAAGTCAGCAGGGTTCCCATCAGGATAATCTAAGAATGAAAAAAGATGACAGAAAATGCTAAGATCTAAAAAGCACTGTGGGTTTTGAGGGTCTTTTGTTTTGGTGTATACTTTGGGATAAGTTCAGTTGTGATTCTTAATTTACTATATTTGTTTATCGCTACATAAGAAAACAATGAATGCTTCACACACCATCTGCTTACATTTTCCCCAAAGGGCTTTGCATATTTTCAGGAAGAAATGACTCTAAATATCCTGCAGTTTTCTCTGAAATGTTTCATAATTTCACGGTGTCCCTCTTAATGAAGTACAGTACATGCCCTTGTAATATGCCAAAATGATTCCAAATTGCTGACAGAATCCTCCGGTATCATAAAAACATAGCAAAAGCTGAAAAGGAGATGTCCTTTCTGCCTTTGGTCAAGAGGCCTAAAGACTGCAATAATTTTTTTTTTGTTTGTTTGTTTTGGTTGTGTTTTGTTGTTTTTGTTTTGTTTTTCTTTTTTATTCTACTGTTATAGAAAGTAAGACATGAGAAATTCACATGCGAGTAGAGATTCAAACTCTACTAGAAACAGAGAAAATACCATCTACCAATATAGCAGTTTCAACAGCCCACAGTATCAAATAACTGCCAGCTTCTAAATGTCTTATCTTGGTGCTTCCAAGCCTCTTCAGTCTTTAGCTAAACTTAAGAAGATCCTTCATTTTTAATGCTACCATTCTCCATGCAAACTTTTTATGCTGTTTTTAAAGGCCTTTCCTTCACCACTGCATGCCCAAACACTTCCTGGCGCTAATACAGCTCTCTGCACACAGCTGGACTGCTCATCTCTGTACCTAGTAAAAATGACACAGGTGAGTAACAGAGTGAGCAGTACCAGATGTAAATTGCAGCTGCATGAACATGGAGAAGACAGAGGAAGATCCCAGTTCAGCTGGGTACTTTTGAAGACATCTTTCATTTTAAGCATGTACCTTGTATTACATTTCAAGGGATATTAGAAGACTTTTGCAGAAGTGGGACTGTATCTTCAGAAGGCCTGATTTAGGCTTATCTGTCTTGCAGAACTCATTGATGTACTTGTCCATATTCACATTTTAACTCTTGACACAGGTTCCTCCTAAAGTAACATTTCCTTTATTTTCTCAGTACTGTGCTATTTATTCATTTAGAGCTACAAGGCATGCTGCTTTCTGTCTACTTTGTCTGTGGAGTATGCATATTAAATAACAGATTAAATTTTCAGGATATTTTCTTACTGAGTGCATTAAGAGGCTAGTTTCCATAAGCTCTTTCTGTTGTCTAAGGAGATTCAGAACATCTGAAGCAGGTTTCTGCCCTGAATCTTCTGAGGAAGCATTTTCCATTGACTGCATAGGGAACCATGGGGACAAGTCTGAACAAAAACACCTACTTAGATCACTAAAAGTAGGTAGTGTTAGTGACCCTATCAGTTCCCAATTAATAATTTTTCATCACTTGTTATGTTTCTCTACATAGCTGGAAAAAAATGGACTGTAAATTTTTAGGTGTCATAGGATCCTGACTAGAAAGACAAAATCCTATTGCAGCTTTGAGGAGTAGCTTAGCATCCCTAAAGGTCTATCTTGGTACAACAAAGAGAATGGAAATTACAAAGCTAGTACCAACACAAAGTTTGTCCCCCATAAGCTGACTAAATTTCTCCAAGAGTCCTATAAGGTTGTAAGGGCAAGTTTCCTTTTCCATACTGCATGCGGGGGGTACATTGCTAGTACTAGCTGTCTTCTCCATGCTAGTATCCTAGCAGGTTAATCCTACTCGAACAGCTCCCAGGTGCCTCCCTGTAAAGACTGCTGTTCCCTGAAGGTAGGATCAGTCACAGGTTTCTTTCTTGCCCCTCCAGCACCTCACATTGCTCATTATCCAAATTGTAAGAGGTAACTGTCATTATGTTTCAGAAGGTAACAGCTGTAGTTGCAGTGGGGAATTGACTAAGAAGACAGTAGGTCAAATTTGTTCTCTGTAACATGGTCTGAAATCATATGAGGATGAGATATTTCGTTATTGCTGCTGTCCTTCAGTAATGTCAAGGGTGAGGCTTGAGCTGCTTTTCATAATGTACATTTCTGTGGCTGTCAATCTGCAATAGCAAAAGGGAGGTAAAGTGGCTGAAAATTGTGATGTCTGCTTTAAATTTTTGTAATCACAGTGAAGTGAAACGTGTTTAAGAGCTCTGTAATGCCTATATGCTCCATGTAGTACGCCTTCCATTAAGGTGCTAATTTCCTTGCCTCTAGTGACAAAAATATAAAAGCGACATTTTCTTAAACCCAGCTGTTAGGGTATCAAAGGAAACAAAATGAAAGGAAGAAATGAAGTGAATGCAGTATATAAAGGGAAAACATACAGAGTGATAATGAAATGAAAAATTACACCAGAAAATGGAAATTAGTACATGAATGGAAATGGTGAGATGACAATTTCAAGTCATTATCTAAAATTTCAGTAAAATATGACTTAGGTACATGTCAATCAATGTCAAGACCTGGTTTCCTCTCTAACAGAAGCAGGGAATTATGATATATAGATATAATACCTTCATATGTTTATAATATTTGCTGTCTG
Organism: Oxyura jamaicensis; assembly: GCF_011077185.1. Lineage (NCBI taxonomy): Eukaryota > Metazoa > Chordata > Aves > Anseriformes > Anatidae > Oxyura > Oxyura jamaicensis. The sequence goes on from NC_048926.1 coordinate 71,828,737, forward strand.
TCTCTGAAATATTCATTTCTCAGTATTTTTTTGTTCTTTTAAATGATAGTTAGAGTGAAGCAACTGTCTTTCCATCTAGCTTTACCCAGCACATATGTATTGTCAGCATCAATTTTGCTCTCACCAAAAACCTTTATAAAATCAGGGTTTGTTTATCTAGTGTATGTGGGGAGAACCTCTTGTAGTTTTGGTTATGGTTTGGAATCTAAAAGAAGGCACAAAAATCACACATGCCTTTACAAAGAACATTTCCACTAATGAAGGTAAATACATCCCTGTTCATTCTCCAAAATTATTTAGAAAACCCTTTGTGTGCCCTCTTGGGGACAGCCCATAATTCAGCAAGTGACTTTCCATGTTCCTGCAGAAGGGGAAGGTTCTACATTTTAAGAGATGGACTAAAGTATATAGCAAGATGTGTGTGTTTATGGCAGATTTAAGAGAGGTGAACCTTTGTTATAAGCAGAGGATGGGCATATATGCTGTACAAGCCCTAAACAGGACTACAGAAAAAGGAAGATCTTTGCTCCTCTCTTCAATTGTGATTCATGGTAAGAATCATTTCATACTCTCTATTCTGTAGCAATGAATAGGGATAATTAACATTATGTGAACTCTGCTGTTTCTCCTTTGCTGGACTTTAGTGTAGATTCCAGAGGAACATGACTTTGAGACTGTAGCTGTCAGATGATTTAAAAAAAAAAAGGGGGGGGGGGGGGGGGGGGAAAAAAAAAAAAAAATTTAAATTATCCCCCCATAGAACAAAAAGAGCCCCCAATGACTCAGGGTCTGAAAAT
>NC_048926.1:71829633-71844806 GCF_011077185.1 Oxyura jamaicensis
AAAAAGATAGATATCTTTACTCCCTAAGAGAAATGATAGAGCCATGTGACATGGCATCTGAAATTCACCTCCTCTGGTTTTACCAGAGGTCAGTGGACAGCTCTAGTTCTTGACTTCTTAGAAGGTATTGAAACTAGCTGGTCTATAACAAGATTCCCAAGAAATGCTGCCAGACTTCCCTTCTTACTTGAGCACAAAGATCTTAGATGTCTGGAATTTAAGGGGTCTAAGAGCTGTGATTTGTGTTTAAATGACAGAGGAAACAAGAAGGATGTTTTAATGTTATTGTAACTTCCCTATAATTCCTTCTTATTTATCTTCATGGTGGTGACCAAGAGGCATTTTCAAAATCTCAGCACAGAACACCAACTACCATTATGATATTAAGTAAAAACAGTCCACATCTTGAACCACTTATATTCTTATTTAGAAAATCACAAAACAAATGAACTCTTTCTCATGTGCACACTCTCTTTTTCTCTCTTCATTTGCACTGGGGAAGAAAACTGACTATTTCAAATACTTCCAGGGGAAGGGACTCTTTTTCAGAATGCAACCGTCATCTCTTTGATTCACTTTTTTTTTTTTTTTTTTTTTTTGCCTACTTGGAGAAAGTATGGAAACCTTCCTGAAAAAGTGACCAAAAGCAATACAACTCTGCAAAAATCTTACTTGAAATGCTTCATCTAATTCTGAATGAGACAACTGAGGGAATTTGAAAGTTGTGAATAAAACTTGGCATGGATGTCTGTACCTAGGACAGAATTTCATAAAGATGATGTTTTTTTCTTAGCTTTCTCCATTCCCAACACTTTTTCTTTTTAGGAAAAAAAGAGTTGTCAAAATTTGGACCATGACTAATATATGCAGAAAGCATCAATAAAATAGGAAATAGACTTCTAATTCCTATAACAAGTTAAACACTTCAGACTTCCTCTTAAAGACACGCTTTAAACTGAAATGTCATAGACTTGTGGTTTTCCTGCTTATCAAAGATTGTTCATTAATTAAAATAAGAGTTCTAATTTTTATACCAGGGTGGCTTTAGGTCCCATTTCTTGAGAAGTATCATTGGATACAATAAGTAGAACTAACAGTTTTCTATATTACAAGCTGGAATATTAATCTTTTAAAAAAGTGAGCAAATGAGTAATCTGGTCATTGTCAGGGGGCTGAATGCACTGGGGGTAAGCAAAAGTAATGAGATTATTTATCTTATCTTAATATTCCTCATTGCTATTTTTATTGAGATGGAATCCAACCATGCTCACTCTAAAATACCACTGAAGATCATGGGATTATTTTTGTCATGATAAGAGCCTAAGAAGGCTCCACAATTTAGACCATTATAATTTTTTTTATCATCTAAATAGCTCCTCTGAGTTCCTCCTACATTTAAAAAATATTAATTTCACTCCTCCTGCTGCCTGTCCCTGAAACTTTCTTCCACTAAATAAAAATAATATGGTGCTGTCTCCAACGAGCCAAGAGTCTGAGACCTGTTCCTGCTAACACTCACTAAATGCTTAACTTCTACCACATGAACAATCCCTCAAGTTTTTTTTTGGATTGTCTTCTGTAGTATGGCAAATTTTCCCACTGTGTGAGGACTTGGTAGTAATATTGTGCAGCAGTTTATCTGTGAGGCTGAGGGCTTAGAAGTCTGTGAAGAAGATTTGGGTGACTTTCATAGGTTTGATTGCTGCTCTTGGCTATCTATTCATGTATTGCTGTACTAAAAAACAAAGAGAAAAATAGTCCAAATCTGCATTGAAGAAAAAGCACATCTTTTTATGTTTATAAAATATTTTACTGATTTTATCGCTGTGAATGCAGACATGGGTGCAAGTAAAGAGACAAATTCTAAATTGTGCCTGCATAAATCCTGAAGTAATGTCTCAAGTAGAGTTTTCATCTTACACTTATGCTCAAAGACTTTATCTGTGGAGGGAGTGACGTATGAGAAGTATTGACAGGCCGTAACAGTTCTGCCTTTCAAGAGCATCCTTATCTCAAGGCAAGATTTCCTGATCATTTACAATGGCTCTTTGGTGGATCACCTGTGGTGGCAGCTCAGACTTGGAGGCTGACTGATCTTTACACCACACCTTTGCAACCCTCCAAGCAGCATGGTGGGGGGACTCCTTCCTGGAGATGTTGGTGCACTGCAGCAGAGTGATGATGCTTTGCTGAGCAGCAAGCACCTGCAGATTCCCCACTGCACACAGGAGCTGTGCTGAGAAGAGAAATGGGAAATTCTGGGACAGTGCCTGCTTGCTTAGCCCAGGGTGAGGGTACCTGCCCCTCCTTCACCACGAGCTGTGGTTGCTCTGATGGACCAGCCTGGCCCTGGTGTACTGCAGAACAGATTCTGCTTGCCTTTGCCCCTACTCTGATGCAGCTGGATGAATTTTGGACCAAGTATTGCTAGGCAACACGAATTTACCTACCATCTCTTTGCCTGCAATGCAAATGTACAGCACAGCATGCCTTTCTGCCAGGGTCAGGTGTATGTGGGCATCTGCTGCCATGTGGCACCCCCGTAGGTCCTGCACACCTGCTCTGCTTCCCTTACTTCTTACTGCAGTCTCACTTCTGGGTGACCACTATATCTGGTCACAGTGTTTCTCACAGGCACAGGTTAAAGCTAAGAGGCAATGCCCATTAATTGCTTTCAGGACACCTCCCAGGCTGTATAGACCCCCTCCACGTATTTCCCCATGCTCTTCTCTCACTTGTAACCCCGTTGTTAACTCCCACTTTGTGCCTTCAGTCATCTTCCAGTCCCTTTCAAGTCCTACATGGAATGCCCACCATTGCATACCAAACATTCATGTGCGTACTTCTCCAGTCTGGCTTTTCCAGGAGAACTGGGCAGAAAGTCTGTCACCTCCATCAGGACAGACTTGCTGGGCAGGAGTTCCCAAAACAACAGGTGGAAGGGACTCAGTGCTCTTCAAGGCAGGGAAGAGAGCCTGTGAGGAGGTTCATGAAACTGGTCTGACCTCCCCCAGATTCTTCTCCATCCTCAGGAGTGCTATGGGATGTAACCCCAGGGCTGGTGAGAGCCCTGGCTGCTCTCCACATCTGGGAACTTGTCACACTCCCCATTTATCTTTCCCCTATGGAAAGAGGAAGAGTCTCTGACTAAGCTGCTCTATGAATCATAGAAATTACTGATATTTTTAATGGTCAAGTACCCATTTATTTCTGAAAGTGTGGTGCTTTCTTTAGAATGTCTCACAGGTGCACCTTCTCTTTGGGATGCCACCAACAGTCCTTGTCTATGTAGGGCTGCAGCTTGATCAAATGAGAGCATACAAATAATATTTAGATATAATTTTGGATGATTGCCTAAAAAGAACATTTTTTAAAAGTGCTATTCTTCAAGGACTGACTGCAAAACCATTTTATTTGTCCATGGTGTCTGTGGTGGGGAAGAAAGATCTTTTATCCTAGAAAAAAACAAAGGTGTTCCAGTCTTCCTGTGAGTGATGTGCAGTACTAAGTTTTTATTATTATTATTATTTTCTAGCTGAGAGAGATGAATCTTAGTTACTACATGTACTGTATCTGATAGATGTTTTTTTGCTGCCACTGTTAAAGAGAGTGCTTCTGCAAAAGACCTTTAAGATTTCTCCATAGAGAAATGGCTCAATGTCACATATCAGCGTATGGGCCAAACATCATGAAGCAACAAGAGAGTGGTTACCAGAGCAGTGTCCTGAACTTGGAGGCTTGGGAATAGATCTACATACCATTTCTTGCTTTTAGGTAGGAAGTAGTCAACCGATGTCTCTTCAGCAGGACTAAAGAGTGGTGCTGCAGCGCATGGTGTTGCAACTCAGGTGGCAGGTAAATTGTAGTAGGTGCTGTCATGGTCTGTGCAAAAGATGCTGCTTCCAGGACTGCCACAAGTACCATGGATATGGACATGGACATGTCTGAAGCAAAGGGGAAATTTTCTTAATGCTTTGGAGAATGGACAAATGCAGCCACTCTGCAGCTTTATTCCTCAGGAGTCTCCTGGTAGCAAATGTGGCCAGTGAGTAATATTTCATTTCTCTGTGTTGTTTCGCTTTTTGCATATAGAGGTGAAAGTCTACCCACATATAATCTATGCCACTGTCAGATAAAAATGATAAAACAGGCAAAACAGAAGTGGTTATCTAAGCAAAACTTGTCCAAGTGTAATTCTGACACATAGTTTGATTTACTTATCACAGACAACGCACAGAAAAAAAAAAAAAATGGTGACAAAATTGGATGAATAAGTGCAAATCACACACCCACCATGCCCTTCTCTGATGCCAGAGAATCTCATTATTATCCCACACTGAGAATTACTACTTGGTTCAGAGCAAAAGCCAATTTAAACTAGTTTGTCAGTTTTGATTTGTAAGAATGGCTACTGTGCCTCAGAAAAGAATTAGTGCCTAGTGTGTGTCCTAGAAGAAAGCAGCTTCTTCTAATAGACAGAAAATGCTGCTCCTGTTCATGTGCAGGCAGCAGAAGAAAGGTGAACATCTCTAACTGCTGTCCAGATAGGATGGGATTTGGATTACATGAGACTTCTTGCTTTTATTGCTGTACTCTGAGGTTCTTCATGAGATCAAGAAAGTACAGAGCTGATTTTTAGCTGGCTTTAGGGAAGGATTAAACATAACTATGGCATAGAACACAGGTATTTATCCTGTCTCGTCAATAAGCACATGTCCATTAGTAATCCTGAAACATTTGTAAGTAAACTGTTTGGTACTTTACATTTCGATATTAAGACTTTTTCAAGCTAAATATTTTTTATTAATTTTGCATCTCAACCTTTCTTGCGTAAATATGCAGAGGAACTCATACATTCTTCAGATGTTTGGCAACCCTTAAAATGCCTCCTTTAAAATTATTTTCTCTGTAAAGAAATAATTTCATTACTTTAGATCACATTTTCTAAGCCTTTTTCTTGTGCTCTTCTGAACCTCCTCTAGTTTACCTGGAACTACCTTAAAGCTCAGTGCCAAAGATGGACTGTATTCTCCAGCTCATGCATTGTCAGTGTTGAGCAAAGTAAAAATAAACAAATAAATAAAAAGGTCATGATATGCACAATACTTTTGATAAGTTGTCATTATCAAATGAATTCTTTCATTTGATAAGGCCGGGGAATAAGGTAATGGCCCAGCTGAAGTGCATCTACACCAATGCACGCAGCATGGGTAACAAACAGGAGGAGCTGGAAGCCATCGTGCAGCGGGCAGGCTACGACTTGGTTGCCATCACGGAAACGTGGTGGGACCAGTCTCATGACTGGAGTGCTGCGATGCCTGGCTATAGGCTCTTCAGAAGGGACAGACAGCACAGAAGGGGTGGCGGTGTGGCTCTCTATATTAGAAAGTCTTTCGATGTTGTAAAACTCGAGGCTAGGAATGACAAGATCGAGTCCCTTTGGGTTAGGATCGGCAGGGACAACAAGGCTAGTGTCCTGGTTGGGGTCTGTTACAGACCGCCGAACCAGGACGAGGAGACGGATGAGGAGTTCTACAGGCAGCTGACAGAAGTTGCGAAATCTTCAGCGCTTGTACTCGTGGGGGACTTCAACTTCCCTGACATATCCTGGAAGCACAACACAGCCCAGAGAAAGCAGTCTAGGAAGTTTCTGGAGAAAGTGGAAGATAGCTTCCTGACGCAGCTGATTAGTGAGCCTACCAGGGGTGGTGCCCCACTAGACCTTCTCTTCACAAACAGAGAAGGACTGGTGGAGGATGTGATTGTCGGGAGCTGTCTTGGGCAGAGTGACCACGAAATGGTGGAGTTCACTATTCTTGGCGAGGCCAGGAAGGGAACCAGTAAAACCACTGTACTGGACTTTCGGAGAGCTGGCTTTGGGCTGCTCAGGACACTGGTTGGTAGAGTCCCTTGGGAGGCGGTTCTGAAGGGCAGAGGGGTCCAGGAAGGCTGGGCGCTCTTCAAGAGGCAAATCCTAATGGCGCAGGAGCGGTCTGTTCCCATGTGCCCAAAGATGAGCCAGCGGGGAAGAAGACCAGCCTGGCTGAACAGAGAACTGTGGCTTGAGCTTAGGAGAAAAAAGAGGGTTTATAATCTTTGGAAAAGTGGGCAGGCCACTAGGGAGGACTATAAGGATGTAGCGAGGCTGTGCAGGGACAAAATTAGGAAGGCCAAAGCTCATCTGGAGCTCAATCTGGCTACTGCCGTTAAAGATAACAAAAAACGCTTTTATAAATACATCAACACAAAAAGGAGGACAAAGGAGAATCTCCATCCTTTACTGGATGCAGGGGGAAACTTAGTTACAAGAGATGAGGAAAAGGCGGAGGTGCTCAATGCCTTCTTTGCCTCAGTCTTTAGCGGCAATACCGGTTGTTCTCTGGATTCCCAGTACCCTGAGCTGGTGGAAGGGGATGGGGAGCAGGATGTGGCCCTCACCATCCACGAAGAACTGGTTGGTGACCTGCTACGGCACTTGGATGTGCACAAGTCGATGGGGCCGGATGGGATCCACCTAAGGGTACTGAGAGAACTGGCAGAGGAGCTGGCCAAGCCACTATCCATCATTTATCAGCAGTCCTGGCTATCGGGGGAGGTCCCAGCTGACTGGCGGCTAGCGAATGTGACGCCCATCTACAAGAAGGGCCGGAGGGCTGACCCGGGGAACTACAGGCCTGTCAGTTTGACCTCAGTACCAGGGAAGCTCATGGAGCAGATCCTCTTGGGAGTCATCATGCGGCACTTGAAGGGCAAGCAGGCGATCAGGCCCAGTCAGCATGGGTTTATGGAAGGCAGGTCCTGCTTGACGAACCTGATCTCCTTCTATGACAAAGTGTCGCGCTGGGTGGACGAGGGAAAGGCTGTGGATGTGGTCTACCTTGACTTCAGCAAGGCTTTTGACACCGTCTCCCACAGCATTCTCCTCAAGAAACTGGCTGCTCTTGGCTTGGACTGGCGCACGCTTCGTTGGGTTAGAAACTGGCTGGATAGCCGGGCCCAGAGAGTTGTGGTAAATGGAGTCAAATCCAGTTGGAGGCCAGTCACTAGTGGCGTCCCCCAGGGCTCGGTGCTGGGGCCGGTCCTCTTTATCATCTTCATCAATGATCTGGACGAGGGCATTGAGTGCACCCTCAGTAAGTTTGCAGATGACACCAAGTTAGGTGCGTGTGTCGATCTGCTCGAGGGTAGGAAGGCTCTGCAGGAGGATCTGGATAGGCTGCACCGATGGGCTGGGGTCAACTGCATGAAGTTTAACAAGGCTAAGTGCCGGGTCCTGCACCTGGGGCGTAATAATCCCAAGCAGAGCTACAGGCTGGGAGATGAGTGGTTGGAGAGCTGCCAGGCGGAGAAGGACCTGGGAGTGATAGTGGACAGTCGGCTGAATATGAGCCAGCAGTGTGCTCAGGTGGCCAAGAAGGCCAACGGCATCCTGGCTTGTATCAGAAATAGTGTGACCAGCAGGGCTAGGGAGGTGATTGTCCCCCTGTACTCGGCTCTGGTGAGGCCACACCTCGAGTACTGTGTTCAGTTTTGGGCCCCTCGCTACAAGAAGGACATCGAGGTGCTTGAGTGGGTCCAAAGAAGGGCGACGAAGCTGGTGAGGGGCCTGGAGAACAAGTCCTACGAGGAGCGGCTGAAGGAGCTGGGCTTATTCAGCCTGGAGAAGAGGAGGCTCAGGGGCGACCTTATCGCTCTCTACAGGTACCTCAAGGGAGGCTGTAGAGAGGTGGGGGTTGGCCTGTTCTCCCACGTGCCTGGTGACAGGACGAGGGGGAATGGGCTAAAGTTGCGCCAGGGGAGTTTTAGGTCAGATGTTAGGAAGAGCTTCTTTACTGAAAGGGTTGTGAGGCATTGGAACAGGCTGCCCAGGGAGGTGGTGGAGTCACCATCCCTGGAAGTCTTCAAAAGACGTTTAGATGTAGAGCTTAGGGATATGGTTTAGTGGGGACTGTTAGTGTTAGGTTAGAGGTTGGACTCGATGATCTTGAGGTCTCTTCCAACCTAGAAATTCTGTGATTCTGTGATTCTGTGATTTTTGTTCATGACTGCCTTTTATTTCTTGCAGAAGTCTTGGTTAGGTGAAACTGTGGAAAAGAGGGAGGGATGGATAGCACCCTTAGAGAGAAGCTGAATCTGAGAAGACCTTCCTGGGATGCAGAGTGGAGGGAGCATGGGTGGACCTTAGAAACATTTGGTCTTGAGGTACAGAGAGAGTGCTGAGAGGAAGGACAAATAAAAGGTTTAGACTTCCCATGGACCAGGAGGGTAGAACAGATCTGTTGCTACTCGGAAGACTGCCGATTTAGCTAGAGTTAATTTTCCTCCTAGTAGCTGGTAGGATGCTATGTTTTGGATTAGGATGAGAAGAGTGCTGATAACATGCTGATGTTTTAATTGTTGCAGAGCAGTGCTTAAACCAAACCAAGGACTTCCCAGCTTCTCGCTCTATCCTGCCCGCGGGCAGGCTGGGGGTGCAGCAGGAGCTGGGAGGGGACAGACCCAGGACAGCTGACTCAAACTGGCCAAAGGGGTATTTCATACCATCTGACGGCATGCTGAGTAATTAATATGGGGGGCTAGCGGGGGTGGGGGGACCAGCTTCTTGGGGATAGGCTGGGCATCAGTCAGTGGGTGGTGAGCAATTGTATTTTGCATCACTTGTTTGTACACATTAGTAGTAGGAGTACTAATATTAATATTATTTTCATTTCTTTCCTGTCCTAATAAACTGTCTTTATCTCAACCCACAGGCTTTTGTTTCTTAGTCTCTCCACCATCCCAGAGAAGGACGGGGGAAGGTGAGCAAATGGCTGTGTGCTGCTTAGCTGCCGTCCAGGTTAAACCACGACAACAACAAAAAGTAAAATGATGGCTTCTCCTCACCCTGCCCACATCTTCCAAGCTCAGCTTCACTCTATTCCTAGTTTCCCCCACCATGGGACAAGTAGGATGGCAATTACAGTCAGTTCTCCATCACACATTTCTCATGCTCCAGCATAAGCTCTCCATGTGCTACAAGTCCTTCAGGAAACATCTACCTGCTCCATGCTAAACAATATATAGGGGTGGCTAGCCAGGGTGAGGGGGGCAGCTGCTCGGGGATAGGCTGGGCATCGGTCAGCAGGTGGTAAGTAATTGCATTGTGCATCACTTGTTTTGTACACATTATTAGTAGTAGTACTGTTATCATTATTATTTTCCTGTCTTAATAAACTGTCTCTATCTCAGCCCACAGGCTTCACTTTCCGGTTTCTCTCCTCCATCCCAGAGAGAGAGGGTGGAGGGTGAGTAAACGGCTGTGTGGTGCTTAGCTGCTGGCCAGGTTAAACCACAACACTACTCCACACTATTAAAAAAAAAATAAAAATCATAATTATTCTGTGACAACTGAAGCAAAACGAATCATTGAACATTTAAGATTTTGTTGTGTGGTGTATTACTTATTCACTTTGTTGGTTACTCAATGAACCCTCATCTTTCTCTACAACATTGCCACCAACTGTCGCAGTCTCCACCATCCAGAGACATTCATCACATCTCCTTCTCACATTTTCTGGACTGCAAAGTGCGTGTACTTTATTGATACATAATGCAAAAATCATCTCCCATGATTTAAAAGCACGTAAGTTCAAAAGCTGGGCTGCTTTTCAAATCCTGTGGAGTATCCCATTGAGTCTCTTCAGTGCTGACCATGCTGTACTTTTGAAGGTACATAACTTGTAACTGTTCTGTTTTATTCCTGGCTGTAGAGAGTGGCCATATGTTTCTCTTTTGCTTCCTCTATGGCCCCTTTGCATCATGACATCAGTCTCTTAAAAGCATTGCATTTCTCCTGCCTGCATCTCTCCCTCTCCCATGCTAAAGACTTTGAAGGGATGATGCACCCTCAGAGTGGTACTGAGCACCTTCAGCTACAAGCTAACTGTTCAACTAGTTCCTTTTCTAGTTAATTACTGTCACTAAAAGATAAGCCAGAAGGAGATAAGGAAACTCACACTGGGCATTATGGGTCTTCAAAGAAGAACCTGGCTTATTCCAATTCTGCTACTAGGTGGGATGGATGTAGCTTGCTAACTTAAATGATTGAAAGAACAAAAGATTTTTGACTTAATAGCAATGTATCTTTAAAGCTGCATTACACATGTTTAAAGTAAATTATGCATTTCCACTTTACATCTCCTTATTAAATAATTCAGTCAGTTTAAATTCTGTCTAAATATATATTTTTTTCTTTTAATTCCTGGAATCTCCTGAGGGGCAATAAAAGGCAACAAGCTGAGTGTTTGGACAGGGAATTTGGGAAGAAATTCTCTTTTGAGGAGATATGGTAGAGACAGAATGAGGAAGGAAACTGTTATAAATGCCAAATGCACTAATTTATTTAGTGTTACAGAATTGTGTCAGCATAGCGTGAACAGTAATAGATGAATGAGGTATATGAATTATATATTTAAGAGCTTGTTTACAAAGCTCTAGACTAATTTTTTTATTATTATTATTATTTTTTTTCCCCTGATTGCTTAATTGCTCTCTCCTGACTTTGTTGACAGAGCTGACAGAGCTGAAGTATCTTTTGTTCTGGGCAAATAGGCACTTCAGTCTTCCTTTAACTTTGCATATGTGTAAATAACCACAGACAGCCCTGTAAAGAGACATGGAATATGCTACTTTCACACTGATTAATTTTCTGAAAAAAAAAAAAAAAAAATGTTCAATCTCTTCCATCAGGCAAGATCTCAGCACCATAAGATTCAAGCAATAAATATTGTGCCAGAGAAAACTCATCTTCTTTTTCTCTTTCCCCAGACTTACTAACTAACCTATGCAGAGAATCACCACAAGCCTTTTCTTTGGAATGCAATATTCTTCCACAAACAAGTCACATTGAAAACACTGGGTAGTTTGGATCTGAGCCCTGCTTTACCTGCCCGTTCAATGCATATATTTCCAGTCCCAGAGTGTGCTGGACTGCATGATTCTGAAAGTGGTAATATTTCACACCACATCAGATGCATAAGACAAGGCTCAGAACTGCGCCTTGTACCCTCTGACAAGATGGCTATCTCAAGCGTGGACAAGATACAAGGTGCTCATGCTCTGTCTGATAGTACAGAAGGCAGTCTGAAAGATGAAGCTAGCAGTTCTGGTAAGGGCTACACAGATCAGAAAAGGGTCAGCACCCCAAAAACACTGCTCACTATGTGTGTGTTGCAGGAGGAGACCAGCCCAGTTGCAGAAAGTGTCTGTAGTGTGAACCAGCAGGAAGCATATCTGGACCACCAGTTCTGAGACACCTGGAAAGCAGGATGAGGGACCAGTATTACGCAGAGGAATAGAGCAGCCTGAAAAACAAGGAAAAAATATGTTGATAGATTAAAACGGTGTTCTGTATTACTTATTTTTAGAATTTCTCTACATAGATTTAGAAAAACAAATCTGTGAAGCATAGCATTTCTGTTCATCCACTGGTGGCAAATAAAATTTTCACACAGTCCAGAAAGCTGGCCAGTATCTTACCTTAAAACATTTTATCCAGAGCTCTTTGTTATATAACTCCAGGCTGAATTCTTCATGGAAATTGCCATATAGAAGACAAGGAAGACATTCCCCTTTCACTCATGTCAAGGAAGTCATTTCCCTCTTTCCTTCAAAACTTCAGATTGTCTTTACATATGATAAAGTAAGCACGGATAGCAAGAATGACCTGTTGCAAACTTTTCCTGTTCTTACATTGCAGTTATTAATTAATTCATGTGAGTGCTTGATTTAGGAGGAAGCATTGCCAGTTAAGAGTAATTGGGAACCACAGTGCTAGATGTTATATATATATGTGTGTGTGTGTGTGTATTGATTGATAAGGAGAGCAATTACACACACCAACACATTTCTGATCATGTCTCTCCCTTTGTCTGTTACATTCTAGCACTAAAACAAGTTTTAAATAGATTATTAGTGACTGATATTTATTCTAGACCATGCAACAGGAAAGAAATTAAGTTCAAAGAAATGCTAATTAACTCAAAAGTGCACAGACTACCTGGAGTGACATGAGTTCAAAGTCATTTTTACCAGGTTCTTTTCCATGGTCAGAGCTATAATCAGTTGATTTTAGCACAGATATATATCTAAAACAGTGAATACTTTGATCCCACAGTTTTTGAAAGGTCAAAGATTCATTAGTACTTAAGTAGGTTGTAGCATAATGCATATGCTGTAGTTTCTTCTGAAAATCTATGGTACCCAACCCACTCCACGTGCTGGGGTAAAAATAATGGAAAAATGCCCATTGACGAAGCACTTTTCTTAAAAACTTTTGAAAATGGACTTGTCAAAGAATGTATCTTTCCACTAGTTTTATGAGTATGTCAAACAGCTTCTGATAAAAAATCTTTTCCTTGTATTGCATTTCTTTGATGTTGACTTCAAAGGTTCATGGGGACAATGTTAGGCTTTCCCATTTCTTTCTAACTTTATTTTGAACGTTGTCTGTTAACTTGTGCAAAAAGTACATTTTTTTTTTTTTTCTTAATTTTCATACAACTTGAACTGTACATAGGTCAGGACAAAAAACATCATGTTATTTCTAGCCTCATGGTAAGCTTTTAACCACAACTGAGTTTTCAGCTTTGAGAAAGTGCTAAGAACTTCTGCATCCTTTTTTTAACTTCATTTTCCCCTTCTGTAATATTTAAGGCATTTTTATTTTATCCATCTAGTTCACAGATAATTTTTTTTTTTTTTTTTTAATGACATCTGCTCACCTCCATGAAAAAGGCTTAAACTGGAAATATGGGTATAGGATGCACAACATGAAACTGCAAAGAAATTCCTTTAATTTACCTGAGCCAGATAACAGTATAAGGAAAGGCATGTGAACTTCAAAGCCAGTCCATACAAGTCTGGGGCAACTGGGAACATGCTCTGACTTCCAGCCTGCACCAAAGCCTGTCCTGCTCTCTTTTTAATATTATTCATAGCTGAGTTAAATACTTGAAATTTTCTGAGGTTGGCAATACAGTGTCCAAACATGATCAGAGCAACATTTTGTGTAAGCTGACTTATATGCCCAAGTGCTTCCACATAGATCTCATGACAAGATCTGAGCCGCTGTATGCAAAAAGACTGTTTTGTGGGCTCTGACTAAATCTTTCCTTACAAAATTGATCACAAGCTCTGCTGTATATTTCTACTTGAAGTGCCTTCTACATAAATAAATAAGAGACATTTTTAAAAACTAATTCAAATGTTCACAGTAAGCTTTCAACCGAACAACTAGATCTCCATCAGTCCCCAGGAGAATGTTGGCCAACAAAGTCACATGAAATGTTTTTAGGGTACAAGCCAATTGTGCAGTCCAACACCTGACCCAATTCTAATATGTCTGGATAAAATAATTTTGTTTATCCATAAGCATTTTGGTGCATTTTGAAAACCAACCTTTTTCAATCTGCCTACATTAACCACTTATGAATTTGTTTTATGAACTAAAATGGCTCTTATTATGGATCCAGTAGATATGTTGAAGGTTATGAGAACAAGCAAATAGTGTCTATAACCAAGGTACTGAACCTGTAACATTTATCACTGAAAGGCAAAATAATCTTGCAATACTTTTTCAGGGAGGTTAAACTTAATTTTCTGTAATCATCTGTGGTGGCTTTACCACAACTGCTTTCTCACACTCTCTCCTCAAAGGGAAAGGGGATGAAATAGAATGAAGGGGCTCAAGTTTTGAGATGAGAACAGGGAGATCACTCATCAATTATAATCACAGGCAAAACAGACTCAGACTATGGATATTAATGTAATTTATTGCCTATCACTAGCAGACTAGAGCAGTGAGAAACTAAAAGCAAACTAAAAACACCTTTCCTCCATCTACCCCATCCTACATCCTCCCACCGAGTGGTGCAGGGGAATGGGGACTGGGGGTTCCCAAACTGATACTGTGGGGGCTGCCCACAGGCAGCAGCTCTTCAAGAACTGTTCCCACATGACTCTGTACCACGGGGTCCATCCATCCCCAAGGAGCAAACTGCTCTAGCACAGATCCCCCATGGGTAGCAGCTCCCCCTAGACCCCCTGCTCCTGTGTGGGCTCCTCTCCATGGGCTGCAGTTCTGGCCCGGGGCCTGCTCCTGCGGGGGCTCTCCATGGGCCACAGCCTCCTCCAGGCCACATCCACCTGCTCCACCGGGGGCTCCTCCACGGGCTGCAGCGTGGAGATCTGTTCCATGTGGGACCCATGGGCCACAGAGGAACTGCTGCTGTGTGCCTGGAGCACCTCCTGCCCTCCTGCTGCATTCGCCTCAGGGGCTGCAGGACTGAGTCTCTCACAGCTTCCTTCCCTCTTGGCAGCTTGGTCACCTTCTTGGTGATGGTTATACCCACAGAGTGGAGGAAGAGTCAAAAGACTTTTAGTTGAAAGATTTGATTATTACCAGCCACTCTTGTTGTCACTCTTTTCCAAGAGTGCACTTTTTCATCCTATCAGAGGAAAGATGGTGACACTGATTAAAGCAAACACAGGCTTCAACAGCTGGAAAGCAAGGTTCAGCATATTTACCCGCTATGTAATATTGGGCAAATCCAGTTGAAAATTCCAGGTAAACTGGGATACACAGAGACAAGGGTGAGAGAGGGCATCTCTAAATAGGCAACAGTATCACTACAGTGGATGGAAATGACACAACCAGTGATAAACTAGCTTTTGTCATTCCTTCCTCTTTTTTTGTTTGTTTATTCATTGTTTTTTTTTTTTTTTTTTTCTCTCCACCTTCCTCATGATATCCTTCTCCCTTCATACCTGTCAATATGCTCTGAAAGATTTGATCAGCTCCCTGTAAAGTGCTAGACCATGCCTTTCAGCATATTCATGAACCACGCATCCAAAGGGCTGTTCAATATATTCAGGCAAAGCCAGTACTAAATTTGCATCAGCAAGTGCTGCATTAGAAACTCAAACCATTCCAGTTCCTAAGCAGAAATTCAGGGTAATTCAAGTGAAAACAGATTAGCCTTGTCTAACCAGAACTGGTTAAAAACTTCCACTGAAATTAAGATTTTAAGGGAAATTAAGTAAGGGAAGGGAAGGGAAGGGAAGGGAAGGGAAGGGAAGGGAAGGGAAGGGAAGAATGGGAAGAATGGGAAGAATGGGAAGAATGGGAAGAATGG
>NC_048926.1:71844816-71891518 GCF_011077185.1 Oxyura jamaicensis
AATGGGAAGAATGGGAAGAATGGGAAGAATGGGAAGAATGGGAAGAAAGAATGGGAAGAATGGGAAGAACAGGGACAATGGGGACAATGGGAAGAACGGGAAGAACAGGAAGAACAGGAAGAACAGGAAGAACGGGAAGGGAAGAATTGGAAGAAAGGGAAGAAAACAAGGGTGTGTTCCTTTGCTGAGCATCATTGGTCTCTTACCCGTGTCCTTGGGCAGTGTGCAGACAACTCCTGAGTAACAAAGGTGGAGCTAACAGTTTATTACCAACATATGAAGTCAATGGGAAACTTAACTCCCTGTAAACTTGGGAGGATGCATGCACCACCATTGCCTCTCAGGCAGTGCTGCTAACTTGCCTTATGACTTGTCAGGTTCCCCTCCATCCTCTGGATCAACAGCAGATTTCTGCAAGCTCCTTCACCTCCTCATCAAACTGTCTCCTCTGCACACCTTTGCTTCTCTGTCCATGGGATGTAGAGAAACACAAGTGTCAAGGAGAACTCCCCCAGAACCAACAAGGCTGGGCTTGCCCACTGGCAGCTGCAGCTGGGGAAGGACTTGTCCTTTCCTCTGCCTGATGTCCCCCTCCCTGGCCTGTAACTCACAGGGAGCCAGCAAGGCTGTCCATACGCACATTAATATTGAAGTGTGGCAAATTTATTATTTAATATTGAAGTGTTGCAAAGCAATAAATTTAGGTTTGAGAGGTGCTAACAACTCCACCAGTTTAATCTGAATCACATTAAATATTCATTTTGATAAGCTCCAAAGGCTTTTTTTTTTTTTTTTTTTTTTTTTTTTAAACCTTTAATTTTCAGAGTGGTTCATAGAGAGAGGAAAGGAAAGGACAGAACAAACTGTACTTCTGAATCCACTTCAATGGTGGTATTTAACAAATCAAGAAACGTTTATAGCTTGAGTCTTCTTGGTTTGTTTAATTATTTAGCAACTCTCTTCCATTCTTACTGCAATTTTGGTAGAAATCCTGCAACAGACTTTTCTAGGGGAAGGTGGCATGGTTGCATAGGTTGCATGTCATTGCAACCTTTTGCCTGATATACCTATCAAACTATTCATTTCTCAGACAGCTAAAGGTAATTTAAATTCATAGCTCTTCCAGCTACAGACAAAATTTGCACATTCTGAAAAATATATATATATATTGTTAAGGGTTAAATGGACAGCATCACACTTTAAATGAATTATAAATTCACTCTGGGCAGTCTCCTACTGATTTTTCTCTTTATTACTTTATTTTATAGGCAGAAAGGCTTCATAATTTTGGACCATGCTGATAATTTGCAAGAAAAAGGTGAAAATTCAAGCAAAAGTGACCCATGTAGATAACCACACATCTGATGATGCAAAAGGAATAATATTGGCATTGAAATATTTTCAACAACAAACTAAAAGAATGTTAGATTACATGGTTTTGTATGTCTGTATGTTTAAATAGAAGTGGAATTTGGGTCTCTGATTTGCTTAAGTTCTAAAAAAAGTCATAAATGTTTCTGTGTATATAAACTTATGTGTCTGTATGTTCACACATAGTTAAGTTGTTGTATAATAAAGATTTCATTGCCCTGTCTTTGCCCATGCTTCCTCAAAAACATCACCTGTATTCTGTCTCCACAAAAACTCTCTCCCGTAACTAAATGTCCAAGCAGCTCCTAACAGTGGCCAAGTTTTAAAAAATAGACATCAACCTACCATCCCTTTTATCTAATTTCAGGATCACCTACTATGCTTCTTCTTAGCTTCACTCTCCTTTTCTTTTGTGCCCTCCTTTTATTCCCTCCCTTCCTGTTCTCACATCTGCCTGGGAAGAAAGCAGTGAGTAATTCTCACTCCTGCACAATTAGCAAATAGAAGACACACTGACAGAATTCCCAGTACTGAGAAATGAGAACTTTTAAGTTACATATATTTAAGTTTTATATATATATGTCACATAAATGTGTCTTGCATGCATACAAGCTACCTGAAATTACTTTGAAAGCTTTGAAATATTGGGTTTCCCATGATTGGTTTTGCAACTCCACCTCTAAGAGCCCAAAATACTACAAAAGCAGTTTTGCATGTAACATTAGACATAGGAAAAAAAAAAAAAAAAAGAGTATAAAATGAATATGTTTTGCACCTATTCTCAAATTACTTATGTATTGCCTCTTCAGCAAAGATCTAAAGCACTTCAATTTCCTAACCTGACGTTCAAAGACCCCAAAGCCCTTAATTTACCTATGCACATCACATGCTCTGTGAGCAAGAGAAATGCTCTGTTAGAGGTGGAAACTGAGAAAGAGAGAGCACTGTGAGCTGCCTGGAGCCATACAGAAAAATTGTGCAGTAAGTCAGAAGTGAATCCAGGGCTCATCCAAGCTTGTTATCATGGGGCATCTTTCATCAGCAGCTTTAGGTAGATTTGACTTGTGCACAGCTGCTCTTGTGCAAAGAAACCATCAAAATCCTGCAGAAATCTTTAAGTTATAAAATTCCTGTTCTGATACCTATTTCTGGTGAATTTTGTCACATTTGTGGACTCAAAACACAGTTCTATTCCCTTTGCCAAAGAGTTTGAATGCAATTAACTTTCATTGTAAATCTGATTGAAACCAAATGTAAAAATAACATGTTTTTTCCTGAGCAGAATTGCCCTGTTCATTCTTGTTGTATGCAACAGCAAGTCACCATATACTCCATTTATATGCATGTTATCTTTGCTGAGATATAGAAGAAGAATAAAGTGCAGTTCTAAAAACTCTATAATGTCTAAACCCTTGAAATCACTCAAGCATCTGTTGCTCATTTAGAAAAACAGCAACCTGCATACCTAGGATCTCAGATAGGAAGGATACTAAATACCTAGGGTCTAGGATCTGCCGATATCTGCCCCAGCTTTCACTTTGAAAATCTGAATATAAACCCTTCAACCACCATGCACCAACATGCGAGCAAGAATGGCTGACAGTCCTTGCTGTGGCTTTCATTATTTGTACCAGTGGCCCCTTAAGGTCACTTATGCTCCCTTGTTAATTTTCCTGTCTAAAAATAGACCACCTAAAATAGGAGTACACACACAAACTCAGTTTTTTCAGACCTGAAGCTTCATAGTTAACATGGGCTTTCCATGGTAGAAATTGTACACCCTAGCTGTCTGTTAGGAAGGTGCTGGATGAGGGAAAGGCCAATATTTCTTGATTGATAAGGATATGTCATTAGCAAATATAATATTTCTGTCTCTGAGTACTGCAATTCATGAATATCTTACAACCTTTCTTCTTGGGGAATGGGAAAGGTTCTGTCCATTTTCTCCAGGACTGCAGGTGAAATTCCCAGAACTGAGGACAAGAGATGGTGACTCAGAAACAAGAATTCAGAATATTGATAAAGGTATTCCTGCCTACTATGGGAGAATAGCTTTGAAACTCATTTTCTGTACTCTATCCCCTGAATAAAAAGTCTTACAGATGAGCTCCTCCTCTCCCAAACTTTTCTAGAAGAACTACAGAACACTGAGTAAATCTTTAAAAGTTTTCCTGAAATACACAGCTTCAGAATCCAGCAAGTTGTTGAGAAGAAAATACAGAAAATGTTGATTTCAAAGAAGCCACCTTCTTGTCTAAGAGAAAACATATAGCTGTGTTGGAAGAAATGTCGAATGTATTCACAGAATCACAGAATCACAGAATAGTCTAGGTTGGAAGAGACCTCCAAGATCACCGAGTCCAACCTCCGACCTAATGCTAACAAATCTTCCACTAAACCATATCCCTAAGCTCTACATCTAAACGTCTTTTAAAGACCTCCAGGGATGCTGACTCAACCACTTCCCTGAGCAGCCTATTCCAGTGACTAACAACCCGTTCAGTAAAGAAGTTCTTCCTAATATCCAGCCTAAACCTGCCCTGGCACAACTTTAGCCCATTCCCCCTCGTCCTGTCACCAGGCATGTGGGAGAACAGACCAACCCCCACCTCGCTACAGCCTCCTTTCAGGTCCCTGTAGAGTGCAATAAGGTCACCCCTGAGCCTCCTCTTCTCCAGGCTAAACAGTCCCAGCTCCCTCAGCGGCTCCTCGTAAGACTTGTTCTCCAGACCCTTCACCAGCTTTGTAGCCCTACTCTGGACTCGCTCAAGCACCTCCATGCCCTTCTTGTAGCGAGGGGCCCAAAACTGAACACAGTACTTGAGGTGCGTCCTCACCAGAGCCGAGTACAGGGGGACAATCACTTCCCTGGACCTGCTGGCCACGCTGTTTCTTATGCAAGCCAGGATGCTGTTGGCCTTCTTGGCCACCTGAGCACACTGCTGGCTCATATTCAGCCGACTGTCAACCACTACTCCCAGGTTCTTCTCTGACAGGCAGCTTTCTAACCACACATCTCCCAGCCAGTGAAATCCCTATGCTGGACTCCTACGACAGATTTATATAAACCCCAGTTCTTCTAGGTGTGTCTTGAAAAGAAATATTATTTTGGATAATTTATCTGAACTTTTTTGTGCATTTTGTGTCTGTGAAGAAACATGAAAGATTAAAAAAAAAAAAAAAAAAAAAAAAGATGAAAAAGGAGAACAGGCTTACCCTCTAGACCCTACCAATATTTTATAAACAAATTCAATAAACAAGAGTGGCAAAAAGAACAACTTAGTCTGAAAGATGTTCTTGCCTCTTCATAAATGAAACATCAACTGAGAAGTAAACTTGACAATCAATGACCTTGTAATGCAAGTAGAGAAGAATAAGAAAAAATTCTGCATGTCAAAAAAGAGAGCAAATTTACTTCCTTTTCTCAAGGCTGAGGGAATTCTTCCTGAAGTATTACTCTCAACTAGAATTGTGGACAAAGTAGGAATTGCCTGAGCTCATGGTACCCTGGATATTTCTGCTGCTTTACCTCATATAGTTGTGTAGCAGGCACATACATTCATCTCTTGGAATAAACAGAGAATAAGATGTGAGTGTGCTGAAGGTCAGGGGAAATAAGAAGCATCCCATGGTGAACTGTGATTTTAAAACATATACAATGTAAGATAGAAGTATTTCTTTGCTTAGCTTTGTTTACTGCATCTAGCAACTATGCTTGAGATATTAATAAAATAAATAAAAGATGCATGAAAAACATAGTGCAGAGAATACTCCTAGCATGAATTTCTGTCTGCAGACATTAAGCAAATGTTTTCTTTTATCATGCAACCACATTAAAATTCTTTGAGACTAGATCCAGAGCTTCAATGTAACCCTGATCATCAACAAGCTCCATCCATTTCAACCTGCCCCATGAGTGTATAGCTGTCTGTCTCTTTACCTCTCTCTCTGTACCCTAAAATTAGATTGTTATCTCCCTGAAAGGATCTCACACATATTTGTTGAATAAACATTAAACAAGGCTAGAGAGAGAAGAGAGAAAATGTGTTACACAGAAGCATTAGTAAGACAAGTAAACATTTTTAAAAAGGTAAAATGAGCCAATAGAGTGCAGTTTTACCCAGATCGGCCCTACAGACACAGCCATCAAGGCATCAGCTGCATCCCTCTGGAGGTTAAAACTGATAGTCTTCTCCAGAGCAAGAGAAGGTGGTGAGACATCAGCCAGGACTTCCTTCCATCTCATATAGTACCTAAATAACTGTGTCTGTTGCCAGTATTTTGCAGATGGACCCAGGGACTTTCATTTCAAGCATCTTATCTTTGAATTGCTGGTGTTTAATGCACAAAAGGCCAAATTTGTCATCTTCTCAGAGCCTTGATCTATTTATAAAAATTCACGTGCATGTCTTTATTTTTACTGATGTAGTAATCACAGTTATGTAGGCAGTGCTCACTCCTACATGTCTCGGTAACCAAGTGCTTTTGTAGACATCTGGTACATGCCCTTGTTTTTTAATGACTTTTGCATTTCTGAACAAAGCTTAGGCTCCATTTTTTTAGAACATGACCCGAACTGGCAATATTTGAAAACCTGTCTTCAAAACTGGAGACATATTTTACCCTTCTGAGACAGAACTGGTGTGGACAGATACCACTCTGTTTTTAGTAACAGTGCACTGGCAGCTTGAAGCTGTAGCTTCAGCCTGGCTGTGGTCAGGCAGAGCATACACTTGCTCATAATTGACCAAGATGTGAAAAACAGTACAAAAGATGTGGACATCTCTCTGTTCATGATCTCCAGACTTTCTTGCTGGACTCTGTGGTGTCTTCAAGTGCTGCAGAAGCCCACTGGCCATGCAGTCAGAGTTTGCTCAGCTTCAGAACAGAATGTAATTGGTTATCTATGTGGGCCAATGCTGTGACCTCATTTACTAGGTGCTAGGGAAATAGTCTGCAAGACCAGAAATGCAAAAGGGATGGAATATAACCACATGAAAATATGGTCTGTGCTAGAAATAGTCTTTGGTCTCATTCTGCACTTTATGCTGGATCCTAAACACTCATATTTTGTATCAGTAATATCTGTTATTATAGAAGATAAATACAGAAGTATCCTTTTGCATTTCTTGCTGTTTCTCCTGGCTCAAATCAGTTCCTCATTGTTGCTAGAACTGACTGACCCTCAAGACCTGGTGGGAACCTGTGTTGGGTCTGTCTGGGATGGAGTCACCTTTCCCAGCAGCAGCCCACACAGTGTTGTGCTCTGCATTCGTCGCTGGAACAGCACTGGTATCACTCCAATGTTGTGTCTATTGCTGCATAGTGCTAGCACAGCATCAGAACTCCCTGCAAGACACCAAGAGCCAGCAGGCTGGAGATAGGCAAGTGATGGGGAGGGGACATCACCAGGGCAGCTGACCTAAACCGACCAAAGGGATATTCCATAACATCTGATGTCACACTCAGCAATAAAAAGGGGGGCTCTCATGGGGGAGGGCGGTCCTCCTGAATAACCACTACATGTTTTGAGGCCCTGCTTCCCAGAACGTGGCCGAACATCACTCGTTGATGGGAAGTAGAGAATAACTTTTTTTTCCTTTCTCTCTGTGCTTCTGCACGGCCTTGTTGTTTCTTTTGTTTCTTTCTCTCCCCATTCCCTTTCCCTTTAATTAAATCATTCTCATCTCAAACCTTGAGCTCTTTGTGTTGTGTTTTCTCCACCTTCCTCTTTGAGGAGGAGGGGGAATGAGAGAGCGGTTGTGGTGGAGCTCAGCTGCCCACTCGAGTAAAACCACCAAAGCACCACTTTTGGTTTTCTATACCACAACTGAAGGCCATGGCAGACCTGACATGGGGTGCATTTGAAATGAATCTCTGGACAGCAAGGAAAATCAGCTAGCATGGGTGAGTGATGCTGCAGCCTCCCACCTCCTGTGGTATGGTCAGATTTTAGACTATGCCTTTCCTCTTCACATGGATCCCATTAAGGAAATTCAAAATTCAGCACCTCAGTCTATGACTTCTGCAACATCTGCTCTCCCCTGAGCATGACTATGTCTCCTGTACAGAGAGAAGGGGCACTAATGAAAACATGCTACTCTTTCCTCAGAGCAGAGCCATTTGTTTTTCTATCCTGATGTTTCTGGAAGGGTGTTAGATTGCCTCTTGCACTGCAGTCTAGCAGGGCTTATTTTCTGGAAATATTTTCTATTGTCTGCCTCAGTTTTTGTGCTTAAAGTAGGACAGCAGCTTTGCTGCCAAAGGTGTGGGGCAATGGGATATATTTTCTGTCTTTTATCACAGCAGATGAATGATTATCTGCTGGGCTTAAATGTCAGGCAGAGCTGACCTAAGTGAGAGTTTTAAAATGACATGTAGTCAGTAATCAGGGAAGCAGGTAACCAGTAGAATAGAGAACAAAAATATTAAATAGAAAAATTTGCTGAGTAGTCTCCTGGTAATTTCTTTACAAGAAAGAAACGATCAAAAATGAAGCAAAAACAGGCTTCATAGGGATGCAGAGCACAGAAATGCTGTGCTGTGAGAAGGAAGGTGTGTTGAGTCTAGCAAAACAAAGCCTGAGACAGGTAAGGTGAAGTCTGAGACATAATGCTGTGGCTCCCAGCAATGATATAGGTTCCCAAGAAAGCCCAAGTAATGAAACAGCTATTTAAGCTGAAGGACATCACTGCACAGACAATTGCCACAGCAGTATAAGCTATCATGTGTAGATTTAAACTTGAAACAAGATTTTTAACCTGTGAAGGAGTACAGACATGGGACTACCTTCAGAAGTACAGTGCAGGAAGGAAAAGACAGAAAAAAAAGGACATATGTCTTAGAAACCTGATAACTTAAAGTGCAGCTGGCTCCAGCAACTTGGAAAGGGAATTGCTGGCTCTGCCAACACTACAATTTCTGTGGTTTTAACATTTCCTGGATTATTTATGAGTATGCCACTTTACTGCTGAAAATACTTACATTTTGTAAAACTCACAAGGGCAGAGCAAGCAAACAAGCAAACAAGTCACTAATTTCACTGACAAAGTATAGTCTTCAAATCCTGCTGATATCAGTTTGAAAGGAAAATCAGCCCTTCAAATTGTAGCCAATTTCCCATTGCCTTTCACACAAAACTTATGAAGATGATGTTCACTTTCACACCACACCAAAACTTGCAGCACCTCTCAATATCTGAATCTTCAATTACTTTTTTCTTAATTTTCTCATCAGATGTAAAGATAAGTAGTCCTTTATACACTTTTGAGGAAACCAACAATAAGTAACAACTGCATCAAGCATGTGTAAATTGTATGGTCAGTCTCCTCTCTTTTACCTTTGCATTCAACAATGAACAGTTCAATGGGCCAACAGCCCTTAGCTAAAACTGTGGCTAAACAATGCCTAAACTATGCCTACATTATGTCAATGGAGAGCCAGTGTCATGCTGCAGTTTGTGCATGGCTCTTCTGTAGCAAGGCTTAAACCCATTTTCCTGAAATATATTTGACCATCCTTGGAAGTGTGAAGAAGTTATAAAAGCATTTTCCTGCAAGAGAGAGGAAAATTCTTAGGTTTCTGCTGGGGACATTTGTGGAAGATGTTTCTTCAGCAGTACTTCTGGTTTCAGACAGCTTAGTGTGGTCTGTCCCATGATCTCAGCCTTTAGCTGTGCTCCTTTTTTCCACACTTGCAAAAAAATATCATAATATATCAAACAATGGCATATGTGTGGTGCCTGCTGCTGTGTTTGCACTTCATCTTTGCAGGTGTGTGATCCCAACCACTACTGCAGTCTTACATAAAGACTGGCTCTGTGCATCCCCTGGGATAAACTCTGCAGTTGCTCTTGAAACTTACCTTATGCACAGTGCAATCTTCTCTTGCCATCTCTGTCCTCACAAACAGCTGTTTCTCAAATGCATGTATAGAACAACTGTTGTGTCTCATTGAGAAGAAAAAGAATTCTCTGAAGAATAAGAAATATTACCACAATAACCTATAAATTAAGAGGCTCACTCACAATCCTCATCCCACACCTAAATGAAAGCAGTACTTTCAATGGATTGCAGGCTTGTTCACTTTTCATAATATATGAAAAAAATTAATAAAATAAATAAATAAGCAAAAAAAAAATAGAGATTAAAGCAAAGGCTTTGTTTTATTGCATTGTAGAGTGACAATAAACCAGAAAATGGAAGTTTACTTTCATCTGATTTACTAAGGAATTTTTCCATCCATGTTAGACTTTAAGTTGACTGTCTAGCAATTGCAAATATCAAAAGGCTCATAACAGTAGATGAAAGATGAGGAGCAAAAAAAGGAATGTGCTTGTAAAACTTATTAAAATCAGTATAATACTGATGATGAATGTTTACTGCAATAATAGTAATGAAATAAGGGTTGGTGTTAACAGCACAATAACAATAATCCTTCCTGTATTTTACATGGGCTTGCCCATAAAGGAATAATGGAAAATTGCACAAACTCATAAAAAAAAAAAAAAAAAAAAAAAAAAAAAAGACATACATTATCAGTATTTCTTATTAGAGGATGAGTTGGTATCACAATTTTTTAATATTTCTTGAGGGACTGTGTTTTCATGTGACAGGCCTTAACTGTTTGCAGCTGGTGGGCTTTTTTTGTTTGTTTGTTTTGTTTTGTTTTGTTTGCAAGTAGGCAAGCTCAAATTTCATGGATGAAAAATGATTTAAGCACTCTGGAAATGAAGAACAAAAACTTCATGTTGTTGTACCCTCACTAGAAATTAAAAAAAAAAAAAGAAAAAAAGAAAAAAAAGAAAAAAAAAAGACATTGTTTTCAAGTAGATCATCTGAAAAGATGAAAACCTGACACAATCTGGGCACATTAAAAGCCAGAGAATTAAAATTTGTGTATGCTCTGTAAACAATTACCAGAACTTTACAGTTAAAATCTTTCATGACTCTGTTCCGATTTTGCAGAGTCAGAAAGCTTCTCAAGGATGACTGGATGACTGAGCACCTGCTAGTATGAGGAGGTGAATTAACCTTGATTTCTATGCCTGTATAAGAAGTGGTGAAGAAAAGTACTGAATCTGACTGTATTGCATTATGGAAGACCTGGCCAGCTCTAGAGTAAAAAAATCCACAGAAAGATGATGCTAAGTATTCTCGTGCATGTTTCACCTCTGCATTTTGATAACTTACTACTGGTGAACTACTACTTCTCCATATGATCATGCCTCTCTAATCAATGTAAATTAATAAAAGTAAAATTTGTGCAAGTATCATTTTTCTTTGTTGTTGTTTCCAATGTTTTGCACAACCTACCACATTCAATTTGTTTGGAAACTTCCATTTGTTATGTCACCTCATCCGTTATCATGTTTTCATGCAGACAAGCAAATCTATGGTAACATCTCAAAGTAAAATAATATAAAAAAATAAAATAATAAAAATAAAAATAAAATAAGGAAATAAAAAGGAGAGATAGAAAAAAAAATACCCCAAACAATCATCTCAATTAAGTGTTTGGAATGTGCATTGAAGTCCAAATGCCTGAACATACTACTTTCCCTCCCCCTCACTCAAGTTAAATGGGTGAGTTTAGTTTGGAGAGTATATCAGAAAAGAAAAAAGAAGGGAAAAAAAAGAATCCCAGAATATTTAAACACCAGGCTCAGATCTTCATTTTTTTTCTTTTCATTCCTGACATTAAAAAAAAAAATGTAAAAAGAAATTAATAATTCATAGTCTGTATTAATGGCTGAGTTAAAACTTTAACAAGTTGGTGTTATAAAACTGTCAAAATGTAAGAGCGCCTGCCTTCTTTAATTTCAGCTGCTTCTGATGAAGGGTAGGGAAATGTCTTATTGGTGTGCAGTGTTACCAATTATTCAACAGAGATGGAGTGTATTTCCAGCTAATCAAAAATAAGAGCACAGAATTAAATCTCCCATGTGAAACTCATCATGTACATATTTATGATTCAGAAATGATAATAAGGCTAATGAGAAACTCACGTGGTGCCTTTAAAAGTCAAGCCAATCTTACTGCTAATTTTCAGCAGATAAAGCTTGCCTGGTACACAGTACCAGGATAAAAGATAAAGTCTGTCGATTACAGTTTAGTTTAATTAAACATTACAAGTTATTTGTGTGGATCCTTACATACTGTGTGTCAAGAGTTTAGTTACATAAGCTGGAGTTCTCTGAAGACAAGGATTAAATGGACAAGGTCAAGCTGCTGAAAAAGACCATAGAGCAAAGTTTATTTCTGCATCCAGGTAGACATAAGCATGATTAGATGAAAAGAAACAAAAATAAAAACCTGTAAACCTCCTTTGGGCAGGGCAGACAAGGTGCTTTCAGCTCCTGGTTGTGGTCTTCAGGCAAGAGCCCAAGTGTGTAGAAAAGCTTCAAGTCTGAAGAAAATCACCCCTACACACCCACACTCAAAGCATGTAAAAAACAGCACACCCACCCATCCCGAGGCCACAGAGCTTGCTGGTGCTGGCAGCTGACCCCTTTCATGTGTTCACACACAGGTTGTGGCATGGTATGGGCATCCTAACTTGCACATCCATGAGTGTGATAGGATCTGCTGTAAACACTGAATTTGTTTTCCAGGTGTGCCTTATTATTGTACATGTCCTCAAATGCCAAAATGCTAAGTGAAAATATGGCTAAGAAGAAGACAGCTTACCAGCCAGATAAATGAATTGCCTTGTGCAGCGTTTCAGTAAATGGTTTCCATTGCCCACATTCTGCTCTCAGTCAGCACTTCATACACGCATCTGTTGTGCCCGCTCTGACAACCCCTGCCACCTACAGGGCGAGCAAAGGAGACCACTCCAGGTCCAGCAGACCAACTGCAGTAAAGTGGCAAAGGTATTGCTATCTGTGACATTTAAATACCGCTTCTTTCCAGAATGCTGTACCCCTGACTTCCTCTGCAGTGTATAAGGAAGTGAAGTCAGACAGAAAATGAAATCACTTTAGAAAGGTATTCTCATTTTACCTTCCACTTGGGCCAAAGTAACTAATAGTAATTTTGTTACAAGATATTTACTAGCTTAAAAAATGAACAGATTTTACGAAGAGTACCTATTAAATTAACAAGGTCAGAGAAAACCAACGTATTTGCTTCTTCTCCCACTATTCAGTTATGCAGCCAAATTCTGCAGCAACTATTGCTAATCCACGCCAAAGATGAACTGGCAGTGACAAAGGGCCCTGAGCTGAATGAATGAAAACCTCTGTTTTAGAGGCAGCAACCCTTGGCACACAGGCACAGTGCCCATGAGAAAGGACCTGTCCTGCTGGACCAGGGCAGAGATGCAGGTGTACACCTGTGTTAGTAAGGGAGCAGCAGCTACCACAGCACAAAACACAAAGTACAACAGTAGTCTTGCTTCCCACCCCAGGTACTTCAGCCTGTTGCAGGGACCATTCAAAAAAGCCATTTTTCTGCTGTTCCTTATGTTCCCAATGCACTGTCCCGTTTGGGATCCCCAAAGTCCTTGGGTCCTCTACAAGGTGATGGGCCAGGGTTGTGGCCCATCTACAAGGTGATGGGCACAGCAGTCAGAGTACCAGCTACACTTTAGGTGAAACATTGCTCTTTAGGTGCTGGTGTGCTTTTGCTCACTGACATTAAGAATTACACTCTGGCCAAATGTCCTCCTGGCATCACCCCATCAAAGTCAGTGGAGTGACACCAACAGAGTATTCTGCCTTGCAATCTTAGCTGTAACAGATGATTTTCATTACTTTATTTCATTTTTCACATCCCCAGAAAAACTGCTGTGCTCCTTGCAAATTACACCCATGGTTTTCATAAGTGACTGCATTTAATTAACCTCAGACTGTAAAGCTGTAGCTGTGTTGTAAAGCAAACACCTAGGAATTATTGTTGTACTAGAATAACAAACAAACAAACAAAAAAAAGTGTTTTTTATTTTGTTTTCTTTTGTGCTGAAGGGAATCTTTCAGAGCTCCTATAAAAGGAAATGTCTTTAGGATTGCATTATATATTTTAACGATCTTTATTGGTGTTGTCTGGAAAAGTTGCCACACTAAGATATCAAAAGTACCCCTCAAGGCTACGAAGCTAGGGAACTTTCATCACTTTTCATATGAATAAATAAATAAATCAATTGATAATTAGTGTCTCCCCACCCCACCCCCCCAAATAAATAAATAAATAAAAATTGAGGAAAAGTTTGGTTGGTAAATATATTTTCTATGCACAAGAGAACGTGAATTAAAAGATTTTTTAAATGAATATACATCTTTGAGCTTTTAAGAAATTACCTCTGTTTTCAGAAAAAAAAAAAAAAAAAAGTCTAACAAAGAAAATGTGTACAGTACTAAATTTTCTTTTATTGGAGCACTGTTCCCCAATTTCTGTATGTGAGTCCTAATGGGGACATTTTTGAAGTTGAGCACAGAGCTACACACATAGCTGGTGCTAAAAAGTTCTTTGTGCTTTTGACATGAAACCTGAAAAAAATGTGAAGAAGAAGTCTTAAGTTTTGGAGATTAACTTTTCAGAGCATCTGTCAAATAGGAAACTTGGGTAACATTCATGTGGCCATAAGGAGAACCAGGCTGGGGGTGTGATTTGACTGACTAATAATCCCACAGCAATAACAAGGAAAAGAGGCTGCATGGTGGACTGGACAGAGGAACTGCTAGCCCATATGAGAGCCTCTATTTTCAGCCACATTGTTTCCTCGATACAACACAACCACAGCAAGGACTCTGCTGGAAGAGCAAGGGGGTGTTTATTTAAGGAGCACCGATGGAGAGAGGGAGGTAAGAGCAGGACAGGCATCTTTCTTCCAGTGGAGTCAGCAAGAGCAGAATACAAATGAGACCAGGGGACCTCTGGATATAAAAAGCCAAAAACAGTGACAGCATAGAAACATGATTTTCTAAGGCTCTTCTCACTGGTCTCAGCTAAAATGAGCAGAAAAATGAGCAATGAATTCAGAAGCCCACATGTAACACCTCTCCCTCAAGAGTGAAAGATGCTACTAGGAGTAAGGTGGCAGACAAATGTTTTAAATGACACAGCAAGAAACCATTGTGTTCAAAACCAGAGAAGGATCAGATGACGGTAAGGTCAGCCAGCTGGATATTGGTGTGAAGGACTAGCTCAGTAGGTAGTTGTTTTAGTGAAAGAGGATTACTTCATGGGTTTTATATGGTGGGAGGTGGAGGTGGAGGCAGTTCTTACTGAGCAGTACCTTTCATCAGCTGGTTCGCTAGGGGAATAGACACTGAGTTAAAGCATTTTTTTTTATTTATTTTTTTTTCTGAATCCCCCCAGAAAATCAAATATAAAACCCTGCTAATATGGGAAAAAAAAATAATAAAAAAAAATGGGGTTATGTTTAAAATATATTGAATGTGTGAGTTTCATACTGTGGAACTCCAATACTAGAAGACAGTTCTTTCTAAACTGAGGCACAATTCCTCCAGCAACTTGCTTGTAACTAGAACTTTGTAAAAGTCAGAAAAGTCAGAAATTACAGCTAGTTTGAGTCCACCAAAAGCAGTGAGAATCATCTGATTTGCTTCAGTTGAGGACTCAGTCCAACAGTATCACCCTCACCAGATTAAATGGCAGGATGTATCAGAGCAGCCAATAACCTTGGTTCTTCACTGCAGGCTGGCACTTCTCAGAGCATCTTCTTCGTTCTCCCCCTCCCACCATTGCTCTCACCCTCTCATACTGGGTAGAGGGATGATTCTGCTTAATTATTAAAACTTGTGCCAGTAAAAGGTTTTCCCTCAGTGGAGACTGGGCATACTGCAGTTCTACATTAATAATCTTTCTATCCCTCCCATCTCTGTTTGGCTTCTTTCTCCTCACGCTAAAGAAAACACCCCCACTACTTCTGTGACTTCAAAGATGTAAATGGGACAGAAGCTATTTTTCATCCTCTATCTTCCACTTTGTCTTTAGCTGACTTAGAAAATGCCAAAATGTGTCAGGTGCAAAAGTTTTCATCCAATCTAAATTAAAAGGAACTTTTTAACATGGAAATTAACAAGTTTACATTTCCATTCCTTGTCATTCATTGCCTTATCTTAACAAGAATTCACTGTTGTAAGAGCAAATGTTAATTTTAGCAGTTTCATCCTGCTTTTTTAGGCCAGAAATGGGCAAATTGATTAGATATTTTCGCAGTTCTGTGTCTCTTTCATTCATTTCAGAGTGTTACTTTTGCTGCTTGAAAAGCTTCTCATAAGGGTAAGCATTTTTACCTGGAATCATCTTAATTTCCACATCTGAGCCCCAGCTTCTGGCCCTTCTCCCCCATCACAATCATTCCTTGAATACTTTGTCCTAATAGAGGTAAAGAATAGAACTTCTGTGGCTCTTACAGAGGGACCAAGCCATCTTTGCTTTGTTTCCAGGGTTTTTCAACTGTCTCCTTTGTTGTGAGACTTTTACCCTTCTCAGATTTGTTGGTAAGAGTTGCTCACTAATCCTCTGTTAAAATGCTGTTCCTTAGCATAAGCAATTCTAATGATAGGGTTTTTTTTGTGAACCTGCTTATCACTTCTAATAAGCATGTAAGGGAATAATTAAAGAATCAGTTTGTAGTGGTGAATTGGACTGACCTTGGGAGCAGGTGGCGTGTGAGTAGTTGATGTGGATGAAGCACAGAAATATTATGCATCAAACTCAGCTGTAGTGAAGCCAACAATAATGGTTCTGGAGCTCTGTATCTTTGTACTAGATGCAAGATCAGATTCCTTAGAAAAGTAAATATATTTATATATATATATGTATATAAAACCCTGAAGAACAGCTTTTCCTTAAATTCCTGGAACTACTTGTAAGATTAAAGGAAATTTAAAATACCCAATGAGAGTAACTAAAATACTAAAAGAACTCCCAGAATTACCCATTGGTAGAGGGAGGACACAACCAGTTGCCCCAGATAACTCCACATCAATGCCAGTTTTGCCATTCAGGCATGACACTTGCACGGGTACAGATGTATCTGCTAGTTAACTTATAGCTGCTTTCACCTTCAATTCTTTTTCTGTGAAGACCTGAAAATGTAAAAGTCTGTGACACAATCTAAATGACCTAATAAAAAAAGTGCTAGATTTTTCCTGATTGCCTTACTCTGTGGAACTGTTACATACTTGTAGCTCAAGAGTACATTCCTACCAATCGTCCAGGTTTTGGCCAACTACTAATACATACCTTCAAGATGTTCAGGCTGGCAGATAAAATACTAGATATGAAAGGTGTTAAGAAATTGCAGCTATTCACAGTAAAGAATCTTAACACCATAACCACTTATGTCTTACTGAGAAGGCTGGCCATGGCAAAATGTATATGTTATACCTGTACAAAAAGGTGAGCCTAAATAGAGATAAAAATGTTCTTCTTGGGAATCCTTTTGCATATTTCTTCACTGAAAATATTTTCAAAAGATAGAAGAAGGAAAAAAATAAATCTCTTTACCACTATTCAGGAATAATAACAAATTTTCAACAGTAATGCTTGAATGGACCATTTTTTCAATTGCTTCTTTCCTCTTCTCAGCTGAAATTTTATTCTATTTCAGTAATAGATTGACATAGACTTCTGCTTAAGAATCATTTTATTGGGGCTTAACTTACAAATGACTATATTTCATAAAGCCATTTTTTTCCATTCAAAAAAGGAGCATGGCTAAAAGCTTGTTCACTTGAGGAAAGTAGGATGTAGTCTGGCAATATCAGTTGGTTCCTGTAGTATTCACTGAAACCCAGTACTTAATAGGAAGGGTCAGACAAGGAAGACACACAGAGTAGCTCTTACATTATGAGATCATACCCAAGATTGCTGCAGCTTAACCTCCTTAGCCCTAATACAGAACTTGGGTTCCACTGCTGCATTTTTTCTGAAAATTAAGGGATTTGTTCTCTACAGAGTAAAATGCACTACTTCCTGGTAAATATGGTATTAATCTGTGTTCTGAGCTTTTAGGCTCAGAATCGTTGCAAGCTGGCTGCGAACAGCACACGTCTATGGTAATAAATTAGTCTCTAGAGCAAGACAGTATTTTGGAAACTGTACTGGGAATGAACTCTGGGCCATTTGTAATATCAAACCAAGCCCAGAAGTTGCTTGAGGGAAATACTGGTTTCAACAGGCCAAATTTGTGCCAGACAACACTGGAACAATTTGCTAACAACAGTAAGCAATTGCAGCTGGGGCACAGGAGTGCTCCCAGGCACTCTGGAGGCTACTAATGTAAATGTAGACTTACACTTCCGTCATCTTTACAAAAATCATGGCTATAATAAAGACAAATTGCATTGGACAATTTGGCTACTGATATCTGTAAAGTGGTTTCTGAAAGGTAAACACACAGTCATGCTCTGCCCAGATCTGGTTTGGGCTAAAATACTTTCTGCAGCTGGACTAAAATTTGGACTAAAATTTGGACTAAAATTTGGACTAAAATTCTTTCTGCAGCTTGGCATGTCATGAGAAAGGCAGGAGAAAGATCCAGCTTTAATATTGTTCATTCTGAGGCATTTCACAGTTGAGTTGATTCACTCAGTTCAGAAATAGGTATTTAATTGATTCATTTGCTTTTAAAATAGAGTGATGAATAGTTTGCAAAAAGTAAAACATTTGTGAATAATGCTTACTCACATTCTGATTACTTAACTAGGGAATTCTACAGAATTTTTCTTTAAAAATACATTATTTTTTCCAGTTTGACAAACCACAACTGATAGTAAACTAGGAAGTGTGTTAGATAGTGAAACTTCACTCCAAGGATTACTCCGTGAATGACTGTGTCAATGTTGAAAGCATTAGCACTTTGCTACTTGGTACTTGCACTCTCTTTACAACTTACAAATCACATACTATTTTCTGAACAATTCCCAAACCCACAGAGCTTTCCAGATGGCCATGTGAATGCTTCCAGTGTCAATACACATGTAAGCATACATTCACACCCTTATTTCTGATATTTCACTTTTCATTGAACATTATTCTCAACAAAAATTTGCTTTCACAGACATTGGGGGTTTGCAAATGAAAGGAGCTCTGAGCCATATACATGCTGATTCATGGTTTCTATTCAAATAAATGTTAGTGAAGCCTTCCGGAACAGTTATAATCATCAGCATATTCTTCCCCTCCCTGTGACCCAGATTCAAAGAGGAAGTACATGTGTAACTTTAAACATGCAAATAGTGTCAGTTGCACACAGATTTACATATGAAATTATATTTCTTGCTGACCCAGGAGCTGGATGTTTTTTGTTCGTGTTCACCTCTAGTCTACCTTTTTCTGAATTTTTATTAGAAATTTTAAGGAATCATGTAAATTCCATGTAAAAGCAGCAACTGGGCAAACATTAATTTCCAGTTTTAATGATATAGTAAAAGAAGAGGGAAAGAATGACACTGAAACAAAAGAAACAGAAGAACAAGAGGCTGGATACAGAGGAAAGGCAGCCAGGGAAAGTGTACATAAAGCCAGTGTGGCTGCCAGTGTAAGAATATAAATGAAAAGTCAATGGCTGCAAGTTTTAAAGGGCTAATGAATAAAGAAATTGCTTGAAATAATTGCAGTGGTAGAACCAGTTGCTGATAATAAACAAAATAAGGAATCTATAAAAAGGCTGGAATGTTGCTAGGAAAGAAAGTTTGTAGGTCAGTTGAGGGAAATCAAAATAAAAAAATCATGTAAATAAGAAGGCACTATAACATTACTCAACTGAACATCAGAACTATTGTTTTGACTAGTTCTCCAACAATTACATAATTTTCTCCAAGAGTTACATAATTTCATCTGAGTGTATTTCCTCTAATTCCTTTATTATGCAGCTATTTGGAGTTTCTTCCTTTAGGTGAAATAAAACAGTAAATTTCCAATGGGAGGCTGGAAGAAGCTAAGTCCTAAATATTTTCATC
Source organism: Oxyura jamaicensis (assembly GCF_011077185.1). Taxonomy (NCBI): domain Eukaryota; kingdom Metazoa; phylum Chordata; class Aves; order Anseriformes; family Anatidae; genus Oxyura; species Oxyura jamaicensis. The sequence continues at coordinate 71,864,123 of NC_048926.1, forward strand.
CTGTTACATTTTCTAACAGAACACTCAGGAACTCACTGAATGAGTCTTTCAAATTGATGTTTACAACTATGTCTAAAGAAGTTTACAACAGTATTGAATTTCTCATTTTGGGGGGTACAGTGTCAATCTTAACACAAATATTTTAAGCAATTATTTGCAAAATTATTCTTCTCCAAGTCCTATGGATCTAATCCTTTCAATCTTCCTGAAAACTGTTGTCAGTTGGCACAGAAGTTTAGGTAGATTACTCTAAAAAGTGGTTGTTTGTTTATGTTGAAGACATTGTTGTTGACTCTGGCTTGTTTTGTTGTCAATGCAAAAGCATTCTATGAAATTTTGTGCTCTGTTAATTAACTGGAAAAATAACAGAACAGAGTACACAGCTGAGGAGGTAAAAGAAACAGGGAAACACATGGGGAGCACAAGAATGGAACTACAGTTTCAGGGATAACAAGTCGCTGACAGAGTGTGCAAGAAAAAAATAAATGAATTAGACTGGAATTACATCTTTTGGAATTAGAGGTAAGAAAATTTATTTATTTATTTATTTAGGATTAGGTTTGATCCTCACCTCTCAGTCTTTCTTGGGTCCCCTCCTAAACAAGTACCAAAGAGATGAACTTCATTGACATTGAGCAGCTGCAAAAAGGGAGGAGTTGAAAACATCTTTTTCCTTCCTTTATCCTTTAACTCAAATTCATCCTTTTGCTCCCTCTGTAAGTCTAATGGCAACAGCAGCATACATACCATTTCTTTCTTCCTCCATCAATCTGCTGAGCAGTCTGCATGATGTGGGGTGAAAATGCAAGAAGCAATCTGTGTGACTTGAAGGGTAGGGTGATTTTTATGTATGAGTTCCCTTTACTACTGTTCAAGGAGACTTCACAGATGTTCTAAGATTACAAGGCCACCTACTGTAAGACCATGAGCACTCTCTTGATCTGCTTTCTGTAGGGCAATGTAATTTCATTTGTAATTTCAAAGTAGATTCATTTTATAAGGTTTACTCTAAAAGAGGATGCAGTTAATACTGCATTGTGATTTACTATGACAGGATGCTATTTTCAGCAGGCTTAAACAAATATATAGGAACTATCATATTTTCTTGAACAAGAAAGTAATATCTTTCAAGACCACTAAAATATGTAGAATACTTGGTACTCACTTCCATTCAGCTTAGCCACAGAAAAGTTTTCATTGACTGAATATACATTCACTTCATATTCAAAAAATATTTATGATAAAGTCTACATTTGTAAGAATAGTACTGGCAATATGTTTTTCCTCTGGAAACACAATTTCATTATTTTGACAGAAGAATACACTTTACACACTCCTGGAAATGTATTATAATTTACACTAAGTGTGTGTACTGATAGCCCCATGCATGTTTATTACCTCAAGTCAAGGACTGGCTTAGACTCACTGTAGACTACCGTATCTGGTCAGCTTAGAGTTGGGACTCTGCAAATCATCTGAAAAGGCTTTTCTCATTAAAATAAAGCCACTTGTTTTTTATATTATTTTTTTTTTCTGTGTAAACCACATCCTTGGAGCAAGAACACATGATCCAGAGTAAGAAAAATGAGGATTAGTACACAGGCTGCCTTAAGGAATAACCTGTAGATGCTACAACAAAACATTCTCTGTTGCAGGTGCTCTACCATGTATGTAAGTCAATCAACCTAAGTAGTAACTATCAATAGGTTAAAAAATAATCATCATCATAACTAAAAAAAAAACCAAAAAAAACAAAACAAAACAAAACAAAAAAACAGGAAGCATGCACGTACCAGTTATTTTGTATCTGTTACTCTGTGCAAAGGAGATTGTATTGAAGAACAGTGCTTTCACTGAATACAACATTCAGGCATTTGTACAGGTTCTCATTGAGATTTTCAGCAGTTTGGATTCCATATTATCCTTTCCATGCAGGCAACTGCTTTCCCAGCCTCACAATAACTCACCCTTTAATTTTAGAAGACACTTTCAAGTTACTAAATAGTTCAAGTTTGTTGGCTGTGGAACACTTGTTCAGCAACAAACTTTATGGAATGTGCATATTAACACCATTAGTGCATCTTCCCATTCTTGGGTTCTTGACAGCTCTCTGTCCCATAGGTATGCCACATTTTGCTAGCATTGTGATTTTATCTGATTTTGTTTATTAAATTTTGGTTTTAAAACTTTTAGGACTCAAAATGTAATTTGTTCAATGGCAAATATTACTATTCTGTGCCTTTCTACTGGTGGAAACAATAGAAGTAATAATACTAACAAGTATGCTTTTCTTCCTACAATATTTCATAATACAGGAAGGTTACATTTAAGCCAGAGGCACTGGGTAAGATCAAAGTATATGAAATATAGCAAACTTAAAGCACCATCTTCTGCCAGGCACCCAAGCATATCTGAATGATATTAAAAATAAAAATAAAAATAAAAATAAAGGGAAAAAATAATAATAATAATAATAAACATATAGACAGCATGGAGCAGTGATAGCACACCGAACTGGAATTAAGGGAATCAAGCCTGTGTTCTGTTCCCATTTATGTCACTAATTTATTGTGTAGGCTTCTGCACACATATTTACCTTTGAATTTTACTATAGAATTTGTGTTTGTTGTTTGGACTTTGACAAGAGCTACATGAAGAGAGAATCATGTATGAGCATAGACAGCAGTGCTATATAGACCCTGTGTGGGCTTAGCCATGGTCCCAGCTATGTGAGTTCTCACACATCTGTATATTTCACCTTCTTTCTGTCTTTGTAGTTTCAAGAACCAGCTAATAGATGTCACCATGCTTCTCACCTCTAAAACCAAGATGCCTGGAACCAGTTCATTGCTTCTTCCTGAACAGAAAAGGCAAGAGGGCAAGAGCCATTTGGCATATGTATTATTTCAGGTGTTTTTAATTATTGCTGTTTAGAATTGTAACTTACTGGAACTGTACAATCCATTGAACAAGTGAACCCCAGACTACCAAACTGCAAGACACTGGTCTGACATGTTAATGTATACCTTACTACCATATTTTTAGTATAGACTAACTTACCCTTTTTTATTTATTTTTTTTATCATCCACCATCCTAAGCTGATGTTTCAGAGCTCTCTCTACCCCATGGCTGCTGTATTTTAGACCCCTTCTAGTCTCAAAGTGTTACACGGGAGCCTGGCATGAAAACTGAGCTAGGCTGCAGAGTTGAGAAAGTTCAATTACAGTTTTCAGGACAGAAGTAGCTAAGCTGTCTACTTGTTTTTAAGAGTTTCTATATTTGCCCCTGCTCTAATTATCAGGAAAGATGTACTAATGGACCACCATTAAGAGTCCTGAGGGGGGGGGGGGGGAAAAAAAAAAAAAGAAAAAAAAAGAAAGAAAAAAAAAAAAGATAATCACAGAATTCATTTGTGTTAAACACTTACTGGAAGCTCTTTTGTGCAGTTAAAAATAGCCACAAAGATGTTTGATGCTTGGAGTCATCTAGCAGGAGGGTAGAGTTAATGCTTTCTTATGTTTTAAAATCAGGGCTTGAGTCAAAACTGTTGAGTGAGCAATTATCAGAAGGTGAGCTTTGCAGAAGTTCTCCTAGGGATATACTGAGGAAGGAGAGAAGAAAAAGTTGGAGAGGAACAAGGAAGTAAATCAGAGGCGGAGAGCTGTCTGCACACAAGATATGACTTTTTTTTTTTTTTTCCACAGCATTGTTTGGAGAAGTCAGGAAGGTACGGTGTCTTAAGTAAGCAAATAAAGCTGATGATTATGCTCAGATACTGTACTATAGATACAAAAAGAAAGCACTCCACCCTCCCCCATATCTCAATAATATCTCAAAAAAGGACAGTCATCTCCAGTACAGTGATCTGCTGTGGTTATGTCATTTTTTGCCAGAAATAGGATTGACTACCTGACTATGTATAAGCAGGTGGTCACCTTGCAGAAAGCCATGCCCTGTGCTTCTGTTCCTCCAGCACCCAGCTGGAGCACTGCACCCACCACACTGGAGCTGTGGGCATGCCGCACCACGCCATGCCATGCCACCAGATGGCTCCAGGTTGTGGGCTGTGCCTGGCACTGCTCCCTGAGATGGAAGCTGACAGCAAGCACACCAGTGCCAGGGGTGCCCAGGCAAACAAGCTGCTCTGCCTGGAGGCCATCATCTCAAGAAGCAGCAGGGAGGCTGAGAAGCACCTGGGAGCCCAGAAAGGAGCCCTGCCCTGCCTTCTCTGGTGTGCACATGCCAACCAGGCACAGCCACTTCGGAAGCAGGCCTGGTGTCTGGACCTTTTTTAACAGATTAAGGTTTTGAACAGATTAAGATTTTGAACAGATTGTTGAGGGACAATCACCTCCCTCGACTTGCTAGCCAGTCCTCTTTTAATGCAGCCCAGGATACAGTTGGCCTTCTGGGCTGCAAGCCTGTACTGCTGATCTCCTTCTATGATAAGGTCACCCACTTTGTGGATGAAGGGAAGGCAGTTGATGTAATCTTTCTGTAATTCAGTAAGACCTTTAATACCATCCCCTCGCCTGGGACAGAGTAATGCCAGACAAAGGTAAAGACTAGGAGATGAGTGACTAGAGAGCAGGTCAGCAGAAAGGGATCTGGGCATGCTCGTCAACAGTAGACTCAACATGAGTCAGCAGTGTGTCATGGTAGCCAAGAGGGCAAACTGCATTAAACACAATATAACCAGCTGGTCAAAAGAGGTGATTCTCCTAGCATATTTAGTGTTGGTGTGGCCTTGTGTATTGCATTCAGTTTTGGTCTCCACAATATAAAAAGTATGAGGAGCACAACAAAGCTGGAAAAAGGGCTGGAGGACATGTCTTATGATGAGAAGCTGAGGACATTTGGGTTGTCTAGTTTGGAGAATGGGAGGGTCAGAAGTGACATAACTGTTCTCTACAACTTCCTGAGGAGGGGAAGTGGAGAAAGAGGTGCCTGTCTCAATCTGTTGACCAGGCTTCCCTGGTCAACAATGACAGGACACAAAGGAATGGCACAAAGCTGCACCAGGGAAGGTTCAGACTAGATACAAGGAAAAAAATATTAACCATCAGGGTGTTCAAACACTGGAACGGGCTTCCTATGGAGGTGGTTGATGCCTCATGACTGTCAATATTCACGAGAAATTTAGACAATGCCTTCAATAGCATGGTTTAACTTTTGGTTAGCCTTGCAGAGGTCAGGCACTTGGACTAGATGATCTTTGAAGGTCCCTTCCAACTGAACTATTCTATTCTATTAAACAGTACAAACAAACCCCACAGCATTAGTCGGAAGTTAGACATAATGTCTGGGAAAAAAAAAAATAAAATAAAAAAGAGTAGATTAATCTAGGAGTTTTAATGAGAGAATCATATAGAATATAAATTAAACATATTGAAAATAACAGTAATGTGAAGGGAAAAGCTGCTGGATAAAACAATTTAATTTTGAAGAGGACTTAAGAGATTTGAAATTCACTATCATTTTGAAGTTACAAATATTCACTCTTTAAAAAGTGGAGAAAAGATACCTCTTGGAAATGTCAAAATATGGTTTATAAATGTATTCTAACCAAACTTCTGCTTGGTGGTTTGAGAGAAAACTGGGTCTTGATTAAGAGCTGGAGTCCAGAAGCCCAAAACTGCTGGTTTCTGGGCTTTGAGCCTGTAGATTACAGGTCTTGTTGTCTGGCTCCTTCTTGTGACTGGCAGCTAAAGTCATAATAGAATCCTCAAAAGCTCAGAAAACCTACAATTCACACCTGAGACAGGAACTGAAAAGTCTGGGAGCTATTTCATCTCCAGCAGATGGGTAGGCTGTAAAGATATTAGACAGAAGAGATGGCAGATTTCAAAACTCTGTCTGGTCTATCACACTCTCATATAAATCAAAATGTCTGTGCAAACATTTGAAATTTGATGAATCTTCAATCTCTGATGGAAAAATTGTTCCCTTTGAGAATTTCTGAACAGTCTTTTTAGCAGAGTTGAACTACATCATATTGTAGAGATAAGATGTGGGAAAAGGCATTTTGCAATACTTGCAGTGGTTTCTGATCAAGACTCTTGTAAGTCTGTTTTACTCCTTTATCTCCTCTTGAGATTGCCCATGCCTATTTAACAGCTTTATCCTAACTGCCCAGCTTCATCAGTTTGATAACAGCCAATAAATTGTTTTGACACTCAATGCTTTCTGTAAGAAACAAAGTTTGTAACTGAGGCATTGACTTGTTGCCACTGGTATGCTGTTAAAAGACCTATTTTCACAATCAGGCATTAGACAAACACTCACAGTTTGTATAGTTGCAAGACTGAATCACTTGTTCTGTGGTTACTGGAAGACTATCTTCACCATGTAAAAACATCTCTAGCAATTAAAGTGACAATGCAAACTGTAAATCAAACAAAGTTGGTTAATAAAGGGTAAAGTTTTTTTTTCTTTCTTTCTTTCTCTCTCTCTTTGTTGTTGTTGTTTGTTTGTTTGTTTGTTTGTTTGTTTTTTGGTAGACATTTTGCAACCATTTGTGCTTTTAAGATCTTTTTAATTCTAATTATGTATGGAACTCCAGTTAACACAAGCGTTAAATCCCAGGGAAATTACTTCTTTGTATTAAGTTTCAGTTCCTTTTGAGCCCAGCATCAGAAGAAATGTGTAAAACAGTTTAATTAGGGGTCCAAGTTAAGTGCCTCTACTTGAATGCACATAGCATGGGAAATAAGGGGAATTACAAGTTTTAGTTAAGTCTCAGGGCTATGATATCATGGGCCTCAGTGAGACATGGTGGGACAACTCACATGCCTGGAGTGCTGAGATAGATGATTACAGGCTCTTCAGAAGAGATGGGCAGGGAAGGAAGGGAGGTGGACGAGGTGTGTACATTAGACTGCATGGAGCTGCACGATGGTGAAGAAAGGTTTGAGTGTCTCTGGGTAAGATTTAGGGAAAAGGTATACAACGTAGGTATTATAGTGGATTCTGTTATAGACCACCTAACTGGGATGAAGACAGACAAAATATTCTATAAGCAAACAGGAGAACTATAATATTCACTAGCCCTTGTAATGATAACTAGCCCTTGTTCTTATAGGGGACTTGAACTTCCCAGATTTCTGTTGGAAGTAAAATACAGCAGAGAGGAAACAGTCTAGGAGATTCCCCGAGTATGTGGTAGATAGCTTCCTACTGCTGATGGTGAGGGAGCCAACTAAGGAATTTGCCACACTTGACCTATTGTTTGCAAACAGGGAGCAACTTGTGGGTGATGTGGTGGTTGGAGGCTGTACTGGGCAGTAATTGTGAAAGGCTTTCATAAAGTAGGGAAGGCAACTAGCAGAACTGTTACCTGGGACTTCCAGAGAGCAAACTTTGACCTATTTAGAGACCTGGTTGACAGAGTCCTCTGGAAGGTGGTTCTGAAAGGCAAAGGAGTCCAAGAAGGCTGGAAATTCTGAAGAATTAAATCTTAAAGGCGCAGGAGCAGGCAATGCGCTGAAAGTAAGCTACTGGGGGTAAAGACCAGCCTGGCTTAACAAATAGCTTCTTCTGGAACTCAGGAAGAAAAAGAGAGTTTATGAGCTTTGGAAGAAGGGACGTGCAATACAGAAAGACTATAGAACTGCCTTGAAGTTGTGTAGGGATGATCTTGAAGGTCTTTTCCAACCCAGATGATTCCATGATTCTAAGTGTTTCTCTGTTATCATGAGAAGATCAGACAAGATGCCCAGGCAGTTTCTTTTAACCGAAATTGTATTTGTTGTAACATTACTGATTATTAGCAAAAAGAGTCAAAAACAATTTACACGGAACAGTTAGAGGTCACTTTGTGCAGCCAGCAATGTAAAAGGACACATGCTTTAGATAAAGAAACATCAGCTTGGATCACCAGCTGGGTAAATCACAGTCATTTGTTTGATTTCAGATCACTCATGAATTTGTTAGGGTTAAGATCAGAAATAGATCAACTGTGGTTCTGATTTTAAAAATGTTTTTCTGTCTTTATCAATGTAATAAGAGAGCCCTGGTTTAGACAATAAGGACTTTATCTTTTTAGTGTTTCTGTGAGGGAAGACAAGATTATTATTGTCATTTGAAAGATGGTGGCCTGAAGATATTTAGGGCATTTTGCTTACACTATGTAATGCTATATGCATAAATGCTCAAGTCTCTTGTTCACTTCATTACTTTTTGAATGCTACTTCTAAAAAGGGACTTAGCACATAAATTCTTGATTTCTGGGTCCCCACTGATCTTCAGAGTTCAGCACCGTGCCATAGGAATACCCATTCCAGAGAAGAGGGACCTGCAGAAGTTGAGAGCAGGAGCCAGGACAAAAACACACAGCAGGGAGTGTTCAGAGCTGTTGCTTTGGCCAGTGTTCCTCCTAGTGAGCATCAGTCAAGAAGCAAATAACAGCATTGTTCTTGTGGAAAGGATGTATAGGACGACAGCTATGAAAGCAAGCAGTGCAGCAATAGGTGAGCTCATCAAATAAGCAGGGAGCTGCAGAGATCCCGGAAGTCATTGCCAAAATATTCAGTGTGAGTTTTCTGAACAGAAGAAAAGGGCAAGCCTGGACTGCAAAACAATTTTGGCTGTGTTCCAGAGGATAAGAAAAGGTCTGTACTCATGGGAGGAAAAGAAACTATACCTCTTGGGACCAAATGAACCCTGCCCTTTTTATAATCTGCATCATTGATTATTACAAAACAGAATGTATAAATATCTAGACAATGTAACAACAACAATATTAACATATCCTTAACATAAGTGATACACATGTGAGATCTTTGAGCCATGTGAATTATCTCAGGTATATATTAACTGACAAGGGAATTTGTTTCCAGACTAATGGAAGCATTATACAAATGGAAAAACCTTGTTCAAAATAATCATTTCAAAACAGTTTTTGTAACAACAAATAAAACATGATTTGAAGAGGTTTGATTATCAGTTCAGTATACATCCACGAGGTACTTCACACTTGATTTAACAAAGTGTGTTTTCTTTTCTCTTTGGATGCTGCCTTATAATTGCAGAAAAGGTCTTTGTGCTGAAGGAATCCTGATGAACTGGGTTTATTAGCTGAGCAAAATGTCCGCTTTTCCTGCTCCTTCATTAATCTGTTTTTTTGCAAAAGAGCCAAAATAAGAGACATGAGTGGTAGTTGTAAGAGCATATGAGACTAAAAATTTGCTTAAGGATCCAAAACTTTATCATAAAAATATGTTTCATCTTTTTTTAACATTGGAAATGTCGATGGTTACAAGAGCACAGAAATGTTAAAATGAGATTTAGGAAAAACTAGACAATAAATCCACTCTGTAAGAACAGGGAAAATGTTTCAGTGCATTCCTTGTATTGGAGAAAAAAAAAAAAAAAAAAAAAAAGAAAAAAAGAAAAAAAAAGTTATGAATAGGAGGTGATTTGAATGCTATCACTTCACATTTATAATTTGTTTTACCCTAAAATAAGAGCAAAGGCTGGATTGTAAGCAATCCCACCTGCTATCCATCTGCATACATCACTGACCTGGCATGGATATATAAATAACAAAGAAAGAATCTCTCATGAGGAGAAAAAAGTCATTGAACGATTTAGAATAATAGGAACATTTACAGATTCAAAAGTTGATGTAATTTTTCTAACAAGTCAATTGACATGAATTTTTCACCATCGAAGCATTTGCTGGTGCCACGTCTATATGGAGACTGTGATAGGCTGATACTTTACTCTAGTCAAGCTATCTACCAGGGCACATCAGTGTGGCTATTGAGTGCTGCTATGTGATCCTAGTGATCCTGCATCAACACCAGATCTGACTTTCTTGCAGCCAGTGTAGTCACTTTCTTCCCAGTGTTCCACACACCTTCGTCCAGTATCTGAAGCATAGGCCTATCTAAAAACAGAAAGTTATTTTTCCCTTTTCAAATTGTTTCCTATCTGAGTTGCAGTTGCTGCTGTAGTCCCCTTGGTAGTCCTGGCTGGGTCTAATCAAGATCTTGACAAGCATTCACAAGCCAGACCATTTCCTGATTGAACTTTGGTTTCTATACCTACAAAATGTGACAGACATTCACAGTTGCCTGAGCTTTGAACTCTTCCATTGAAATAACCCTATGAAGTGGTACTTGCTGATTTTTCTTTCCTTAGTCTTGTTACAGGTGAGGCAGAGTAAAACAGCAGAACAGCATGCATAAACTATCATTTCTCCTCAAGCTCTGACTTCTGATTCTCAAGCATTTAACTCTATGTCTCTGTCCATCCTTCCTGAAAGCAATTTTTTATCATTTCCTTTTTTTTTTTTTCTGCATTTACCTCATGAGTGATGGATGTTATTTTTTTTCATAGGGCAATTAAAAATTTTATTTCTTCTCTCCCAAAGGTATGATTTTCAATGCCTCAATCCATATAGGCTAAATCTTCTTTTAAGTGAGGAAATCCTTTTGAAACTGTTTATTATATGTGACTGATTTGTTTGTTTGTTTGTTTTGTTTGCTTGCTTGCTTTTCAGTTTCTTGGGAAAAGCTTACAAAGGGTTGAGGCTTATTTTATTTTCTTGTGTCTTAGTCTGCTCTATGGCCAACATGGTTTGCTGGTTCAATAGTCAGGTTGTTCATAAATATACTCCATGAGAGAATATTATATCATCTGATCACCAGTTCTAACACTTTGATGATATTTGCAAAAGGATAATCACCTTCACCTTTGCACAGTGATTTGTCCCTCTGCACTTAGAATAGTCCACAACCAAGATATTATAAAGCAGGAGAGTGTGGGGATTTTGGCTAAGTGTCTGACAGCTGTACTTTTTGGGGGGTATCCTTGATCTTAAATGTCCCTGGAACTAAAGAAAGTGCTTCCCAGAATCAGGCGTGAGGTCTTCAACTACACAGGAGTCACACTGGGTAGGGAAGTACTAGGACACCCGGCTTGTATCTGAAATAGTGTAGCCAAACAAACCAGGAAGGTGATCGTTCCCATGTACATGGCTCTGGAGAGGCTGCACCTCAAGTACTGTGTTCAGTACTTGAAGAGTACAATGTGAAGTACTTGAAGTACAATACAAGAAGGACATCAGGGCCCTGGAGTATGTCCAGAGAAGGGCTACGAAGCTGGTGAAGGGCACAGAACACAGGTCCTATAAGAAGTGGCTGAGGGAGCTGGGGTTGTTGGTTCTGGAGAGGAGGAGGCTCAGGGGAGACCTTATTGCTCTCTGCAACTGCCTGAAAGGAAGGTGTGAGGAGCTGGGGTCGGCCTGTTCTCACAGATAACTAGTGATAGGACTAGAGGGGATGGCCTCAAGTTACACCAGGGGAAGTTTAGATTAGAAATTATGAGACATTTATTCTCAGAAAGAGTAGTCAGGCATTGGAACAGGTTGCTCAGGGAGGTGGTGGAGTCACCATCCCTGGGGGTGTTTAAGGAAAGGTAGGATGTGGTGCTTAGGGACATAGTTTATTGGGTGACATTGGTGGTGAGGGGATGGTTGGACCAGATGATCTTAGAGGTCTTTTCCAACCTCAATGATTCTATGATTTTATGACCTGATTTGCACTATTATCCCATGATGAAGAAGACCTCAGGTTCCTGTGTGGGATCCTGAAGGACCGGCATCCTCAGCCCTGTGGAGTCACTAGCCTGAGATTAAAAAATAAATAAAATAAAATAAATAAAAAAAGGAAATGAAATGAGAAAAATTGAGCTTTTTTAATATTTTTATTTTTATTTTTTTTAACAGAAATTACATGTAGGCTAAAATTTTTGTCAGGCAGTTTTCAAGTGAGTTTTATTGAATTATGGAAGAAATATTAAACGCAAACAAACAAACAAAAGCAGTGTTATTAGAAATGTTTAAATGTAATTGCTCATATTCAAATGGAAATGGTTTAATTTAAGATGACATTTAAACAGTTGCATCTACCTACACTGTTGGAAACTGAAATCCAAACACAACAGAACGATGTTAATTAATACTGCATTTAAAATTTAACACTGAACAAAAAGACAAAGGTCTGTTCTAAATTCAGTAGCAGAAATTAAGCACAAAAATGGTAAACAGAATACAAAGTGACTTAAATGTATAAATTACTTACTGTAATAAGACATGAGCCATCAGTTAAGACACTGAAGAGATTGTGTAGGAATATAAAAATATAAATTATCAATGAGAGGAATATTAGGCACCACATATTTAATCAATTTCCAAAATTCTCATCTAGCAAATCTCCTGTGCTCCTTCTTCATATAAATTGTGAGAAAAACAGAGTTTTCTGATTCAAATTCTACAAAGCAACGTCATGAAATGCTTTCGTACTCTGCATTGTCCATGTAAATGTCTACTTGTAACTCACACTCATGCTATTAGATTCTATGCAGGAACATAATAACCCTATATGAAATGAGAACAGGTATCTGCCCTGTCCAAATTGACTTCAGAAAACCAAATAATGAATGGAACATTGTGTAATGTAATTTATATGCCACTTCTACAGTGACACTGTTAGAAAGAACACGAAAGGAAAATCTTGCTTCTGGGAACCTCAGGTCAGTATTAGTAACATTTTTCACGATAGCATCTTAGATCCCAGAATCATTTTAAATCAGATCCTGATACAGAGACAAATTACTGCTGCTTTGTACAAATACCTAAAATCACTATCTACCCCTAAGGAAACTCTTGCATAAACAAAAGGATAACATGGGATAGTCTCCCCAGTTTCAAACTTTTCTCATATCCCCACCCAAATTTTAGCATATAATTGCATTTTGTTGACTGCAAAAGGGAATAAAAAAGAGCAGCAAAAGAAAATGAAAGAGATATTCAAGCTCTTTCTCTAATATATTGTGGAAATGATGCAGTAAAACCTGAAGAACATCATTACTTCTCTCTTACAGTATTGCTGTATTCCCAATTGCTACAGACTGCTCTGAAATCACCTGGCTGCAGCTCAGAAGAAGTTATGAGGATAATTCTGATACCTCTTGCTCTGAACTGCTGTAAAGTCTTGTGGATAGGAGGGTGAAATGATTTCCCAGACCATTCACAAGTACGATCTTACATCCAACACATCAGCAGGTGCTTAACTTCAAGGAAACTGGTCTTATAGTGCTATGCTTCCTTGTCTTCAAAGCATTCTTACCCAAATTCCTAGATTGCCTGATTCTAACTATTTCTTAATTACCCGACATTAAAACAAACAAACTAGCAAGCAAGCAAACAAACAAACAAAATCTTTTGAAAATTAAGAACTTTTTCCTGACCACCACACTCATTTTGATACTTGGTCAACTTCCATCATCATGGGTTGCAAAGGCTAAACTATCTTAATGACAAGTATTTTCACACTGCTAAGGTAAGGAAATGCTTTTATCTGTATTTTATAGGCAGAGGTCATTGTCACACATGAGCTGAAGGAAAGGTGGTTTTGGACATATGGTCTTTATAAGGATTTTTTGGTTTGTTTGTTTTGTTTTCACTGGTGTTCTCTTTCTGACACTGAAGTCTATATTCTGACTTCAGGGTGAAACTTGTACTTATGGAAATCTGTCTCTGTTCTAAAATATACTACAGTTCTTGATTTATTTATACTTATTTTCTTTCTCATTCATGTTAGCTGCTTGAAAACATTCAGGTCTTGCATTATGCAATGTATGGTCCATAATTCGTTATAAACAGCTTCCACCCAAATGGAAACATACTTAATGGATTTTGTGGTTCACATATGTGACTTGATATCTGTTTTTCTTCTGACTAAAGAAACAGAGACTTTAGAATCACTGTTACTCTGTGCACAAGTTGATGTTTTTTTTTTTCTTAATGAATATTCTATAATATCAGAAGTTTTAATAAAACCGCTTGAAAGATATTTCATATGCTAGGCAAAGAAACACCTGACCATAAAAGTACAAAATGGAACGATATGACATAAAGCAAACTGTCCAATGTATCTGGATCTTGATCCTATGAGAATTCCTATCTTTGACCTAGATGAGTATTTACTACTGTAATTCTTCAAAGTCATGTTAAAATCTATATTGCCCAAATAACTACTACTGTCTAAACTAGGCAAAGGGGATGAGAAGGGCAGTGCTTGTCCAAATTCCAAGACAAAAACATCATCATTTGAGCATTAAAATCAATATAAAACTTACCCATCTGGAATTTGCAAGAGAGATTTCTGTATCAAACATCCTTTGAAAGTCTTGCTCATAGGCAATTGCAAATATTAAGTTTGTAAGAGGCTGGAGATGGTTGTTACCTGTCCCACAAGAAAAGTTACATAAAAGGACATGAAGTTTATTAGATTTTTTTTTTTATTTTTTATTTTTTTTTTTGCCAATGACTTTAACTGAAGTCAACCGTCTGTTTTCATTTCAGTTATTTTTTTCTCTTGCTTATTAAGTGTCCTCTCACAGGTGTTCAGTTTTAACTAGTGGATCTCTTCTCCTCAAACAGCTAGTGAAACTGTTAGAAAATTAGCTATGCCCTTCTAGGGAAAGGAAAAAGAGGGAAAAAAAAAAAAAAAAAAAAAAAAAAAAAAGACCCTTGTCTTCTACTTGCATTGTACAGTATGTGATCTTGATTATAGATTTAAAGGATTTAATTAAATCTTATGATGATTTCAATCACCCAGATTAAATTAGCTTTGTATTTTAAAAGTTCCTGTTATTTTCTTATGCTGTGTGTAGTCCTTGTGACACGTATGCAGTGTACTTGGATATTTGGGTCGGTGCTCTTCATGGGCCAGAGAGTTCAGAGAGAAAAAGATTACGCAGCTTTAGGAAGAGCACTATCTGAACTGAACAAAACCAATGTCCAAACTGTAAAACTTCTTAAATTCTATAACAAGGCTATGAGGTAATTAATAGACTGTCATCTCCTGGTAGCTCTGGAAACTGAGCACCACTTTGACAGTAAAGTAACAGCATCAGGGAAGTATCTCATCTATTCTCAGATGAGAATTTTTTTGCTGATGAAAATCAGATAACCAAAGCCACATAAGCAATGGGGATTATCTTGCTAAATGAATTAGAAAGATCCCAACTCCAGCTTCAGCAAGAAACCAAGGCATGAAATGTAGTAAGATGTAAGCTTCTTTTGTTTTCCTTGATCTTGGAATATTGGTAAGTACATGCTGCTAATTCAGCATGCTCTTCACATCACTCTCCAAGCATCCAGACACTTTGATTTAACCTCATTCATTTGGTGTTGGGCTAATCAGCAATCACAGCTCTAATAGCTTCTGATGTTGTAATACATGTAGTGTTGACCACTGACAAAGAGAGAAAATAGAAGTTCTCCCTCTATAAATGGGAGGGAAGCTGGTTGTCCCATTCTTTCTCAGCACATTCCAAAGGTAGGTTCATTTGATTTTTGAATGAATAGTAAAGATTCTGGTTCAGCAAATGCAATTTCTTTTTGTGAATCTGATTTGCCATCTTATGGCTTCACAGAACAGGCAGAATTTTATGAAAAGAGAAGGCTGCCCTGCTTTCAGCCTGATGAGCAGATTTTCCCGATTACTTGTGGCAATAAAATTTGCATGTTATTGCATTTAGTCTATACAAAAATGTAAAGTAGTTAAGTCCTACTTACAAAAATTTGCAGTGGCAAGGGAACGCTCCTCATATTTTTCCTTTCACTGTCCACTAAGGGATGAGAAAAAAATCCCAGAGGGCTAACAATACCACAGAGCTGAACTTTCTGAAAACTGTTAACCTGTAAAACAGTAAAAATGAAGGTTACCTTTTTGTTGTAACAACTAAGAAGCACCTGGAAACAAGGTATGAAGTTATACAAAGTCCAGGCCAAGGCATAGGCAGCATATCTAGTTCTACAGACTGAATTCCTCTCTGGAGAGCAGATGAATGTGTTCAGGTGGTAAAGCTGAACTGCTGGCCAAGCCACTTACCATCATTTATCAACAGTCCTGGCTATCGGGGGAGGTCCCAGTTGACTGGCGGCTAGCAAATGTGACGCCCATCTACAAGAAGGGCCGGAGGACTGACCCGGGAAACTACAGGCCTGTCAGTTTGACCTCAGTGCCAGGGAAGCTCATGGAGCAGATTATCTTGAGAGTCATCACGCAGCACTTGCAGAGCAAGCAGGCGATCAGGCCTAGTCAGCATGGGTTTATGAAGGGCAGGTCCTGCTTGACGAACCTGATCTCCTTCTATGACAAAGTGACACGCTGGGTGGATGAGGGAAAGGCTGTGGATGTGGTCTACCTTGACTTCAGCAAGGCTTTTGACACTGTTTCCCACAGCATTCTCCTCAAGAAACTGGCTGCTCTTGGCTTGGACTGGCGCACGCTTCGTTGGGTTAGAAACTGGCTGGATAGCCGGGCCCAAAGAGTCGTGGTAAATGGAGTCAAATCCAGTTGGAGGCCGGTCACTAGTGGCGTTCCCCAGGGCTCGGTGCTGGGGCCGGTCCTCTTCAATATCTTCATTGATGATCTGGATGAGGGCATTGAGTGCACCCTCAGTAAGTTTGCAGACGACACCAAGTTAGGTATGTGTGTCGATCTGCTCGAGGGTAGGAAGGCTCTGCAGGAGGATCTGGAGAGGCTGGACCGATGGGCCGAGGTCAACTGCATGAAGTTCAACAAGGCCAAGTGCCGGGTCCTGCACCTGGGGCGCAATAACCCCAAGCAGAGCTACAGGCTGGGAGATGAGTGGTTGGAGAGCTGCCAGGCAGAGAAGGACCTGGGAGTGATGGTTGATAGTCGGCTGAATATGAGCCAGCAGTGTGCTCAGGTGGCCAAGAAGGCCAACAGCATCCTGGCCTGTATAAGAAACAGTGTGGCCAGCAGGGCTAGGGAGGTGATCGTCCCCCTGTACTCGGCTCTGGTGAGGCCGCAGCTCAAATACTGTGTTCAGTTTGGGGCCCCTCGCTACAAGAAGGACATGGAGGTGCTTGAGCGAGTCCAGAGAAGGGCTACAAAGCTGGTGAGGGGCCTGGAGAAGAAGTCTTATGAGGAGCAGCTGAGGGAGCTGGGCTTGTTCAGCCTGGAGAAGAGGAGGCTCAGGGGTGACCTTATCGCTCTCTACAGGTACCTCAAGGGAGGCTGTAGCGAGGTGGGGGTTGGTCTGTTCTCCCACGTGCCTGGTGACAGGACGAGGGGGAATGGGCTAAAGTTGCACCAGGGGAGTTTTAGGTTGGATAATAGGAAGAACTTTTTTTCCGAAAGGGTTGTTAGACATTGGAACGGGCTGCCCAGGGAAGTGGTTGAGTCAGCATCCCTGGAGGTCTTTAAAAGACGTTTAGATGTGGAGCTTAGGGATATGGTTTAGTGGGGACTGTTAGTGTTAGGTCAGAGGTAGGACTTGATGATCTTGAGGTCTCTTCCAACCTAGAAATTCTGTGATTCTGTGTGAAAGCTGAGTGTTGGGCTAGGACTGTTGCCTGCAGTGACTTTCTGTTCCTATCAAGAAAATACAAGGCTCTCAGGTAGCACCATGAGCAGAGACGTAGATCCACACAATGTCCAGACAAGGCTTTGTGGATGGAGATGGCATTTTTCTGTGGAGGACAGAGGAGAACACTACCTGCACCCCCGATCCCTTCAACAACTTCCCCAGGGATGCAAAGTCCTTTTTAATATTCCTCATTTTTCTAATAGCAGCTTCCCGGGATCCAACCTGAATGACTAGAAGAGGATAGTAGTCCTCCGGTTTAATGAGACATGGCAGAGCCTTCCTGACATCTCTGACATGTGCCCCAGGAAGACAGCACACCTCTCTGGCAAGGTTATCTGGGCAGCAAATGGGAGCCTCGGTGCCCCTCAGCAAGAAGTCTCCGATCACCAGGACTCTCCGCTCTTTTTTTGTGGCACTGGTTGCGATGCAGTGCTACATCCAGCCCTGATCCCTATGTTTAGTACTTCCCCTAACCTTGACACACTTCTTGGGGTTGCTTCCCAGGTTTGGACTACTGTCCCGACCCTTGTCCTCTTCCTTAACCTCCCTGAGAGCCTCAAATCTATTTCCCAGGGACACGGTGGGGGGATAGGTGGCGCCATGGGTGTTGGGGGCAGACGTCTCTTTCTGCTCTAAGCTGAGACAAGGGTCCAACCCCTTTTCTCTTGCGGACAGTCTAGCCCTCTGTTCTGCATGTGTTCAATGGGGACAGCCTCTACCTCTTGTTGGGACATAAGAGAGGGCTGCCGAGCAACAGCAAGGGCAGGGTGACACCTCCTATCTGTCACCCTCAGAGACTCCCTCAGGCTGCCAGTTTCTCGCTGCAGCCCAGCCACTTGCTCGAGGATATCCTGAAGAAGGGCACACCTGCACCCATGACAGCACCCTCCTCCCTCATGGCTCAGGTGGGCCTCCAGATTCTGGAGCTCCCCACAGTCACCTGTCTGGACTGCCACTTCCCCCCTCAGGGGGTCCGCCTGGGTTCCCATGTGAGCCAAGAGTGGCAGCATCTCCTCCGTTTGGGTTGCCGCTTCGGACCGACCGCTGCGACGGGTGCACACCATGGCGAGTTCTAGATTCTCCTCCCTGCCCCACTTGAACTGCCCCATGCCATCTGCCTGCGCTAACTGCCAAGCCGGTCCTGTTAGCACATCCTATTTGCAGCACTCTTGGGTCGCGGCGCTCCCTAAGGGACTACTTTTATAGCGCCAGGGGTGGGTGGGCTGTAGTCACCCCTGGCTCTGCTCAGCTCTAACCTGATTCATAGAGTTGAAAGGCTGCTGAGGCCAAGGTTGTTACTGATACAGATTCATTAGTGATGGAGGGGAGAGCCTGGCTTCTCTCATTCCCAAACTGTCATGTTATAGTACAGATACAGAGCTCAACAATGACTCAGCAAAGCTTTTTGCTTAGACCAGTAAAGCATTCCTGATAAAGAAACAACCTTATTTAATGCTCCCTTTAGGCTTTTAAAGCCTTATGTCCTGACAGTTTAGGGCAAGGTAATTTTGACCACTTTTCAGGATTTTGCTACCAGGCTATTGACTCTCCGGTTTGTTGACTCCATGGGATTCAGTTGTATGACCCCTGAGAGTGATATTGTGATTGATGTTTAGCACAATGTTTCATATCAGCTGAAAAAATCTTGGATTGTTCAGCCTGGATAAGAGGGGATTGAGTGGAGGCCTCATGGTGGCTTGCAGCTCCCTCACAAGGGGAGCAGAGGGGCAGGCACTGAGCTCTGCTCTCTAGGAACAGTGACAGGACCCGAGGGAATGGCATGGAGCTGGGACAGGCAAGGGTCAGACTGGGTGTGAGGGAAAGGTTCTGCACCCAGAGGATGGTTGAGCATTGGGACAGGATCCCCAGGGCAGCGGTCATGGCACCAGGCCTGCCAGAGTTCAGGAAGCGTTTGGACAGCACTCCCAGATATATGGTCTGATTTTTGGGTGGTCCTGTGTGGAGCCAGGGGCTGGACTCAATGATACTTGTAGGTCCCTTCCAACTAGGGATATTCTATGATTCTATGACGGAGGATGTAGGTCTGTTAGAGCAGGTTCAGAGGAGGGCCACCAAGATGATCAGATGGCTGTACCACCCCTCTTATGAAGAAAGACTGAAGAACCTGGGGATCTTCGGCCTGGAGAAGAGAAGGCTTTGGGAAGACCTCATTGCAGCCTTTCAGTAGTTAAAGGGGGCTGTAAAAAAAGATGGAGAGCAACTTTTTCTTAGGCAGATAATGACAGGACAAGGAGGAATGGTTTTAAACTAAAAGGGGGGAGATTTAGATTAGATATAAGGAAGAACTTCTTTACTCAGAGGGTGGTGAGGCACTGGAACAGGTTGTCCAGAGAAACTGTAAATGCCCCATCCCTGGATGTATTCAAGGCTGGATTGACCTAGGAACCTGATCTAGTAGGTGGCATCCCATGGCAGGGAGTTCGAACTAGGTGATCTTTCAGGTCTCTTCCAACCCAATCCATTCTATGATTCTATGCTTCTGTGCTGTGAATATGCACTATTTTCCAATGAGATTCTCCAAAGCCAAATGTTTTTATGCATGCATGCATATCTGTATGCATTTATGTAAACTTTTTGAAGTTCTGTACTTGGTGAAACCCATAAATCATCAAAAGCAGATTTGCAAGAAAAAAAAAAAAAAAAAAGAAAAAAAAAAAAGAAAGAAAGAAAGAAAAGCCCTGCATATCGGGTATTCTCAGTGTCCTGTCTAGACCTCGCCTTGCCTTTTTTAACATCAGCATAAAAACAAAAGAGAAAAATTTTGATTTAGAAAGAAAAGAAGGAGGGACTCTTGTCTTGCAGAGCATGGAATGAAGAAGAGGGATATGTGAAGGGAAAGGAGTAACAAGTATCTATCATTAATGTGAACAGAAGACTATCACTGAAATTAGTTGCTACAAGGTTTATTAATCTCAGCAGAAATTAGGGAAATCCAGTGTTGTACAATGATACCAGAGTCAGTTTTAAATGAGCAGATATGGTAAATTAGGTGGTGAAGAGCCCTTAGAAAACTTTCTATTATGATTGATTACCTGAGAAATAAAATAAAATAAAATAAAATAAAATAAAATAAAATAAAATAAAATAAAATACTGTGAAAAGCTGTACCTTTATGTGGCTTTTTGTCACTTCCTGATTATGTCTAGGCTTGGTTTGTTGATTTTTATTTTCCTTTTTTGAGAGACAGTAATGAAGGATGTAATCTGTTTGCTCATGGATACACCTGCAAATGCACAAAAGCTGTTTCTGAAAAACTTATCTTGTTCTCAAACACTCATATCATCAAAGAAAAACTCAGCATGTTTGTATAAATGCTGGGAATAAATGCTTTTAAAAAGATGTAAATATGAATATAACTAAATAGCTACTGAGAACTTGAAGAAACGTGTTTCTTCATGCCTGAGCAGTACTCACTAGTTCTCACTCATTTTGTTTCTAATTAATCAAGTCATCCTCCAGGGTGAATTTTCTTACCTGTTGTCTGCATTGACAAAAATTAGTTGCAGTGAATGTATATAGTTTGGTTCAGATTTTCTGAAGGGTCTCTGCTGAGATCATCTCTTTGTATAGTGTGCTACTAATTCACATGGTCAGTCACTCACTAATACATCAAGTATGGTGTGGAGCTACAGGAGAGTTAGCATTGCAGGACATATATGAATTAACCATCTTAGATCTGCCTGAAGATCTTCCCTGGGCTCAGCAAACACCCACCCCGACACCTGCTTTTCCAGCTGGTCATGATTAATGCTTTTGCCAGTAGTCCACAAAGGGAGGTGAAACCAAGTGAGTTTTAACACCAAGTTGTCACCTGCCCAAGCAAGTGCTGGGAGCCATTGATGGCACAGCACACAGGGGCTTCCATTGCCACCACCTTGGCTGTGGCCGTGGAGCTGGGAAGAGAGAGATTCATGCCCCATGCAAACCTCCTCTTCAGTGTGGCTGAGATCCTGCATTTCCTCATTGCATTAAGGGTGAATTTCACATAGCCTTTGTAACTGAATGGATTTAATTTCCACAGTCGCAAATCTGGTGCCTGCCACCAGCTCTGCATTCACTTTCAACTTAAATAAATCGAAGCAGGCAGCAGGGCAGGGGAAATTAAACTAGCAAAGGAATAATAATAAAATAATAATAATAATAATAATAATAATAATAATAAGTTACTTAGATTGGAACAGTTATTGTTGCCTGCTAGGAAGTGTTTTTCTAGCCTTTTATTACTACATACAATCTCCAGTCCCATGTGATTAACAAATTAATCTTGAAACACTGGTGTTGCTTGACTGCAGATGAAAAATGTAGTGGTACCTCTAAATTCTTGCTCCTCATCTCATTTTAAAGAGATATTTTGCAGCACTTGGATTCTAGCACATGTAATCAGACTGCACTTTTCCTATCACATCCAACACCTGGCAATCTCCTGTGTGCCGACTGTGCACAGTGCTATGTGCACATGTGTACATGCTATGTGTATATGTCTAGAGGTAATTATTTCTATCACCCACATAATGGCAAAAGATGTGACAGTCATCACATGCTTACCTTTTGTACAGTCTTCATTTTTACTTGAGATGTCTGGCTAGGTTGGTCTATTCAGGGGGAAATATTTTATCCTAGAAATGCGCACCTGCAAATGAATGCTAGGGGATACACATGAAAGAAAGGTGGCAAATCTGCTGGTCTTTCTATTTATTTGTTTGTTTATTTTGACTCCCTGAAGCTTTAGTGACTGAAGGTCAATTATTCCCTGGACAGACATAACTCTTGGGATCTATGCAATGGACTGACAGAAGGATAGAAAGAAAGGACAAAGCAAAGGGTGTTATTATTATTATTGTTACTGTTTTTCTGTGCCATGAGGGAGCTTTAGAGGAGGAAAAAGCCTCAGCTGTGGCTGTGTGAGGAGTCCCACAGGCCTACATCTCTGAAGGGAGCTGTAGGACGGCCTCCCTTGAGTGGGAGCCTCCCTTGATGACAGGGCAAGGCAGGCTGCAACAGACCTGATGGGAGGAAACAGCTTAATAGCTGAGTTAGAGAATGACACTGGTGGTGCCCGTCTTTGGAGTGCAAGTATGAACATTTAGTGAAAGCTGTGCCAGAATGACAAAAGCATAGGCAGTTCTACCTTACCACACAGAGGAACCACCACTGGGGATGCTTTATAACACACACACACATTTTTTTCTATTTTTCCTGTGACTCTAACTGCAGATTCTGAAAGCCTGTTTCTTTGCCTTCTTTTTCTTGCTATTGCCTTTTCCTTCTGATCATTCATCTAGATTTTATTTATTATTTTTTTGCCAAAGTAATGGAAAAAACAGCAATACTTTCTATTCAGCTGCAAGCAAATAAAATCTCCTAAAAACATTATTACTGTTACTATGTCATATTACGCACCTAATTGTCCACAAAGATGAGCTCTGGGGCAACGGGTAGTGAGAAAGGACTGTTGTGAAGAGACTCCGCCACTGGTGTTCACTCTTCATATAAAGAACTACTGGCTAGGACTTTCCTTCATTCTTAATGGGAACTGCTAGTCTGTGGGACCTGAATCGTGCACAGACTTACCCGATACTCCACTGGTTGCCCTATTCTCAACCAGTTGGAAGTTCATCTGCCCCAGGTGACTTCCACTCAGCCCTGAAAACATTACTCACTCTGGTTGTGATCAAATGACCTGTACAAACAGTAGGGCTAGTGGAGCTGTTCTTCTGCCAGGATGTTCTTGCAGGCTTTGAGAATAGAGAATAATATCACACGTGCAAATTTTTGTGCTTTTCAAGTGGGACAGAAGGCTTTAAAGTCACAGCTTGAGCTAAAAATGTATCTGACCTTTATTAGACATCAGAAATGGAGTGCCTGGTACCATGTTGTAGATGAGGTTCCTTGAGGCAGGATCTGTGACTGAATGTTAGTCACTAATTTCTCTTCTCAGCCCATTTCTGGCCTCATATTCCATTCCAGCTCTCCATTGCTTATAATCACTAACAGATCCACAGCTAAGACAGAAATATAAAAGCACACAAGGGACAAATATGTGCCCCCATTTCAGGTGTGCCCTCGGATTGTCCTTTATATTAGCTGAAAAATCTGCAATATGAGCATTGGGTTTTCTACTAATATTTCAGCCATGACATGCAAAACTAAACCCCAAGAAAGAAAGAAAAGAAAAAACAAAAAACAAAAAACTTGCATTCAATATTCTATAATTTTCCACACCAGGGAATAAGCTGAGATCAGCAGTCTCACTTGACTAGCAGTATCCCTCCAGCTATTAATTAACAATAATGGTTAGTCATCTGCATTCAGACCACTCTTGGAGATACATAAAAGGGTCCTAAAGGATATACTGCAAGTGATCCTCCATCAGCATAGTAAATCAGACCTTGTTCCAATAAATAAATAAACAAATTAATTTGTGAATCTCTGTGAAAGACTAGATACACTGTGCAGATAGTGTGATGCTGCCAGCACAGGATTCCATATTGCTTCATGTAAAAACAGGTCTGAAGAGGAGCTCTCCAATGGCTGGAGTGAAGTAAGGTAAGTTGTCTTGCTTGTGTTAAGAGTAGACTGTTATCCACATTTTAAAAGCAAAATACTTACGGTATTTGATGCTAATAGCTGATGGTGGGTGTTGTGGGTTCATCACGGACACCAAGAGCAAATTAGAGTCAAAGAGTAAGCACTGCTCTCAGCGATTCCTCCAGACCACATAATGAAGTTTATTGTTCTGTTGCCCTTGCAGGCTGCTCTGTGAATAGAGAAAGCATGTGTGGGTCAGGGCTGGGACCTTTCCATGTCAACAATTTCAGCTAGCTATAATGGGTCAAAAACAGTGAGACTGGTTGGCTAGAAGAGCAAGGGGGAAAACAAAGCTGGAGTTCTTACCAACATTTTAACAGTTGGAATATGAAGGAGTTTGGCTGTATGCAAGAAGACCGTGCCTCTATTCTCTACATAATTTTATTTTCATTGCAATATTTTTGTTTAAAATATTAAGCTTTATTGCCCTTATTTTACATGATTATTTCACAGTTTGATTTCTCATTTCTTCTAGAGCATACCACTAATCTTCTGAAACCTTTCTGCAAATGCTTGGGGGACCTTTTCTCTTGCCTGGGCTGTGTAGGACATAAAGTTGCACAGAAATGCAGTCCTCTTTCTGGTCAATAGTTGCATTGTCTACAGGAACATTACACAGAAGAATCAGCCATTGTCCATGTCTAGTGCAATGTAATCCCAAGGTATTCTAGGGCTGATGGTGCTGAAACCATGGGGATGGTTACGTTGTGAAAAGTAACTGAAGTAGGGATAAGAATCTGCTCTTGTCATTCAGTAGTTGACAAAAATCTACAAATTTGTCATGGCAGTACTTGAGAGAGAACAGTGAATTTTCAATGTATTTGGTTAGGAAAATATTCATTTTGTTTTGTGGGGAAAATATTTTTAAGTGCTTTCTTTAATGACATTCCCTCTCCACCTATAGATTTAATCTGCTTTTAATACTTTTAATCTGCTATTCTGGGGACAACTCACCATCTTTTCATGAGAAATGTTGGATTTACTAAGCTTATTATTCCATTTAGAATGATACATTTGAGAAGGTAGCAAAGCATTTTTTTCATTTACAAAATAAGCAGAAGGTGCAGTCTGAGACAATATTTTTCTGTCTCCTTGACTCTTTGGATAATAGTGTTCCAAAACATTTTCCTGTTCAAGTAGAAATTAGTGTGATGTGGAGAGAGAAAGTCCAGGCAAGTGTAATCAGGTGGTTTTAACACAGAGGGAGTGCTGTCTTTAAGGATCTGAGAGAGCCGCTAGCCCCATGTTGTAAGAAAGCCAAATACAAGTGTTGGAAATCTCTTCAAGAATGACACTCACTTGGGAGACTCAGTCCAGTAGGAAGGATTGCTCTCTATCAGGTAAAATTCATCAAAAGGAAAGACAATTGAATGCCTCATGGGCTTACACTAAGGAGGAAGGCAGGACTTCTAGTTTTGCAGCCAGATGACTAGAGATTTTTTATTACTTCTAGCCTTGTAACGTTTTGTTTTGTTTTGTTTTATTTATTGGATGGACAATAAGATGGATTAATCAATTTTGAACTAAAGGGGTTACTTATTATAAATAGTGGATTTATTATCATAACTTGCATGGGGTAAAACCATGCATGGGGTAAAACCAATTTTCAGCCTCTACTTCTATAGTTTCTGTGGGAGGACTTGCAATAGTTTCATAGCCATGTAGCAGTAATTTACTTATCAAAGGGACATGGAAGATGTAGAAATATGGATATTTTATTTGGCTGAATTTTCATTCTGAGCTTGATCTGCATTCATAGAGGTGAAAGGATGGAACCCTGCTTTCTTCTGCAGGCTTAAGTTGGGCTAAGGAGTCATTCCTCAGTTTCAGGTACCACCAGGCATTAATGGAATTATGTGTGAAAACTCTGACAATACAGGGGATTAAAGAAGGGCAAATGCTCTTTAGTTCTGTGGGAGGCATTGTCTTCTCCCAGAGGGACCCAAAGACAAAAAATAGGCAGGATGGACACCTTTGGGTTGCTGCATTACGCATGTCCCCTTAGGTAATATGGCAGGATAAAATTGTTATAAACTTTAGGGAAAATTTCATTCAAAAACACCCTCTGTGTTCTCATCCAGGATGTCTTCATTCATATACTTCTAACCTGTTGTGAAGGTTGTTCACTCTTGCCCAAAATGATTCCTCTGCATCAAAACCATTCATCTCTATTCTCTGATGCTCATTTCTGGCACCACAGACCGTGGCTGGATTTTCTCATGAGGGATGATTATATAATGAGAGCATGACAAAGCATAGCATAAATGCATACATGTGTGATATATAGTATTTTTAGTGTCTGTGTACTGTTGCCTGCTATACAGTCAATTTTCGTCTCTTGTAAGAGCAAATAGCTTTAAAAAAAAAAAAAAAAAAAAAAAAAAAGTCATGAGACCCATATCAATGCGCTTTAAATAAAATCCCATGGGCTATTTTCTTTATCTATAATTTATACAATGGTTCGAAGTTTTATAATACAGAAGCAGATTGCAAAATGAAATGCATACAGACGTGAGACCATTAGGTACTGCAAACTATCATTTTTCATGTTAACAGATTATTTTGTCAGTGGTATATAGAAAAAGTGGTGATATGTAAAAAAAATCCTAACAGATCAGTCACTGTGTGTCCTTTCTATTTTTTCCTTGCATTTACATCTAACAATCTGGCTTCACTTTTACCCCTTCAAAAATCCCTGAGCTTTTCCTTTCATTTGGAGTCTCCTTGTAGGCTATAGATCTGTCATTGTGCCTGATCTGTAAAAAGGCTTCACAAATTTCCAAGTAACCATTATAAGACATGAGGAATGCTCTATGAAAGAAAAATTATGGGAGCACAAGGATTATTTTGCTCTCAGGAGATGCCACTGAACTAAAATCAATCATATGAATTAAAGGCTTTTGACAAATAAATAATTCATGCACACTAAATTAATTAATGAATTTCCAGGACAGGCTCAGCACATTTTCCCGGGTTAGCCATCAGCACATCAGCAGAGCTGTAACAGCTCTGCCATCTTTGTTCCCCATGGTCATAACTCAGATTTGGAAACAGGTTGCCATTTGCATGAGCATCAGTGAAAGGCTTTCTATTCTTTCTCTCTTTCTCTCTTTCTCTCTTTATCTCTTTCTTTCTCTCTCCCTCTCTTTGTCTGCCTCTCTCTTTCTTTCTCTCTTTTTCTCTTTCTTCTCTCCCTTTTTTTCTCTCTTTCTGTTTTTCTCTTGCCCTCTTTCCCTTTCTCTTTCTCTCTTTCTCTCTCTTTCTCTCATTCTCTCTTTCTCTCTCTTTCACTCTCATTCTCTTTCTCTCTTCCTTTCCCTTCCTTTCCCTTCCTTCCTTCCTTCCTTCCTTCCTTCCTTCCTTCCTTCCTTCCT
>NC_048926.1:71891528-71899207 GCF_011077185.1 Oxyura jamaicensis
TTCCTTCCTTCCTTCCTTCCTTCCTTCCTTCCTTCCTTCCTTCCTTCTTCAACAAAATAAGTCTACATTTTTCATTTTCTATTCCCCCAACCCACTCCAAGATACTGGGAGCAAAGCAACGGTTTCTTCATAAACACTCTGACTACAGTGTTGAATAGAGATGATATTTACATAAATGGATTGTGGTGCACTTGTTGAACATATACAAGGATGATTCTCTAATCTCATTTTAATTAGATGGATGTTGCAAGCATACAAAAATCACAAGCCTGCTCCCTGTGGTGATGCCATACTGGCAAGGAATCAATCACCACAGCTCTGGCTGCCATAGAAACTGATAGCTCCTGCACCACCATCTAAGTGGTAAATGATTGGTGGTGTACTCATAGTGTGGGGAGAGCAGTGAGTTTTTATATCCTGTCCAGCAGCTGTGCCAGAGAGTTAATTAAAAGCAGAGAACATAAAATAAATCCAAATTTGTGAAGAAATGAATTGTACAGTACAAATTGAATTCCCGTGTTGGACAGAAATTAATACACAATGCAAATCATGGAGCTGCCTGGATAAGCAGCAGCTATGAATCCTAGGAACCAGCACCTCTGTGGCGGCTAAAGCCCAAATGTGGAGAGAGCACCTCCTTATCTTATTACCTAAACAAGCACTTTCCTTCAGTGCTGGTGTTGACTGATGCATGCAAATCGCATCCTCAAATTGAAAAGGTTTGCACAAAGGCAGAAAGGACAAAGCTTAACTAAGATCTAATTAACAAACTGTTAGCAACTGCAGTTTATCGGCTGTGAACATGGTGTAAGTAAATGTTTTACTGCTGTACCCAAATTCACCAGAAAACCTCCATGAAAGTAAATGTGCTTTTATTGATAAGCCATGATTTCTGAAATCATATTTGAAATATCACAGGTATAGCTACTGTCCCTGAAAAGTCTTTCACAAGATAAAATTAGTTCTGCATAACATATTTTTCAGTAGAGTGGGATGCAGCTGATCAGGCATGAAATACCAAACCTGAAGGCACAAGGCTGCCACAGCCCAGCCTTCCCACCCCCTCAGGGTCACAGTTTAGGAGGCAGATTTCAGTAAAATTCTCACCAAACTGGTAACAGCTTGCACACGACAAGTACAGCAAGAGGTCAAAGAGGCAGCAGCTGAACTCTGCCATGCACAAGTGAAGGAGGAAGAAAATAGTGTCAAGGGAGTTTTGTTGCATACCAGGTTCAAGTGTCTCATCTTCAGTGATTTTCTGATTGCTGGTGGCCAGTCAGCTTCAAAGCATAGCAACAGAAGTTGAACTTTTAGGGGAATTTCCCATGATAACCTACTAGGTCACTCCGGCATGGGTGGGCCCTGGCCACTTTTTACATGTTTTTCAAGCTCTCTCTTCCTTGCTTGACAGTGAAGAATCTTCCACCTAATTTCAGCCGGACCATAGTCAGGGGATTTTTCTCAGATGTCTGAAACTTGAGAAAAGGCAAAGCTGTTGAATTCATTTCTCAAGATAATGCTTTCTATGGCATCCTGTGGCTGCACTCTTCACATTCGTGATTATCTCTATAAAACAAGTGAAATACTGAATCCCTCTCTTTTTGGCTTTAAAATCTGAAGATGACAATATGAGTCCATGGCAATTTTAGTGGATGTTTTCCATCTGTCAGTAGAGGACAGACAAAAAAATATATATCTCAAATAACAATTATTTAAATTTCCCAGCAATTTTTCCCTTTGAAGCTAGAAACTCTTTTTTTACTTTTCTAACTGTGGACTTCCTACTGCCCATAGTATCCAGTAAAAGAAACAAAATGGATCTTCAGAAGATCACAAGCATAGCATTTGTGAAGTATCACAGTTTATTTCGTATAGTTTAAATAAGATATTACACAGCTAATGTCATAAAAAAGTGTTCATAAATCCTACCCATAGTTTCTCTTAAGCTTTCCTGCCATAAGACATAAAAGGAAGTAAAAAGCCTTAAAGACAACTTAATAGGAAACTGATAAAAACTCTCAATTACATTTATAATGTTTTGTCATCACTTTATGTAAGTTGCATGGTCAGCCTAGCAAAAGTTTTATGTTAATTCCATGCCTATTTCCAATTAGAATAAATAAATAAATAAAACCTTTTCATATTTAAAACTTGTATTTACAAATGTACGTGTTACATTTTCTGTTTTATTCTCATGTTATCAACAACTTTCCAAAAAAACATTTCTATGTATCAATTATTAGCTTGAAATACTTCATTTTTTGTTTTAAATGCTTAAATGTCTTTTAAGTAAAACAATGCATTTAAAAAAAAAAATCAGAAGCAAAGACAAGAGAGCAAGCCGAAATTTAAGGGGCAAGTTACAGTCTTTTTTGCCACCATGTGCTACCAAATGGTGCTTTACACCTGGTAGTGTGGTATTTGAAGATCCAGTACCAGATCCAGTGATGGTCCTCTGGGCTTTAATTGTATGGTCTTTATGCATGACTGGTTGACATATAAGTCAGTGAGAATTTGGGCAAGAATTGCCAGATGTTTTGTAGTCATTGATATTACACAGCGAGAACTTTAAATTGATAGACTGATAGATATTATTGCTTACTTGAAAATTAGTTTGTGTCATGAAAAATCACAAGGACTTATATCCTGGGAAGAATCCCTGTGGCATGTACAAAATAATATGTAAATAAAGGTTTAATAAGGTATTTGCTCCCACACAACAATGAGGAAACCAGACAACTTATTAAGCCACTATTGTTCCTGTTAAATTAACCTAAAATATGTAAAATTAACTAGTTGTTGACTATATCACTTTAATTCGACCTATTTTGTATTTGTAGTTGAAGAGACATCACACTGAATATGTCAGTGATCTTTTTTCTTAATGTGTAGAGTAGTGTGGAGAGAATTATTGTACGTCAACCATTTGCCAAGAAATGGCTGGAGTTTGACTACTAGTACTGTAAGGATATATTTTCTGAACTATTGACTATTATCAATGTCAATTGTTGTTCTCTTTGGTAATTGCTTTATTATAGTGTGATTATATTATTATTGTCTTCTAATAACAGTAAATAGTGCATAGAAAAAGAGTGGAAGTATGCAACAACAACAAATGTAACTGGCAGTAACCTAGTATTACATATACTCTGTGAAATGAGTATGTATTTGTGGAAGAAGATGCAATTTCATTGAGTGAGCATACATCTGGGACAAACAAAATGATTTTGAACTTGCTCCTGATTTGCATATATGTTGGGTTTAATGAAATTCCAATGTGTAAAACAAAATGAAATCAGAGTAGGGCTCTGAGATGAAAATTAGATGTGCGAAGAACGATCAGACACTGAGCTGCCATACTTCAAAAGAACTGTGTATTGAAAACAGGTTACAGGTTGTTTGCCAGTGAAATGTGGACAACCAACACTTCCACAGTCTTTAACAAAAGTTTTATATAGAGGACATTATTGTAGTTTGTTATTGAAGGGCATTGATGTGTTTGCTCTGGTGCAGCAGTCCATGGGTTGTGGTGTCACAAAGGGTGGTCACCAGCTTATTTACCACTGCTTCTATTCCTGCTGAAGGATGGGAACATTGCTGGAGTTTTTTTGTTTTGTTTTGTTTTGTTTAAAAAAAAAAAAAAAAAAAAAAAAAAAAAAAACACTTCTTTCCCCTGAGGTCAGCTATAATTAAAAAGACATCCTTCTTCCCACAAACACTACACAGATGTCACAATCTCCACATTTCTTGGTTGAAATCATTATCTATTAATATCTATGTGCTTAAGAAATACCATATAAGTTTCTTGTTTTATTAAATATTACACTACCCCTATGTCATTGTTTTTGAGTTGTGCTATGCATTGTGGTTTTTGATGAGTCTGAAAGCCTAGTTCTGACTGTTCTGGGGGGCGGTTTTCTTGGTGTCTGTTCAGCACTGCTCCACTGCTGCTGATGAAATTTACAAAAGCCTATGAAGTAACCTGGTCTCAGAACTCTCTATCAGTGGAAAGTTTAATTCACTTAAGTGCCTCAAAAATACCATTTTATTCTCAAAAGTACAGTCAATGATGTGTGGAAGGAACAGTTGTGGTTTTTCAACATTGATGGTGAAATTATCTTTGCTTGTTCTTTCAGGTGGGATCAATATTTTGTCCTATGTGTTCCTCAGTGCAAGGAATCTGCGGGAAGAAAGCCAGCATCACAGAGGAGGACATTTGTAATTTCACTCTCCTTCCTCACCACTGACAAAATATTTTTGCTTTAGAAATGAAATGCTATATGAGTTAAACTGTAGAGGTAAAATTGGGTTTATTTGCCTTAATCTCTTTATCTATCTATTGTGAATATGGTCATTTAGAGCTAGTTTAGTGCTCCTGATCTGATGCAGATCAGCTGTAACTGAGTGCTTCGAGTATGTAGTATTATCCTTTAAATAGCTAACATTATGGCTTAATGTCATGGTATAGGTGAAGAAGGAAAGTTCATACTACAAATTTTATTGTGTGGTAATGTTTTTCAAACACTGATCTCTACAGTGAAAATAACACTTAAATTTTTCTTACCATTATCATGCTAATACACTGGGCAATATATGTAATATATATATGTATCTTTTTAGAGATAACCAGATTATAGCTATCACAGTATAGAATTTCATAGATTTTATGCTGTTGAAATTTTACATTTTTAAATTAACAGAACATCTATTTTGCCTATGAAATACAGATGTGTCATAACCACGACAGTATTATCACAATATGTCATTTATGTTGATAACACATTTTAAGACAGGGAAAAATGTAGGTAGTGGGTTCAAGATAAGGATAATTCAATGCTTTCTTAGAGAATATATAGCAAAACTCTTTGCCGTCATATTCTGAGGCTACTGACAATTTACATGCATTCAAAACCTGTTATGCTAATTTATGAGGAAAAAAATCTATGTAAGTCTGTTCAGCAAGCATGCACCCCCTCAGTCTCAAGAAGGCACTGAGTCACAGTGCAGTGGAGCCATTCAAAGTGAGCACATCCTGCTCACCTCCTTATGCTCTTGCCTAGACAAGCACCACCAGCTCCTGTGAGAGATAACCTTGAGGGGCTGAGCACTGGTCTAAGACCGATAAGATACTATAAGATACGATAAGATCTTATATTCTCATTTAAGTGCAAAAAAGCTAGTTTTCTTTGGTGGTCTTTTTCTTTTTTTTTTTTTTTCTTTTTTTTTTTCTTTTTTTTTTCTTTATTTCCTTTTTCTTTTATCCTTTTTCTTTTCTTCTTTTTCTCTATCTTTTTCTGTTTTTCTTTTTCTTTTAGTTTTTCTTTTTCTTCTAGCTCTCTACATGTTCTTGAGTGCACACAGAGGAAAAATAATATTTTAAGAAAATTCGGAGCATTTTTAACAGTAAGGCAAATAGGTTAAATCTTGCAGATTTTCCATCCCATAAAAATATTCCTTTCTGTAATCTCTAGTTCCTCCTTCCTCTCTCCCAGCTCCAATGCACAGCTGCCATGCTTGCAGCATTTCAGATGATGTTTTCATGTCCTTTCAGGTTCTAGTTCCTGTATTTTTATATTTAAAAAAAAAAAAAGAAAAAGAAAAGAAAAAAAAAAAAAAAACTAAATCAGAAGCAGATTGACACTACCAGTAGGATCTAAAACCTGAAAAAAGCCTCAGCCACCTGTGAAGTACCACTGAATGCTGCAGCTGCGTGCTTAGAGGATGAGACAGCATTCACACTGCCTTCTTCATGAGTATATGTAGGGATGATGTACCATATGGGTGTGTAGACCATTTCTGTATTTCCTCTCCCTCTGAACAGTTCAGTCAGGTACATGAAAAACCGTCCCTTTTTCCTTTCCTGAAATTGTAATCATTTGGTTTTCACAAAACTCAATTAATTAGCAATTGAAAAAGCAGGGTCAGATGCTTCACTGGTTGAATGGTGCATCTATGCTGAACTCAGCTGCTGAAGAGGAGTGGCAAGTGCACCTCGGGATGCACAGTACACTTGTGTGATAGGTAGATCGCAACATGGAAAAAGGGAAAATAATAAGAATGAAATTACTATATAGCAAATACATAATGAAGGGGAATGAGAGCAGAAGCACTCGTAGTGGAATCTTTTCTCCACCCATTTCTACTGTGATATCAATGAGGTTTTTTGTATGGGTACAACTGGTGGGATTTGAATTAATTTCTTAGCATTAGAGAAACTGTCAGCATGATGAAATCATGCACTGTAAAGTTCATAGCAGAATTCATTCTCAGTGTCTTAGAGCAAGGATCTCACATGGCACTGGCCAAGATGAGGACAACGCAACCATGCCTTCCAAGCAGGATCCATATAAGTCAAGCTATGTATGTTTGTCATAATACCTTACTCAGAGATCTCCAAATCAGCTGAAAATTGTCTATGCAACCATTATATTGGGATGTTCTCACTAATTCACCCTGCATATTCATCTCCTTTAATGCTTTGTACAGCACCCATACTGCTTCCCAAAGAAAACTAACCTTTACAAGCTTTGTTGAGTGCTCTTTTCCAGGTTGCTTTGACAGCAAAGACTGTCACTGAACTATTCCTAAAGAGAATTAATGAAACAAGGAATATAAATATTGAGAAAAACTACCAGAAGTGAATATTCAGGCTTTCAAATGGGTGTATTGGTCTTAAATTAAAAGAGGATAGATTTAGATTATACATTAAAAATAAATTCTTTGCTGTAAGGGTGGTGAGGTACAGGAACAGGCTGCACAGAGAAGCTGTGGATGCCCCATCCCTGGAGGTGTTCAAGGCCAGGCTGGATGGGGCCTTGGCCAACTTGGTCTGGTGGGTGGCACCTCTGCCTATGCCAGGGGTTTGTAAGTGGATGATCTTTAAGGTCCCTTCCAACCCAAACCATTCTATGATTCTGTGATATTTGCTATGCTTTCGATATATAACTCATTCAAAAGCTAATAGATAAGCAATCGATGGTTCTTCCATATTTTCAGACGGTCAACTTACCTGAAACAAATAAATATTGCTGTGCCAAAAATAATATGCATTAAAATCCTATAGAAAAGATTATTCAGGCTACTTTCTTTACAAGATCAAAAAGCAGTTTCAGCACAACCACACTAGTGTCATCCACACTAAATTATGTAGAGCTTTCCATAAGTGCCTCAAAAAGTCTTTTAAGAGGACACTTTTCAAGTTAGCTGTTTTTATTCATCAGTTTTCAGACAGCTGTAAGTCACTTTGATCTATGTGGAAAAAAAATAAAAATTCTAAAAAGAGAGTGGAATTTATTCTCCCTCTCTGTGGTTTAAAGTCAGTTTAATTCCACCGAGTTCAGAAGACTTGTTCAGTTTAAAAGTAGTGGAAATGAGATCATAAACAAGGCCACTGATTATGATTTATATAAGTATTTGAAGTGAAGAAAAGAATGAACATTTCCACATGAATGTGGAGGAGGAACTGTACAGTGAAGAAGGGAGGAATGGGAAAGGGAAGTTATATTCTCTTCTGTTTAAAAATGGTTAAGATGTCCCCAGATTCCCCACCCCTCTCACCACCATCCCTTAATAAACAGTGAAAACTTTTAATAACAAGCATTCAGAACTGGAGAATCTCATGCAATATGTACATTAAAAAAAAAAAAAAAAAAAAAAAAAAAAAAAAAAAAAAAAAAAAA
>NC_048926.1:71899307-71916431 GCF_011077185.1 Oxyura jamaicensis
AAAAAAAAAAAAAAAAAAAAAAAAAAAAAAAAAAAAAAAAAACATGTCCTGAATACAGAGGAGAGCTGCTGTGTTCAGGGATCTGAAATCAAGCAACTGTTCCCAAGTGATAGATACTATTATTTTCAAGTGGCCTACACTTTTAATCTGATTCCCTCTATTCCACTTCAAAGAAAAGTCCAGAGCCTGACAGGTTAAGCTGCAAAGTAGCAGTGATTAAATGAATAAACTTAATGGCCTGAAGTGATGAGATGGTGCCTCAGGCTGCTTCCAGCTACGCTTGTGGAGCCACAGAAGCTGTTCTAGAGAATTACAGAATAATTGTAACTTACATAAATTACTTAAATTACTGTTGATGTTGGCTCACAGTTGATAGCTTATAGTTCATAGTTAATAAAGGTCAAACATGGGCTGTGTTTTATCTCTGGAGATTGGGCAGGCTTCTTTTGTGTACTTTCTGCATTGTGGTAGGAACTTTGGCCTGATTTTTGGTTGTTGTATTCGTGCAAACTGGACTCCTTCACAGATGTCCTACCTGCAGTAGTGAGAGACCAGATAAAGAAGGATTCCCTTCTTTTCAGCTAAGGCAATGAACTACGGAGAAGAGGAAAAAAAAAAAAAAAAGCATACAAACAAACAAAACAAAACAAAAAACTATCTGATAGATTTTTTTCTGGAAGTTCTAGGGACAACCCAGCCCTTCTATCATGTTACCTTTAAATTGTACCCACTTTTTTTGTAGCAATTTTTGCTAGCTAAAGCTTTCAAGGCTTTCCCTTTTAGTGTCACAAAAATAGGGAGGTTTTAAGAACAAATGGCACAACTTCTGTAACAGTGACATAGATGGTGTCTTACATTGTCAATGCTCTTTGTTTTTGTAACAGATAACAACTCAAATGCACTGGAATTTTTCACTAGAAGTGCTCACAAGTTTCCAGATCTATAGAGAAACTAAATCCCAGCATCTGAGACACACTGGAAAACGTGTCACAGTTTAACAAATAATCATACATCAGCTGACAGGCAGAAACTTACTGTGGATTTCCTCAGAGACAATGGCAAATGACAGGTAATTTTCAATTTAATTTATTTTACTAAGATTTTGCCTAATTCTTTCCCATTTTTATCTACACAAGAACACACCTGAACCTTTGAATTTGCTTTTATGAGCACACATTAGCTTGTTTTTGCTGACTTTTGTCGCAGTAGTTCAGTAACATTTCTTAATCATTAGCTCTGTCTATGAGATGTGAGTTCAGAAAATCTATCCCCTATTTTAGTTGTTTTGCTGGGAAATGCAAGTTTTTAAGATCTTTTGTAAATTCGGTCTTCTATATTTTGGTTAAAATAATAAAATGAAATAAAATTTTCTGCTTCTAATCAAGCCAGTAGCCTAAAGCTATAATAGTCTACAATAAGCCCATGCAGCCTATTGTATCGTCATTGAATGGTTTCTGGCTTTTTCCAATAAGCTTAGGACAATTATTCCCTCTCACAGGTCATGCTTGGAATATGCATGGAACAAAGTTTTCTGGATGTCAAACCTGCACTGCTGGTTTGAGAATATCATTGATTACACTTGAAGTTTCTCAAGGTCAAATAGAAGTTTAGCTAGAAATGTACATAAGACAGAAAACTCCATTCTCAGTATCAAGGTCTTTTCTAACTTTTGGCAGTGATAAACTATAAGCTGCAGGCTCACTGTGTCTCCTCAGCAGGTCATATATTTTCTTTTATGCTTAGCTGAGATAAGATTAATTTTTAAATCATTAATTAATGATTAATTTAAATCATTAATCATTAATTTTTAAATCATGTTGTTATCTATCTTTACTCTTGCAAGCAAGGTGGATAATTGTTTGCTATTTCAGAAGTGTTTGAGTTACAAAAATAATCGTCTTCCCCAGAGTTCTATTGTTTCAAAATACCAGTTTGCTACTTACAGAATATGTGTGTACATCATTTACACAGAGAGAGGCATGCACACAATCACCAGCATATACACATACCCAAACACAAAAAATAAATTATTTATTTTGTGCAAGTGGTTGCTCTCAAAAATGAAGAATTTGGTCACTCTTACATACTACTATGAAAGGAAAAATATCCCATGAAAGGGAGACTTCTGCTTCTGTTAACTAAACAAAACATACTAAAATACAATGAAGTTCCTGTGCATGAATGATATTAATGTACATTAATAATTCAGCAAAAATTATGAAGTTCCTGTGCTTCATTACATAAAAAAAAGTAAACTACAAACTGACCTAATTTTTAGGGATAGACTTTTTGCAAGAAAATGTTTTCTGTACACCGAAACAGATTCTTTCTTGTGTTCTCTCTCTCTCTTATGAAACAACTGAATATTTTATCAGGACATTGTTTGCCCAGTGAGTTTGCTACATTTGCTTTGTGTGAATAAAGGACAGGATGCACACTCTCACACTCAAACTTTTGCTTTTTCCACACAGAATGATGTGTCAAGTTCTGGAGAGCTTTCCACATTGTAGACAGCTCTCCAGTACAGTTCTCCCTGGTAAGAACTGTGGCCTTTTACTACTGGTCAACATCAGCACCCCTGGGTGCTGACTCAGATATGCCAGATATCTACATCAGACAGACAAGGTCCTAGCTATTTTCTGCTTCCCTCATCCTCTTCTCTATTGACTTGTTCTAAAAGCAGTCAACCAAAACCAGGTCAGTTTCACTTTTTGGTCTATTTTTAATGCCCAAAGAGCCAATTTAATCCTGCAGACTCTCTCTGATTGCCTACGAAGGCATTTAGTACAAACCTCCAACTATTGTTGCTCTAGAGATACTACAGTATTTAAAATTATTCAAAATGATTTGTCCCACTCTCTTGTTTTCATTATTATACATTTTGTTCAACAGATTAATTTTCCTGATACTTGACCAGGTGTAAGCCAGTTATAGAAATGACTTGATGAATTTGATCACTTTTCATCAAATCCTCTAATCAGTTTTTCTATATTTGACAGTCTCTGTAGGGTATCATGTTTAAATATGTGTCAGCTCAATACCTAGTGAGGGTTTACACATGCTGACTGGAAATCGATTAAATCTTCTCCTCAGATCATACACATACCAGCTATGGTGTTGCTTCAGAGACGTCAGGCACTATGTAATCAGTATGCAACAAATAAAGAAAGAACAAATGACAAGCACTGCTGGAATAAACAGAAAACCATTCAAAGACATAATGACTTAGCAGGGTCCCTGGTACAGCTGATCGAGGCAGTAGAGCAATGTTGCTGATATAATATGACAAATTAATAAATTTGGGGGGAAAAAAGTCTGCAATTACAAAGTGCTACTCAACTAAGAAAGAGATATCCAAATAACTATCAAACTGTATTTTTCTCCTATCAAGTAATAAATATTTTCTGAAATCACAATGGGAAAATACCCTGCAAGGCCCTTACAGGAGACACAAGAAAAGCTCTAAATCTGTACCTCAGTGTGACGTACAACACAAAGGGATAGCAATTTGGTGTCTTTTCTAGGTTTACAGGCAGATATTGCCACACGGCAAAGGCAGGGACAGATATCACTGTTAATTGTCCAACATGGGAATTTTCTTGTCAATGGTAAAGATATCTATGGATATCTATTTGGGATAAAACACAAAAAGTAATGGAACATCACCAAATCTTTTTGGAACTTCTAATTATGTCAGCAGAGGAGCAGAGAGTTCAAAATCGTAATCATGTTGCTATATGGAATACTCAGCAGGGGAGTGGAGTTTCACCAACTTTTTTTTATTCTTCTATATTTTAGAGAAACTGACATTGTGCAATTCATGATGTATTGCAAAAAGAAGCTCATATTATGCTCTGAATTTAGTTCTCAGGATTTAACATATGTAACACTCATTTCCCTCAGAGTTAATGGATTTTGTTCATCTTCAGGTCCTACTTCCCATTCAGAGTACTTAGTTTTCGCTCTCCATGTGAAGGTGTAAGAGGGATCTGAGTAAAGAGCACCATATAATTGGATATAATCCAGGCTGTGTCAAGTTTATTTTAATCCCCCTCTAAAGAAACCCAATAAATCTGACCACTACTCAGGTTTAAGTACCAAGTAGAGTAGCCAAGGGTGACGAACATGAAGAGAACTAGAGCAGCTATAGTAATTCACTGACATTATGCCAAATATTCTGAGCCAAGTTCATCCTTCGTGTAAGTGCTTTGACTACAGTGGAGCTACATGGGAGATGAATTTGTTCAGCATCCTCTGATTACAGGGAATTTCAATTCTAAAACAGGGGATAAAATTGCTGACCCCAGCATAATGAAGCAATATAGACTGGCAGGCATCAAATAAATGAAGATGGAAACTCGTTGACTTGTACTATCCTGAAAGTCATCTACCCTCGTAAAACTTTATTCAAACATTGCGGCAGGTGAAAATGCATACTTGGAGTTCTCCAAATCATGTGTACAAGATGATAAAGTGTACATTCACTGAGGCTGCAAACAATATTACTGAAATTAAATTGCAGCAGAGGAAGAAAATGTGTTTTTCAGGAACAGCAATGCAGGATCTACTAAACGGCTATTACAGGCTTCAGAGGAAAACAATACAACGGCACACAGGAAAATCACTAGGCCAGCTTCCTCCATGGGGCAATGTACTGAGTCTTGAAGACATAGGCAATCTGATCAGAATATTTTCCCAGAAACGATTGCATTTAGGGATGTTTTTATATAGAAAAATATTTTCAGTTTGCTTATTCCTTGTTAATTCTTTTTCTTTTTTTCTTTTCTTGTATGATTACTATTTTTTTAAAACTTTGCAGTTTGTTGCAAAACCACTGAAAGCCACCAAGAGAGATCTTTCAATGTTTGCACTTTTGTGAGTTGAATCATTATTAGCATGTAAAATACATCAAGATGCAATGAGTTATCAAAAGAAGCATAAAGCACTTTGTATAAAAAAAGAAGACTAAGTCTTCCTGCTACCAGTAATTGAAGGCTTTCTTCCCATGTCGTGAGACATAAGATTTCAGAACCTAAAACCACTTTCAGCTAACACACACTCTAAAAATCTTTATTCTCAATCTTCAGTCTACATGATGACCAGCAACCTCTTTTTTTTTACAGTCCCATGGGTATGCAATAGACAACAGCTGATGTTCCACATGAAACCGGCTATGGCCCAAGGTAAATAAACAAACAAACAAAAAACAAACAAACAAAAATCTTTGTCAATTATGTCAACCATCCTCAAATTGCATGAATTACATTGCTTCATAAATGTAATCACAGATTGTTTTGTTGTTGTTGTTGTTGTTGTTTTTTCCTGCCTACTTAGTCTAACCATAAATAAATGATTAGATTTTTTTGTACCATTTTTGTCTTGGGACTTACTAAAAGAATTAAAAAATGAATTTTCTGCTTCAACATGCTGTATATAAGCAGAGTAGCATCTGTACTCAGTGGTGCATCAAGTCTTACTGTTTTGGTTTGGTTTCGTTTTTTTTTTTTCTATTTTTAACGTTCCTTTGGACTGAACGTGCAAAAAAATGCAGAGAGATGTTGCAATTTTATTATGAAAAGATTTCTAACAATATGAAAGCTTCATCAGAATCTAATAACTTTATATCTTTTGTTAAGGTTTTTGTTAAGTGTTAGGCCTTTTAAAATGTGAGGTCTAACTATAGATGTCAGGATAGTATATGAATTTTGGGGCATATTTAATATTTACATAAATATAAGAGTTGAAAATCTCAGTATAGATTATTTTAGTTAAATAACTATAAATTGCTTTTAATCGTACTTGTTGATTCACATTTTACTTTTTTTTTTTTTTTTTAATACAAACAGTTCAACTTGCTGAAACGGTATCTTTCATTTGAATATATATACAACATATTTGATCATTTCTTGAAACACCAGTCACATGTTTTACTTCTCAACTTCTCTGACCTCTGAGCTTTGAAAGTTCTATTTCCAATTCTCTTAGCTCAAGTCCAATTATTTTTTTGTTACTAAGGTATCAGTAGAGACAAAAAAATAAGGTAAAAATTGCTCAGGAATTGTTTGTTCCTAAAGCCAAGCTTGAAGAGAAAATCTAACTTTTTAAACACCAATCTAATTATAATTAAAACTATTTTTTAGGTGCTGATTAGGTGAATGGGTTTACATTGTGCTAGGAAATATTAATAACGAAACCTGACGTATCGAAATTAATTTAAACACAGCTGTCATAAGTAACATTACAATTTACACTCTCATATAAACTAATTTATCAGTATTTTAAACAATTATGTGAGTGCCATCACACAGCACTATCATTTTATCATGAGTAGTAATTTCATCCACTTTAATGCTTTGTTTTAGTGTATTGTTTTGACTGGAAAACTGACAGGACAGTGACTGGAGTACAAAGATCTCTTCACCTGGGCTTTATCAGGAGGTCTTCCTTTGAGAAATTTCTGATCATATATTTATTTCAATAAATATATGATATTGGCCAAGTAAATCTGAAGTTGTTTTTTGCCTATCAAAGATATCATTTTCCAGACATCTACAATTACCAGGAGACTGCTGATTTAAAACTGTGTATATTTTCACAGTCTTTTTAAACCTGTTCATTTCCATATAACATAATAGAGTGTGGTAACTGAAAACCTCACAAAAAATATATATTTTTTCCTACTACATACTTAACACATTGCATACAATTTTGTAGAATTTGTTTCCTGGATCCTACTGTCTATTGAACTCTTGGCTCTTTTTATTAATCTCAAAAGTCTTAAGGAAAAATGGATGTAGAGCTTAGGGATATGGTTTAGTGGGGACTGTTAGTGTTAGGTCAGAGGGTGGACTTGATGATCTTGAAGTCTCTTCCAACCTAGAAATTCTGTGATTCTGTGGGATTACTGAAATTGATGGTATGATTGTGAAATATGCAAACTCATTGAGGAGGTTTGAAAATTCAAAATCATTCTAAAAATGTCAAGTAAAAAGCATAGATTTAAATTTTGAATACTTGTTTATTTTTCAGAGTATGTGCATAACTTGAACATGCAAAGAATATCAATGCCTACCTCAAAGACATGCAGAAAGATTAAAGAGTACACTAAATCTAAACAAAAAATATCCATTTTGTTCGTCATTTTAATGCTATTGCTTTAAAGGATGTATACTACAGTTTTTGAATCAGTAGTTCCAGGATCTAACATTTTAAAACTGGTCACTCACCAGACACATTTTTTTTTCTTTTTTTCCCCATATCTATGTAGAGAGTAAAGCGAGCAGGAAGAATAATTCACCTGCATCAAGCACTAGAAAGGGCCGTAGACATTTTTATATTCTGTGAAAGCATACAAAGATTTGAAAAATGCATAAGCCTAAAATTGCTGTTTGCATAGCAAGGATGGTTACAGTAAATGCAACTGAGTCAAATTTCCAGCTCTGTTATTTAGAAGTTGAAATGGAATAAGACCAAGCTATCCAAACAGATCTTGACATAAACTTCAGAAATAACCTGCAGTTGGAGATACATACGTAGAAGCTGTCCCAAATAGAAATAATTGGAAACTTCAACTGGGGACAGAACATAATAATAATAATAATAATAACAAACAGAATACAGTCATAAATGATTTACTGGCAGACAATTCTGTCCAGATGGGAAAGACGTTATACAGTGCTCCCACACCGAGAATGACTGCAAGCAGCCATTCGAATTATAGCCTGCCAACATGTAACTCTTAGTTGAGCAAGGCCATCCTGACAACAAGCTTCAACAGAGACATTTAAATATTCCAAAAGTCTTTTAGTCACAAGAGAAATCATTTATTTAGCAGTTTAAATGATGCTTGGGAAAGACTTCATGAATCAAACTCCATATGCTGGACATCCAAACAAGAATGGAAATTCCATTTCTACGTCCCTATGTGAAAATCTCCCTGAGTTTGATGTTGATCTAGCTGTGCTAGCATGGAGCAATATTAACCATCAATTTTTCCAGGTATGGAGGTGACTTTTCAGGATTATAAAGCTAAGCAATGAAATTGCCACTAGTATGAAACAGAAGTTTCATGTAGCATAAATTGTTCCGTATTAACTAACATTTCCCAGTAGCTGAGCATTGGTCAGCTCACATTTCCTGGTGAAAACTGCTTTACTGATTTAGGAGAAGGATGA
This sequence comes from Oxyura jamaicensis, assembly GCF_011077185.1. Taxonomy (NCBI): domain Eukaryota; kingdom Metazoa; phylum Chordata; class Aves; order Anseriformes; family Anatidae; genus Oxyura; species Oxyura jamaicensis. The sequence continues at coordinate 71,907,482 of NC_048926.1, forward strand.
TTCATTCTGAAAAGCCAATAAAGCCTGCAGGAAAAAACAGTTGTTGATACTCTTTGGAAACATCTTTAAAACACAACCCTCATCAAAAGCAGTAGGTTTAGGTGAAGTTAGGAGTTGAATCCCTTAATTTAAGTGGGACAACATTATTTACCCCTGAGCACCTAGACCATTTTTATTTTTTTTATTGACCTTTTATTTATTTCAGCTGAGCCACACATAGATCTGGGAATAAATTCTGGACTCTTAAAGGAACTGAATGTTTAAATATGAGAAATTTCTTTAAATTACCTTTGTGCTATAAGACTGAGAGGTTTCTAGTGCTGAACTTTTTATTTATTTTTAATTTATTTGATGGAACGGACGGGAACTGCAGGTCAGCATAGTAAGATCCACTGGAGAAAAGTGATAGAATTTATTCTCAATAGTAGTAAGTAAACATATGAGTAAGCAAGCTTTAATTATATTGATGACATATATATTGATGACACAATGATATTAAAGATACAACAGTTTGCTGAAGAAGTGAGCTCCTAAATAGACAAGGGAAATCCAGCTCATATAGTGTGCTTAGGTTTAGGCCGAAAAACAGTCTGTAAAGTCTCTCATTAAAGACACTTAAAGAATCTCAAAAGTGTTATGAAAGAGAGATAAAGTGGAAATGGAAATTAAAATGAAAACGGAATAAGAAATGGGAATAGAAATGGAAATGAAGTATGGAAGGAAACAGAAGTCATTCTCGTATGTTGCTGAATCTTGAACAGAAATAGAGGGTATAGTAGAAAAACTACATAGAAAGTAGATAAGGATTATCAAAGATTCACAAAGAATGGTTTCTTACAGGGACTAAAAAGACTATCAAAGAATGGTTTCTTACAGGGACTGGACAAGTAGTGATATATAATGAGGAAGCTTATTATCAGCTGGAAGATATAATAAAATATAGAAGATCTAAGAACTCTGACTAATCTCCTGTCTCTGGCTTAGTTTTCAGATCAGGGGAGTACATTTCCATTTGATTACTTTCCTGGTTTTAGCTAGGAGAGAGTTAATTTTCCTCCCAGTAGCTGGTAGAGTGCTATGTTTTGGATTTAGGATGAGACTAATGTTGATAACACACTGATGTTTTACTTGTTGCACAGCAGTGCTTACACTAAGCCAAGGACTTCTCAGCTTCTCGCTCTGTCCTGCCAGCGGGCAGGCTGGGGGTGCAGCAAGAGCTGGGAGGGGACAGACCCAGGACAGATGACCCAAACTGGCCAAAGGGATATTCCATACCATCTGACGGCATGCTGAACAATATATAGGGGTGGCTAGCTGGGGTGGGGGGGGCAGCTGCTTGGGATAGGCTGGGCACTGGTCAGCGGGTGGTGAGCAATTGCATTGTGCATCACTTGTTTTGTACGTATTATTATTATTATTATATTTTCCTGTCCTAAAAACTATCTCTATCTCAACCCATAGGTTTTCAGGTTTTTTTTCCTCATTTCTCTCCCCCATCCCAGAGAGGGAGAGGGGAGGGTGAGCGAACGGCTGTGTGGTGTTTAGCTGCCAGCCGGGTTAAACCACAACAGTCCTTTTTGGCACCCAACGTGGGACTCGAAGGGTTGAGATAACGACAGATCTGAATAGAATGTATTAAAACAGAATTCTGATCAACATTTCATCAGTTTAATATTTACTAATCACAATGTCAATTTTTGTGATCTCAAGTCTGCTGTGCCTGTTTTCTGAATTGAGTTATATAGCACATTACTTACTGTATGTGTTCCCTGTTGTGTTGCTTATCACTGCTGGGGGTTGGTACAAGGTTATTATTTTGCTGTACTGTGTAACATTGGCTTACGATATGATAAAGTTACCAGACATCGGACTAACCTGATATTTGTACTCAGCATTGTCATCAACTCCATACTTTGGGAACCCTACCTCAGAAACTATTAATAATTACACTTTTAATGCTTTTTCTTCAGGGAGCCAATCTATGAATGGGTCAGGGGAAGATGATTTTTCCCATTTGTTCACTCTCCTTTTCTTCTCCTCCAAGCGAGTTATGGTAGCTTTCCAAAACTTCGAATATCCTTGGGATGTTCAGACCAGCATGTTCTCATTGTTATGTCTCCTGAATGCGTTTCAGGTTCTAAGGTTAAACAAATACTTAAGTGTCATCCATAGATCTGTCCTGAGGCAGGATAGTTATGAGTGGCAGGGAGAGTGGGAGGATATGGGCAGGCATCTAGAGCAGTGGGCATCTCCTGTGCTTTGGAAATTTACCCCTGAACAATTGAAAAATCCTAAAAAACTGGTGGAGTGCTTGAAAAGGTGTGTCATCACCCTGGCCGTACCAGACATACAGAAATCACTGCAACGTGCTGGGGCTTGTCCTATGCTTACCGAGCTGCACTCAATGCCAGTATAACCCCAATGACAGACCCGGCGGCCACTTCAACCTCTGAGACAGATCCAGCAGCCACTCCAAGCCCTAAAACGGGCCCCAAGACTGAGCCAGGAAAACAAACTGTACCAGTGTCGGTTGCACCCGTAACCAAGGTGAAAAAATGGTACAGAGAGTCAGGTCGTTTAGAACGCAGAGAGTCTTCTGCTAGGTCTAGGTGTAGAGAAGATGAGGCCAGACTATCAGAGGAGCAGGAGGGTGAAGATGAAGATGTCGCAAAAACAGCAGTATCTTGCCGAAACCTAAATGAGCGTGAGCTACAAGATGTGCAAAAAGATTTCAGTTGCTGTACAGGTGAGCAGCTTGTCACCTGGCTGCTCCAGTGCTGGAACACTGGAGCCAATAGTGTGGAATTAGAGGGCAGGGAAGCCAGGCGGCTGGGATCCCTTGCTAAAGATTCATGCATTGACAAAACAATTGGAGATGGATGACCTTACAGCCTCTGGAGGCGTCTCCTGTCAGCTGTGAGGGAAAGATATCCCTACAAGGAAGAAGTTGTATGTCTTCCAGGCAAATGGACCACTATGGAGAGGGGAATCCAGTACCTGAGGGAATTAGCAGTACGGGAGGTGATTTATGAGGACCTAGACAATGAACAAATATCCACAGATCTAGATGACGTCAGGTGTACATGACCCATGTGGCGGAAGTTTGTACGGAGTGCACCATCATCATATGCTAGCTCATTGGCAATAATGGCCTGGAAAGAGGATGAGGCACCCACAGTGGGTGATGTGGCTAAACAACTCCGGCAGTACGAAGAAAGCCTCTCCTCTTCCCTACAGGCCTGCGTCTCGGCTGTGGAGAAACTTCCTGTGAGGGTCCATCAACTAAAAGAGAATACTTTGGAGAAACTTTCAGAAGATGTCCAACAACTTAGCGAGAGATTATTTTCCTCCCCACCTGAATGAACCAGTGTCTCAGCTATTAGGGGTAAGCGCCCTTCTGTGCAAGGAAGACGATATGGGGGGTACACACCCCGTGCCACCCTGTGGTTTTACCTACATGACCATGGAGAGGACATGAGAAAATGGGATTGAAAATCTACCTCAAACCTAGAGGCAGGGGTACATGAGCTGCAAGGAAAAACAAGCAGGAAAAGGGGGTTCTCTGAGAAACTTGCTGCTACAACATCCAGTGGGCAGTCCTCCAGACACAGAAATGAAGATTCTGACCAGGATTAGAGGGGCCGTGCCTCCAGCCAGGGGGAGGAAAGGGACAATCGAGTTTATTGGACTGTGTGGATTCGATGGCCTGGCACGTCAGATGCACAGAAGTATAAGGCTTTAGTAGACACCGGTGCACAATGTACTCTAATGCCATCAAGCTATAAAGGGCCAGAACATATCAGTATTTATGGAGTGATGGGGGGATCCCAGCAATTAACTGTATTGGAGGCTGAAGTGAGTCTAACTGGGAATGAATGGCAAAAGCACCGTATTGTGACTGGCCCAGATGCTCCATGCATCCTTGGCATAGAATATCTCAAGAGAGGATTTTTCAAGGACCCAAAAGTGTTCCGCTGGGCTTTTGGCATAGCTGCCGTAGAGACAGAGGGCATTGAACAATTGTCTACCTTGCCCGGTATCTCAGAGGACCCTTCTATTGTGAGGCTGCTGAGGGTCAAAGAACAACAAGTGCCAATTGCTGCCACAACTGTGCACCGGTGGCAATATCGCACCAACCGAGACTCCCTGATTCCCATCCATAAGCTAATTTGTCAACTGGATAGCCAAGGAGTGATCAGCAAGACTCATTCACCTTTTAATAGTCCCATATGGCCAGTGCAAAAGTCTAATGGTGAGTGGAGACTAACAGTGGATTATCATGGCCTGAACAAAGTCATACCACCACTGAGTGCTGCAGTGCCGGACATGCTAGAACTCCAGTACAAACTGGAATCAAAAGCAGCCAAGTGGTACGCCACAATTGATAACACTAATGCATTTTTCTCCATCCCTCTAGCAGCAGAGTGCAGGCCACAGTTTGCTTTCACTTGGAGGGGTGTCCAATACATCTGGAATCGGCTGCTCCAGGGGTGGAAACACAGCCCTACCATTTGCCATGGACTGATCCAGTCTGCGCTGGAGCAGGGGGAAGCTCCTGAACACCTGCAGTACATCGATGACATCATTGTGTGGGGTGACACAGCAAAGGAAGTTTTCGAGAAAGGGAAGAAAATAGTCCAAATCCTTCTAAAGGCTGGTTTTGCCATTAAGCAAAATAAAGTCAAAGGACCTGCATGAGAGATCCAGTTTTTAGGAATAAAATGGCAAGATGGATGTCATCAAATCCCAATGGATGTGAGCAACAAAAATAACAGCTATGTCTCCACCAACTAGCAAAAAAGAAACACAAACTTTCCTAGGTGTCATGGGGTTTTGGAGAAAGCACATTCCAAATTACAATCTGATTGTAAACCCGCGCTACCAAGTAACCCATAAGAAGAATGATTTTAAATGGGGCCCTGAGCAACGACAAGCCTTTGAACAAATTAAGCAGGAAATAGTTCATGCAGTAGCCCTTGGGCCAGTCCAAACAGGACCAGATGTAAAGAATGTGCTCTACCCCGCAGCCGGGGAGAATGGCCCCACCTGGAGCCTCTGGCAAAAAGAGCCTGGGGAAACTCGAGGTCGACCCCTAGGGTTTTGGAGTTGGGGGATACAGAGGATCCAAGGCTCACTACACACCAACCAAAAAGGAGATATTGGCAGCATATGAAGGAGTTCAATCTGCTTCAAAAGAGGTTGGTACTGAAGCACAGCTCCTCCTGGCACCCCGACTGCCAGTACTGGGCTGGATGTTCAAAGGAAGGGTCCCCTCTACCCATCATGCAACTGATGCTACATGGAGTAAGTGGGTTGCACTGATTACTCAGCGGGCTCGAATAGGAAACCCCAGTTGTCCAGGAATCTTAGAACTGATTATGGACTGGCCAGAAGGCAAATACTTTGGAATGTCATCAGAGGAGGAGGTGGTCTGTGCTGAAGAAGCCCCATTGTACATTGTACATTGTGCCCCGGCTTTCAACCACTAGCTAGGCCACTATGGTCCTCGCTAGGCAGAGAGCTTGCGCTAGAAAGTCTGTAGCCACCCAGAGTGCCCACTCAGAAATGCAGCAGTTCAGGTCTCTGGATGCAGGGAGTGCCAGAGCCTGCTGCTGCCATCTGAGGGAGGCAGATATACTGTGTGTGTGAGGTGCAAGCAGGTGGACGACCTGGTCCGCCTGGTGGCAGAGCTCAAAGAGGAGGTGGAAGGTTGAGGGCCATCAGGGAGTGCAAGCGGGAGATAGACTGGTGGAGCAACTCCCTGCAAGGTCTGAAGGAGAGGCACCGGGGTGAGACTCCCCTAATGGGGGTGGACCCCCTGCCCAGTCGGGCAGAGGGAGGGGACCTAGGAGTTGAGGAGGAATGGAGACATGTCCCTGCTCGACATTGCAGGAAATTTCCCCCACTGCCTGCCCCACCTTCCCAGGTGCCCTTATGCAACATGTTTGAGGCCCTGGAGCTCAAGAGAGCGGTGGATGAGGGTGTAACAGAAAAGTTAACCAGGAAGCCTAGGGCGAGGAATTCTGCTCCATGCCTTAAGACTACTCCTACCAAGAAGGAGAGAAGGGTGATCGTTGTGGGCAACTGCCTTCTCAGAGGAATAGAGGGCCCTATCTGTCGGCCTGACCCTACCCATAGGGAAGTCTGCTGCCTCCCTGGGGCCAGGGTCAGGGATATCACCAGAAAGCTTCCCAGCCTGGTTCGCGCCTCTGATTACTACCCGCTACTGATAGTCCAGGCTGGCAGTGATAACATTGATGAGAGAAGCCTGAAGGCTATCAAACGGGACTTCAGGGGGCTGGGATGGTTAGTGGATGGAGCGGGAGTACAGGTGGTATTTTTGTCCATTCCTACAGTGGCAGGGAATGGTTCAGAGAGGACACGAAAAGCCCACCTGATAAACACGTGGCTCAGAGGCTGGTGCCAACACAGAAGTTTTGGGTTCTTTGACCACGGGGCGCTCTACTCGGCACCTGGCCTGATGGCCACAGATGGGTCCCAACTGTCCGCAAGGGGAAAACGGATCCTGGCCCAGGAGCTGGCAGGGCTCACTGAGAGGGCTTTAAACTAGGTAGGAAGGGGGGCGGGGATGAAACAAAGCCTGTTGGAGGTGTGCCAGGGGGAACAGTGGCAAGGCTGGGGGAGAAGGCCCAGCTGAAGTGTATTTACACTAATGCACGCAGCATGGGCAACAAGCAGGAGGAGCTGGAAGCCATTGTGCAGCATGCAGGCTGTGACTTGGTTGCCATCACTGAAAAGTGGTGGGACCACTCTCATGACTGGAGTGCTGCAATGTCTGGCTATAGGCTCTTCAGAAGGGACAGGCAGCATGGAAGGGGTGGTGGAGTGGCTCTCTATATTAGAGAGTGTTTTGACATCGAACTTGAGGCTTGGAATGACAAGGTGGAGTCTCTGTGGGTTAGGATAAGAGGAAAGGCCAACAAGGGAAGCATCCTGGTGGGGGTCTGTTATAGACTGCCAAACCAGGATGAGGGGATGGATGAGGAGTTCTACAGGCAGCTGGCAGAAGTTGCAAAATCATCAGGGCTTATTCTCGTGGGGGACTTTAACTTCCCAGACATCTCCTGGAAACACAACACAGTCCAGAGAAAGCAGTCCAGGAGGTTTCTGGAGAGCATGGAAGATAACTTCCTGACACAGCTGGTTGGCGAGCCTACCAGGGGAGGTGCCCCACTAGACCTTCTGTTCACTAACAGAGAAGGTCTGGTGGGAGCCGTGCTCGGGAGCTGTCTTGGGCAGAGTGACCACAAAATGGTAGAGTTCTCGATACTTGGCGAAGTCAGGAGGGGGATCAGAAAAACTGCTGTCTTGGACTTCCGGAGGGCTGACTTTGAACTGTTCAAGACACTGGTTGGCAGAGTCCCTTGGGAGGTGGTTCTGAAAGACAGAGGAGTCCAGGAAGGCTGGGCGCTCTTCAAGAAAGAAATCTTAATGGCTCAGGGGCGGTCTGTCCCCACGTGCCCAAAGATGAGCCGGCGCGGAAGAAGACCGGCCTGGCTGAGCAGAGAGCTGTGGCTCGAGCTTAGGAGAAAAAAGAGGGTTTATAATCTTTGGAAAAGAGGGTGGGCCACTCAGGGGGACTACAAGGGTGCTGCGAGGCAGTGCAGGGTCAAAATCAGAAAGGCCAAAGCTCATCTGAAGCTCAATCTGGCTACTGCTGTTAAAGACAATAAAAAATGTTTTTATAAATACATCAACACAAAAAGGAGGACTAAGGAGAATCTCCACCCTTTACTGGATGCTGGGGGAAACTTAGTAACTAGAGATGAGGAAAAAGCTGAGGTGCTTAACGCTTTCTTTGCCTCAGTCTTTAACAGCAAAACCAGTTGTTCTCTGGATGCCCAGTCCCTGAGCTGGTGGAAGGGGATGAGGAGCAGAATGTGGCCCCCACAATCCACAAGGAAATGGTTGGCGACCTGCTACAGCATTTGGATGTACGCAAGTCTATGGGGCCGGATGGGATCAGAGAGAACTGGCGGAGGAGCTGCCCAAGCCGCTTTCCATCATTTATTGACAGTCCTGGCTATCGGGGGAGGTCCCACTTGACTGGCGGATAGCAAACGTGACACCCATCTACAAGAAGGGCCGGAGGGTAGACCCGGGGAACTATAGGCCTGTTAGTTTAACATCAGTGCCAGGGAAGCTCATGGAGCAGATTATCTTGGGTGTCATCATGCGGCAGTTGCAGGGCAAGCAGGCGATCAGGCCTAGTCAGCATGGGTTTATGAAGGGCAGGTCCTGCTTGGTGAACCTGATTTCCTTCTATGACAAGGTGACACGCTTAGTGGATGAGGGAAAGGCTGTGGACGTGGTCTACCTTGACTTCAGTAAGGCATTTGACACCGTCCCCCACAGCATTCTCCTCAGGAAACTGGCTGCTCATGGCTTCGACTGGCGTACTCTTCGTTGGGTTAAGAGCTGACTGGATGGCCGGGCCCAGAGAGTTGTGGTGAATGGAGTCAAATCCAGTTGGAGGCCGGTCTCTAGTGGAGTCCCTCAGGGCTCAGTACTGGGACCAGTCCTCTTTAACATCTTCATCGATGATCTGGACAAGGGGATCAAGTGCACCCTCAACACGTTTGCAGACAACACCAAGTTAGGTGTGTGTGTCAATCTGCTTGAGGGTAGGAAGGCTCTGCAGGAGGATCTGGATAGGCTGGACCGATGGGCCAAGACCAACGGTATGAAGTTCAACAAGGCCAAGTGCCGGGTCCTGCACCTGGGGCCCAACAACCCCAAACAGAACTACAGGCTGGGAGATGTGTGGTTAGAAAGCTGCCTGTCAGAGAAGAACCTGGGAGTAGTGGTTGACAGTCGGCTGAATATGAGCCAGCAGTATGCTCAGGCAGCCAAGAAGGCCAGCAGCATCCTGGCTTGCATTAGAAACAGCATGGCCAGCAGGTCCAGGGAAGTGATTGTCCCCCTGTAC
>NC_048926.1:71916441-71987930 GCF_011077185.1 Oxyura jamaicensis
GGGAAGTGGTTGAGTCACCATCCCTGGAGGTCTTTAAAAGATGTTTAGATGTAGAGCTTAGGGATATGGTTCAGTGGAAGATTTGTTAGCGTTAGGTCAGAGGCTGGACTCGGTGATCTTGGAGGTTTCTTCAAACCAAGACTATTCTGTGATTCTGTGAAATAGAAATAAAATGAATTTGAATGGAGCAGGAAGGCCATAAAATGTCACGAAGGAAAAAAAACAACAGTTATTGTGGTCAAGAAACAGTCCTACAGGAAACATAAATCACTCTTCAAAACCTTCAAAAGCTGTAGCAGATACACAGCAACTGAGAATTTGATCATTTGAGAATTTGGTCATTAGTGAATAGTGAAGGGCAAAAAAAAAAACAAACACAACCAACAACAACAACAAGTCAGTACAATAATAAATACCATTTCGGCCCAGAAATGCTGGGAACTCCTTTCTCAGTGAAGTCAGATGCACTGATTCCAGGCATACTGAATCTGATCCCAGGTACCACACTTGGAAAAAAAAATACAATTTGAAAGAGTTTGAAACAGGTGTAGATGCTGGATGTGGCCAAGGTGGGACATGTTCTTGCTTTAGCTGAAATCTGCCTGGGTGAATTGTTTGCTCATATAAATCCCATGGGAAGGTTTTTTACTACCTATAGTAAATCTGTTGCCCTTTATAGGCAGCTGTGATTTACAAGTTGCCCCAAAAGGCTCCCGACCAGCTCCCCAGAAAATGTAAGCTGGCATTTCCCCCATGTCTGCAGACTGCTGCTTTCTACCACCTACTCTCTACCAATATCTTCAAAATATATATATATATATATATATATATTTCTCACTGTAAAATAGCATTCATCTGTATGAATACAGGAGTACACAGTGCCAGGAAATAGTGTTGGAAAAAATTAAAATAGAGAGTGTGCATGTGCAGGCACATGTGTGTATATGTGTCTGTAGAGAGACATGCATGGTCCCCAAGCTGCCCGCTACAGACAAAAAAAGGAAAAAAAAAAAAAAAAAAAAAAAAAAAACAGTTCTTGCTTAAGGCTTGAAATTTTCGATATCAGCTTCCTTACTCCCATGTGTTTTCTAGACAAGATTAGATTAAATCATATATGAAAGGAATTGTAGGACTTGATGATGATGATGGGGACGTGTTTGCATTTCAGTTAGGTATAGGGAAAATCACTGTATTCAGTCTGATAACAGTTTCTGTCATGACTGAACAAATTTATTGTATGTATGGGGCAACTCATTGCTACATAGAATTTCTTGACTTTATTTTTTAATGTTAATTAGAATAAGATTCAGAGTAAGATTAAGCATAATAAAAGTAATTCATATTCATAATACTTTTCTAATTTCCTAATATGCATTTGTCTCTGTATTTGTAGTGGCTTTCTCCTTTTTTGTCACTTGAGATGTCTTTTCTGCTTGCAGTATTTTTCCTAGGCAAAGTAGCTTGTAGGTTCTTGCTATTCAGTTAACAGCAGATTTCAAATACCATGTTATAGGAATTAACTTGTAAGCACTGCAACTGCATGAATATAACAATAGGTATTTGTGATAGAAATATGTACTCAAACACACACTTCAGTTAAAAATTATCTCAGGTGACTGTAATCAGATCCTGCAGTCAACTTTGGCTTCATCTTAAAAAGGAGAGCAGTATATGATCATACTTAAAACAAAATATATGCTACTCTGGCCACAGAAGAGTGAACCAAAGCTGGAGCTTTCTCCATGAACTCTGTAATATCCTCGTTCTTGTTGCTTAATCAAAACCTTATCTTCTGTTTTCACAGAGATCGCTGTCTCCGTACATCTTTTGCTGTAAGCTTCACAACTCATCACTGCCATCTCGTGGGAAACTCTGTGTAGCCATTGTAGTCAAAAAAAAAAAAAAAAAAAAAAAAGAGTGAAGAAAATTGATAAAATATAATTTCTGTTCTGAAGAGATTTCCAGCAGTTATCTGAAAAAATAATTGTTCATATAGAAACGAAATGTCATAAGATTCATATATCTGTATAAAATTAAAAAATGAAAATACTCATTCTGTAAATTTCTAAGCATTTCCCAACACCATCAAAACGTTTTCTTCTCAAAAGAGAATATTCTATTACAAAAATTTAAAGGTGGAATATTAAGCATATACTAGTATACATTATTAAATATATATACATATGGCACATCAATATACTATATAAATTGAAGCAAAACAAACCATCTGTTTTGACATTTTTTAAATGTTTTGACGTAACAAAAAAAAAAAAACAAACAAACAAAAAAAAAAAACAGTATTTATTTATTTTCCTGTCTTTTGGGACAAAATTGGACATATTCCTACAAAGCTGCATTTTACTGTGGATTTCTTTTTCCAAAAAGTTTCAGCATGTGCTAAAAATGGAGAAGTACTAACAGAATGTCTTTTGTCAGGCCGTCAATTCAAAATGTTCAATATTTCAGATCAACATATGACATCTCTAAAAAGTGATAGTACTTAAAAAATACATTATGATAAAATAAAAATAGTCTTCCTTATTGTTTCATCTTTCAAAATGTGCATAATCACATATATTTTCCAGGCCATGCAGGAAAAGGCAATTTTCTCCTATTTATTTCAAGGATAACAGTTCCAGTCTAATGGGTTGGGTTCCCCTCACCTGATGCAAGAGTTATTTGTTGTACACAAGATATGGCATGATGTCATTTTCGTTTGTATTATGTGATGCATTGCTGCATTTCATGAGTGTTCCAGATGTGCACCCTTACACGGGGTGTTTTGATGGAGTGTTTGCAGTGATTTTCTTTTGTGACAAAAGTTTACTTTTTTCAATAACCAGCACCCTTGTTTGTTTGTTTTTCCTTTTTATAATACTTTTGCTTTCCCCATCTTATCAGGATGTCACTGAATAAAAACACATCCTAAGATGGGACATCCAAATACTTTAATGGGAAGAGAGAACCCATTCTGGAGTCTGAGCAAGAAATTCACAAATATACTATTTCTCTGCCGTGCTCCTGCAGCTGAGAAAACCAGGATTTTCAAGACCATAAAAATTAAAGAACCTTGAGATGAACTAGCTTGTGGGAGAGAAACATGTAGGAATAAATGGGTAATCAAGCAGTGCTCAAAGCAGCTTAACTGATTGCCAAGATACACAGGAGCATATCTGGATTTCAGAACAATTAACACAGTGTCCAGAGCGATGTCTTTGAAATGAGTATGACCACACTGAGCAGGGAGAAAAGCCATGCTACTTTAAAGCAATGCTACTTTAGAGTTACCAGGAAGATCTGCCAACACATAAATTATTTCTTATAATTTATGGAATTATAGGAGAAAGAGCCCTTGTCACTCCAGTTGCAATACTGACTTTCAACAGGATGTTTGAAACCATATTCCAGACATCTTTCACTACATACTGTGCTAGCTAAACAAAATGATGTATTTGGATGACATACCCGAATGACTGCAGTTGTGATGAACAGTCATAGCCACGTGGTATTAAGTGTCACCCGTTTGGAGGGAGGCCACTCTTGTTGTTGACCTTGAATAGTCAGGTCATTTAACATTCTTTAATATTAACACATGTATTCATTTGGAAAAATAAATAAATAAATAATAAAAAAGCAATAATTATAACAACAACAAAAAAAAGCATAATTACCAAAAATAAAATACAACTATATATTTTATTTAGAACAAGGGTTTTTTATACTTCTTCAAAATTTCACCCCCCATCTGGAAAGCTGATGTTTTGCTCAGGTTAGGAAGGTTTCACAAATGGTGTGAAAAAGAAACTCCATTTCCTGCCCAGCTCCATATTTTTTATTATTTCAGAGTAGCAGTAATGAGACAAGAACAGTCCCAGGCAAGCCACAATATAACTTTAAGCTGCTTTGGAAACCATCTAGAACTATAGAGCTGTTTCTCAGGCTGGGTTGCACTCACATGAAAAAATGAGGTCACCTTCTGGCTGTAGGGCTTCTTTCCATATTCCTGGGCTGCGGCCTGGGATATGGCAAGCCAATGTCCAAGGTGGCTTTGCTCCCAAGGAAGACACCAGGACAACATATTGAATCATATTGCAAGGGGTGAGACATCTATCCTTAGATAAATGCTGCTCTCTTGCATGCAGGGAGTTCCCAGGGACAGAGAGCTCAGTCAGCTTACTGAAGGCACCCACAGCAGGAGTTAGGTCTCTACAGCAGGGGACAGGTGGTTGAGAAAGTCATCATCAAGACCATCTCTTGGTGCTAACAGCAAGGGCTGATCAGCTCAGACATTTTATGCAATTTCACATTTTCAGTCTGGCTGCAAATTGGTCTGGAGTTTAGGAGAATGAGGAGATATCTGAAAGGTTTCATGCTGTGTGTTAAAGGAAAGGTTTTGGGGGAGTTCAATCTTCTTAAATGCATTCTCCTCATTTAGATATGCACCAAAAATGGGCTTAACAAGCAAAGCTTTCTGGTCTGTTGAATACTTTGGCTGCTGCTACAAGCTGAAATGAAACTGCAGAAATGTTGCAAGCAGTCTGTGGTGTTGCTGTATATTTTTCTTTGTCTGTTTGTTTTCCCTTTTGTAGATCTAGACACAACAGCATTATCTGGTTGGCTAACTCTCCTCAAATGTCCTCAGCTCACGTTAACTGATTTGAAAGTCTAGGTTTGGAGCTGATTTATTGTACCAAAATACCAGGATTTATTGCCTTATTGGATCTTGCTGTCATGTGATGTAAACATGCTCAACATGCAACAAGTGAAGAAGTGTTTCCAGTAGATGCACAGAGAGCATTTCATTCCATGGCCTTTTATCCTTGCAATATGTTGTGTCTCACTGAAGCCACAGCCTTACGCCACCTGCCTGCTGTCCTTCATGAGCAGAAGTCAGCTTTCAGCAGTACATAGAGCATTTTGCTAGCTCATCCACTTTGCAGACAACAACCTCTCCCCTCATTGAATCAGAAACTGATTTAAGTCAAAAGACTGCAATCCAAAACTTAGGGTTGCAGTGCACTGTGGCTCCTGAAAGTGAGCTGCATGGAGAGTAGCACTAGAGGTTGTATGATTGCTGAACTCTCTGCCATAAACACGATGGACAGAAGCAGCCAGGAAGCTGGTGGATAGAGTATGATTTGAGCAAGCTCAAAGATAAGACAAGATAGTGAATAGGCAACACAACAGCAGCTTGGGATCCCCCATGTGCTTTTGGTTCTTGAATTACACCATTTAGTACATGGTCTCATTGCTCCTGAACAGCTCTGAGAAGGAATTAGTAGTTCCTCATTGCACAAGCTATTTTTAAGATTAAATAATAATAATAATGCCTTATTTTGCACTGTGATCAATTTAAAAGTTTTCTCTGTGTGTTTAGCAATAGGACCAGAAAAACGAGGAAACAGGCATCTGATTCCCTCACCTATCTTCTTTCAGGCTCTTCACAAATGCCCCTTACAGTCACTTCCTTTCTGGCCCACTGACTATGTATATATAAAATATGCAGAGTCTCCAGGAATATGTTTCTTGTACAGAGCTTCAGATTTTGATAAACTGTTGCTTCCTGGGACAAGGTAAAAATAAATCAATAAATCTGCCTTTATTTGGAAAAATGCCCAACCCTTCTTACTGTGTCAGAAATAGAAGTGATGAGAGAAAGAACAGGATCAGATGATTTGTTTGCATTTTGCAATCCAAACTTTTATCTGAACTCTCAAAAAATATTCAACATCAGAAAGGAAAAGTGTCCCACAATCAAGTCCACGTCAGGAATCGAGCATGTGGGAAAAAAAAAAAAAAAAAAAAAAAAAAAAAAAAAAAAAAAGTAGGGGGAACTGTTCTAAATATTAGATTTGCAGTCACTTTCTGCGATGCTGGCTTGTCATTTTGACAGTGGTGATACCTTTATATGATGCACTGCAGATATTATGCTTCAGTTGTTTACAAATAGAGCTGTATCTTGCACTTTCACTGGAAGAGTAGGATGTTTGAGGTAAGGAAACACTCACCATAATAATTCTCCTACCTACATCAGTCATGTATGAATGCAAAAGTTGCAACAAAGAAAATGATACTCTTCCACTGCTAAGTTACATGATCGAATAATTTAACCACTTTTAAGATACAAATTTCAGTCATTCTGGACTTTTGCAGCCTGCATCCAAAATCACTGTGGGGGATTTTTCTGTTCCTACTGGTCACAGCAGAACATCTTTCCCAAGCTGAGCAAGGTGCTTTTATGACACCATGCTAAAACTATAAACTAGTAAAATAATGGGTTTACAAATAGGATAGAAGCTCTGGTTGTCAAAGTTGTAGATCTACAAAGTTGTAGGTCTACAAAGATGTAGAACATTATTGTATTTATAAGTAGATCTGTATATAATACTATACATTAACTCCTCAGTATTTCACAATAATCTAAAAGTCTACAAGATTTCTTCTTTACAGAACACTGAAGAAAATTGATGAATCTTCATAATGAACATTTTTGTAGTCTTTGTTCAATAACTACTTTCAGGACTGTCATATGTTTTAATAGGAATTATATCTGTATGACCCCACCACTTACTCTGTTTGGGATGGAGCCTGGAGAATATGAAGGCTAGGTATCTCAGCTATCAACAATGATCATGGCATAAATATCCTCCCAAACTCTAATTATAACATAGTTTCAGAGATAAGATTGTAGCTCCTATCAGATAATTAAAAGTAAATACAATAAAAGTTTGAGATCATTTTTCATGCATTTCTTAGAAACTCCTGTATTTTATTTTATTTATTTATTTGACATTTATTTTCTCTTTGGTATTAAATTTGGAATCTTGATTGTGGCTTTAGAGAGAGGCTTCTAGGAACCAAATTCATTTACTGTAGATAAAGTGCCATATATATTCCAAGTATTATGTTTTGAATGAGGTGCTTTATATATTGGTATAGTAACAACGTATTGAAGACGCTATGTGTACCCATACGACCAGCATTGCAGCAAGAAATGCACATAGTTCCAGATATTCAAATATACAAATATTCAAATATACAAATATCCAAAATCCAAATATTTTTCCTTTCAGTGATAGATGTCGTCTCCAAATTTAACCCCAGAGAAGTTCAGAAAGCAATTAGAACTTCCAAATAATCTTTTAAATAACTAATTTATTAACAAGCTGGTAAAAGACAGGAGCATTTCCCCTTAGAATTTTTAACCTCTTCTCATTATTTTTTTTTCCATCAGCCCAGCTAAACAGCAGCAGTGGAGCCTAGGGATGAAAACAAACTCAGAATGAAACACAAATTTTCTAAACCTTCTGGGAGTCTCCATGGGCAGTGAAGAAAATCTGCCCACACAGAACCAGTGCTGAACAGACCACTTCAGTACTTGTCATCTCTACAAGTTTCTTCCACATGGCATGAGCTGCCCTGATACCACTTTAACTATCAGCAGTCAGAAGGAATCACAAAACCACTCTTAATGGTGGACTCCAGAGCACCAGTAGTTCATGAATTTTTTCTGCTTTTATTGAGGCTAAAATATTCCTGCCCACAAGGAATCTTCTGCATCACTAGGAAGTTTCATACTGGTGATAATGCTGGTACTCAGGCTTGTTTCTGCCAGCACTTTTCTGCACCTGGTAGAGCAATCACTGGAAAGCCTGATATCTGTAATGTTACTGTGCCTCACTAAATTATCCATTGTGTCACGACTAGGTGTGACATACAAATGGGTGGAAAGCCTTGCTAGCCTCTTATTGCCCTCTTCTGGGTCAATCTGATCCAGAATTGTTAGTCATTCGGTCAGAGCACAGCCAGCTTAAAGCACAAAGAGGCAGGTGGTACCTGTCATCATGCAGCATGGGCACACAGAAGTAAGGACACCATGCTCCTTCCAGCCTCTCTTGTCCTGAAGTAAATGAAGTGCAGCATTACAGGGCAATGTTGGAGAGATTCAGAGGAAGCAGCACAGCACCGATGTAGTTGTTATAGATAGCAAAATTCTTCCAGGATATATATAGAGGAACTTCTTTACACCACTACTCTGTCAGCTGGAATAATTTTTGCAATCACTGTCCGTGGAAAACAACTCTTAAGATTACTTCAGATTCTTAAGAGTGTGATAACCAAATGTCATTTTCAGGCAACTTTGCATTTAATTTCTAGAGATGTAATCATGACAAATTGGCTCAAGGAAATATTTAGTTCCAGAACTTGTTTTCCTCTGTGAGGGGTTTATTACCAACCTCTTCTGGGTCAGTCTGTGCAGCTGCTTTAAGCTGTTCACACAAAGGCTTTGCACTTAAGAACTGAGAAGCAAAAAGTGATTACTTAATGCCTCACCACACACAGAAGGGGGCTAGGATTTAACAGGCTAATAAGGGAGATGTCAGCTTCCTCAGCACCCCCAGAGGAGCCCCAAAAGGTCCTTGCCGGCAGGGAAGGCATCAGGCCTGGAGAATATTCCCCAGGGAGCAGACCCATCTCCACCAGCACCAGCAGGCCAGTGCACTGACATCCTCACCACCTGCAAAACACACCGGGAAGGGAATGGAAGGAAAGGGAAGGGAAGAGAAGGGAAGAGTAGGGAAGGGAACGGAAGGAACAGATAATGTGTTTTAGACTAATGGATGGAATTGCATTTTGTTACTGCATAATTAACTTGCGAAACTCATTGCCAAGAAATATTGCTGAGGTCGGAAGCTCTGTAACATTTAAAGGCAGTCATCTGCTGGGGTGTAAGATCACTCACCATTTTGAGAACGACAAGGGGAACGATCTGTCATCCTTTTGTCCATATCAAATCAGGTCTGATGAAAGAAATTATTTTTGATGTGGTCCTGCATTTTTCCAGGAAGATGGGTTTTTGCACTCCTTTGGTGCAGGTGATAGTGTCCAGGTCTGGAAATGTGTTGCTGAGCCAGAAGGGTTATGGTCTCTACTGTCTGTAGCAGATAAAGTGTTTGACTCTGAAAACTTTGATCGAGTTTCAGAAAACAGATGTATTCTGCAACAAATTTGATCTGATTCCCAAGGCATATCCAAATATATTTTCTCCTGCCAATTTAAACTTTAATCTCAAAAAAGTGTACCCTGGTAGATATTATGAGCAAGTTAACTGAGGATTTCCAGTAACAGTGGTAAGATATTTGTTAAATATCTTTTTAGTGGGCAAAAGGCACTAGGATTTTTTTAAATAATGAAATATGTTATTAGAACATGATTTAGTAAATATTAACTAACCCTATGACGACACTTAAGAGTGTGAAAAATGAAAATAGTGTTATCACTTTGAAGAGTTTCTCCCACAAACACAGTATTTCTGATGAAATATTTGCTTCAGATTTGTCTCTGGGATGTGCATTCATCAAGCAAATGCTTCCCCATGTTGCTTAGTGGCATCAAACACCTACTCAAAGAGCTTGGAAGAATGCGCTCTTCCCTCTTTGGAAACTGAAATCTCTCTAGTACCCGTCCTCAGCTCAGGTATATTGTTTAGCTCCAGAACTGAACGGAATCATGACAGCTGATAAAAAACATATCCTTTCTGAATAATTTTCTCTCCCCTCTGCCTCCTTCACATCTATCCAGGAAAGAAGAGACCATAATTTCACTCAGTTTGGCTTCCACCGTAACACAAAGGTACAGTGCAGTTGTATCCTCAGCTCCAGAACCCATCTGTAACACCGTTATACACATGAAATGTTATCATACAGCAAAGTAGTGTAATGGAAATGATACCCCCCTAAGGAAAGATGTCTTATAAAGCACTGGTTTGATTTTAGGGTCAATTTAGGGTTATTTTTTACCAGTTTGCTGGCTTGCCAGGTCTGCCTTTTCCTTTAATTCTTTGGACCTAGAGCAAGAGCTGTGTGATGCTTTCCCAGATCACCACAACTCTCACTATTTTATGTGTGTAGCTTAAACGCCAACCAAGTATGTTATTGCAAAGTGCTGATGGAACTAAAATTACTTCATCAATTCAAAGTATCTGGAATTAGAGGGAAGCATCCAAAATATCACAACTCTCTTATGTCTGTGTCCTGGAAGAGAGGGAAATAATTCCTCTGGAAAAATAAAATCTGCATCCCCAGGAAAGCTCAACTAAACAAAGATTCAGAGGAAGCTTGCCAGTCACACTGGAAATTTTAGCAAGTTTCACTCCTGTTCAAAGTACACATTGCAGGCATGGTTGCAATAGTGGTCCAAGGTCCCCAAGAGCATTGGAAGGGCAGGACATGTGACAGCATGTGGCAAAAAATCTTAATATAAGATCTTGCAATTTTCCTGAGGAGAAATTATCTTTAAAACTTTGAAAATTTGCCAGATGGAGTATATAGTTCTTCTGACTGGTAATTTATGTAAGGGCAGCCAGTCAATGTAATCTTTTTGGATTTCAGCAAAGCTTTCGATACTTTTTCTCACAGTTTGTTCTCAAAAAATGTACAGCACATAATAGGATGCAGACATGGTGGCCGGCAGCTCCCTCATGAGGGTAGCAGAAGGAGCAGAGGGGCAGGCGCTGAGCTGTGCTGCCCTGGCTGCGTTGGCAGCTGTCCATCATCTACAGGGCACACTGATGACCAACAATGGTAGCAGAGAGCACAAACCTGAAGATCCTGTGCCATGCCAGTCCAGACAGGGATGTCCTAATCCAGCAGATGCTGAGACGCATGGGGGACAGAACAGAAGTGTTCATGGATGGACTGGTAAACACCATCATGTGCCTGTGCAGGAAGGAAGCCCAGAGGCTGCTGGGCCTCCAGGAGGCTCACATCGACAGGGAGCAGGAGAACACCCCTGCAGTGACCCTGCGCCCTGCTGCCTCCCTGTGAGAAACTCCCACCTCCAGCCCTGGGCCTGCTGGCAGCACTGCGAGCACTGGTACCCTCATCAGGGTACCAGCCACCCCAGTGCCTCATACGTCTCCAAGGAGCAGGAGGAGCCCCAACAGAACTGGGGCAGGTGGCAGCAACAGGTACCTCTGTTAGTCCTGGTGTCCTCACTTAGTTCCCCTTGAAAGTGACACAAGAGCTTGAAAAAGTCACTGGACGACTTCTGTGAGATACAAAGAGTTTAGCACAGCAAGGAAGGTGCTGCCATTTCTGAGGTTTCTAAAGTTAGGAGTCCTAGCTCTTTGTTTTAAGGAAAGATCACGCAGAGGTGTGGGATGTTTCTAACACCAGGTGTGTCAGAAGTACTTGGGAGGGTGGGAGGGGGAACACTGTGGAGTGTGCTGAGCCCTGACATGGACACACCTGGAGATGCACAAGGGGACAGCAATTGCATCTCTTGCAGGGGTCACCTGGCTCAATTTTGTCACAGGCTTAGGCAAGACGATTTACACCAGCTATGATGCTGGATGGAGCAGCCCACACAGAGTTAGCTGGGGCCCTCTGACAGTCCCTGTGTGCTCTGTCCAGAGTCCAGGTGCCTTCTGAGGAAGAAGGCTGTGAGCGTCCCACAGGTCCTGTGCCTTCTCTGCCAGGCTTCGGAGGACACTTGCAGGACCCAGAAATCTCAAATGCCTCTGGGCAAAGAAATCTTACTGGAAGGCCGCGTGGTGGCAACTCTGTTGCCGTTTCTTCTCTTAGCAGAGAACCTCTCTTGCATTATGCACAGCACAGGGCAACAGGATGAATGCAGGAACCTGCCTTAAATGTGGCCTCGGGAGCCAAGGCCGTCGGACTTTCAGTGCCTTCAGGAGGAGTGATGATGGCCTTGGGTCCAACGCACTGCCATGGCCTATTTCCCCCATCTGAAGTAGGGCTCACCACCTGCCCACTGGGCTCTTTGCTGCGATCTCAGGTGGATGCAGGGGATGGAGCAGTGACAGGGGTAACCTGGTGGAGCTGCACCAGGCTGTGAGAGAAAATGTCTTCCAGGCACGGACAGGAGAAAACGTCTGCCCACCTGAAGGCTCAGCTGGGTTGGCCTAGGAACACGGAGGGGGATTAAGGGCCAACCCTGATGTGTGCTGAGCACCTCACATCAGGGCAGACGGATGATGGCGGTCATTAAGGTGCAGAAGGACACCGGCAAATGGCTTCGTCCTGCCTCAGGAAGCAGGAGTCAGCTCGAGAAATAAAGCCCTTGCTTTTGGAGAGCAGCAGAAAGCAAGAAACATTCCGTGGGAGCTGTCTCAGAAAGAAGATGGGCATTTACAGCACCCTCTGGTGGCAGTACCAATGTCCTACAGCCCTGGTCATCTCGGTGGTCTCAAAACGGCCTGATTTTTACCCGAGATGCAGCTGCTCGCTCTCAGAAACCACACATGCTGCACATCCTCATTTCTCTCTTCTGTGTCTTTGTGGTTTTTCTCACTCCTGAAACAGGCTGAAACTTTGCTGAAATGTGGAGTAATTTAATAATCATATGAATACTATTTAGGTATTCATAAAATGAATACTCATAAATTATATTTTTATATTCATAAAGTCATAACTTAAAGAATAAATAGATATATGTATATGCTACCCTACAAATACTACTGGAAAATATGACCTCTCATAACTCTGACTACTGTTCAGTTATGGAGGTTTTTTTTGCTTTTCAGACAAACCATCCCATTTTCAGGTGGGATAGAGTTAATTTTATTCCAGCTAGCACATATGGTGCTGTGTTATATAGGTTTAGGATGAGAACAATGCTGATAGCACACCGAGGTTTAGTTGTTGCAGAGGAGCAACAGGGGAAACCTGGTGGGGCTGGGCCAAACTGTGAGAGAAAATGTCTGCAAGACACAGACAGGAGAAAATGTCTGCCTGCCTGAAACCTCCGCTGGGCACCAGGCCACATGCCTGGGCCGTTGGCCTAGTGTAGTGGGTTTACATGGCAAGGTTTGGGTAGCTGGGGGCTGCATGTGCTGGCACATGAGGAGAATCCAGAAACTGTTCCATGTTAGATTAGGGCCAGTTTCAAACAGCTCCAAAAGAAGCTGGTCAAAGCCAAGCAAATAATTATGATGTTTGTGCTTCTGTGTGAGTTGATTTAAGAAAAAAAAAAAAAAAAAAAAAAAAAAAAAAAAAAAAGAAACTGCCACTCAACAGCAGCTGAGAGAGAGGAGTGGGAAATGTGAGAGAGCCAGCCCTGCAGCCCCAAGGTGAGTGCAGCAGGACGTGCTCCGTACTCCACAAGTTCCCCTGCGGCCTGTAGAGAGGCCCCTGCTGGACAGCAGGCTGTCCCCCTGCAGCCCATGGGTCCCACATGGAGCAGATTGCCACGCTGCAGCCCATGGAGGAGCCCCCACTGGAGCAGGTGGATATGGCCTGGAGGAGGCTGCGGCCCATGGACAGCCCCCGCAGGAGCAGGCCCCGGGCCGGAGCTACAGCCCATGGAGAGGAGCCCACGCAGGAGCAGGGGGTCTGGACTGCCGCCCATGTGGGACCCGTGCTGGAGCAGTCTGCTCCTGGAGGATGGATGAACCCCATGGTACAGAGCCATGCGGGAGCAGCAGTTGACAAGCTGCTGCCTGTGGGCAGCCCCCGCAAGCTCAGTTTGGGAAGGACAGCATCCTGTGGGAGGGACCCCAGGTAGAGCAGGGGCAGAGAGGGACTCTGAAGGAGCGGTGGAAACAAAGTGTCAGGGACTGACCACAGCCCTCATTCCCTGCTCCCCTGCACCACTCAGGGGGAGGAGGTGGATAGGGCAAGGTGTTTTTAGTTTGTTTCTCACTTGTCTAGCTTGTTAGTAATTGGTAATATATTTCTCTATTCTCCCTATGCTGAGTCTGTTTTGTCTGCGACAGTAATTGTTGAGTGATCCCCCTGTCCGTCTCTCAACCGTTGAGCCCTTTTCATCCTATTTTCTCCCTCTTTCCCTTTGAGGAGGGGGAGTGAGAGAGCGGTTGTGGTGGAGCTCAGCTGCCCAGCTGGGTACAATCACCACAACCATAAAGGTGCTTGTCCCATCTGGTGGTGGTTTCTGTTATTGACTGGGGAAAAATTAAGCTTGTCCTGATATTCCAGTGGTGCCTAGGGCACCTCCAGCATTACAGAAGGGGAGCAAGGGAAATCTAAAATAGACTCTTTAGTCTCTTCCTCCTCTTTCAAGCAATTCCTTGGGGAAGCAAATCATATAAGGGAGCACTAAGGCAGGGATTTGGTGGTTTTCTAACTGTCCAGTTGCTTTACTTGAAGTTTCAGTTTCTCCTGAGAGTGTCTTTGACTTCTGGTTTAAAATTTTGTTTTTCTTTCTGGACTGCAATTGGAGTACCTTAGTTCCTGTGCATTCGAAGGAATTTGTTAAATGCATTTTGCCTAGGTCAAAAGTACATTCCATAGGAAATTGCTCAGATGGATTATCCTTGGTCCAGAAATTCTTGGTTCAGAAATTCTATCTAAACACCTGCAGGTTTTAGGAGAGTCATGCATATACATATAATATGCTGTAGTTACTTTGGGGGATACTGGCACTTCCTTAAATTGTCCAGTACCCACTTTCACCCAAGCAGAGCAGTTACGTAGTTCATACACCTCTGGCTGGTACAACACACTTTGTACAGAACTACAGCTATGTCAGATAAACAGGATGCAGTAAGTTGTAGCAAAAAGTGGTTTTGTGTGGTTTGTATTGAGAAGTATGAAACATTTTTATGTATGTGTGTGTGTATATATATTTATATATGTATTTATGTATCTATTTATCTTGACTGAGAACTAGGATTATCTTGGCAGAAATTTGTTTAATTCACAGAAGTGGACTATGTCGGTGACATAGCCCTGTTACTACACCTGTATTCTTCTCTCAGAGTATTTGCATACCTATAGTCTAGGGGTCTCCAAAGGGGGGTACACACAAGACAACCTATTGGGTTGCTAGAAGAAAAATAAAATAGAACTTCAGTAGACGCAGGTCGAGATGGTGAAATGTGAAGGTCTCGCTAGAGTAAATAGCTACTTTGCAGTTTCAGATACCGGTCAATTCATGTCTCAAGGACCAGTGTGGGAATTCGTACCAGTTTATCAACTCAGAAAGTGCATGAATGTCTTCTCATGTTTTAAAGAGGGAGAAAAACCCCTGCATCTGGGGACAGTGAGCCAAGTGTTCATTGATGTTACACAATTACAACTTGCTAGCAGAGGCTGTGGGCTTGGTGGAGTTCAACAGGTGAGGGACGATGGCCTGTTTCGCACAGATCCATCTCCCTCTTTAGCATCTGCCTGACTTCCTGACCTATCTGTTAATACTTCTGTGTGTCTCACGTAACATAGAGGTCATCCACACAACAGTCTGTTTTACATCATTTCCTGTTCAGTAGCACCTCCCATCTATAAAATAATGGAAGTAGATAGTAAGTAACAATGCTTTCTAGCTTTGTCAGTTGAAGACAAGCAAATAGTTAACAATATCAGTCAGGGAGAGTGGTTTCTTAAGGACATGCCAGTCTAGGAGAGTGAAAGAGAAGTAGGCTAGATAAACAAAACAGGACAACAGTCTGTGAACATAAGCCATAGCATGGCTATTTAACTAAAGGCTCGTATCGGTTTGTTTTCTCTATCTAGCAAGTATTTGTGACACACTTCTATACTAATGCATCTCTACACGCAATGTGCAGATTTACCCACCAGGTGTCAGTAAAGGGTCTTTCCCCTGTGGTCTCTGTGGGAGGCGCTGAAGAGACGCTGTGTGTGAGAGGTTCTGCAGAGAGGCTGAAGAGACGCTGTCTGCTTACCATACCTCTGCTTTTCAGATCTTCCTGATAGATTTTTCAGGTTTTGCCAGCTGTCTGGCAAGCAAACAAATAAAGAACCAGTATCTCATGGAACAGAGTTAAATGCACTGAATCTAGCGTATATTGAATAATTGCAACACTGAGCAGGGTTTCGGAGCAAAGAAAGCTCTCCCATGATTGAGAACAACAGTAATCGGGGAAAATGGTTGTTGACAGCTGAAGAATGCAAAAACAAATTCTATTGCAAAAACACGATTTTGCAACAAGGGGAGATCTTATTGCTTTCTACAACTACCTGAAAGGAAGCTGTGGGGAATTGTGGGTCGGCCTCTTCTCACAGGTAACTAGTGATAGGTCTAGAGGGAATGGCCTCAAGTAGCCCATCTCATCATTGTCTTCCTCCCCAGTCTGAGCAAGAGTTCCTCTCCGTTCTAAATGGCCTGACTTTTTCATCCATTGTTTGGTCTTGGTTACAGGGGCAACTTGCACTGCTACAGTCTGTTTCCCTGATCCAGCTGAAGGGCCTGTCACAGGGTTTGGAATGACCACTGGGCCTGTCACAGGGGTTGGAACAACCACTGGGCCTGTCACAGGGGTTGGAACAACTGCAGGACAGTAAAGTGCCCAAGGCCCATATCAGCCCTTTCCCCAGAACCACAAACACAAATCCAATAAAACATGTTTATTCCTCATTCCATGGGGACTTTGCTTTTTCAGCAACACCTGCCACAGAAGCCAGATGGGGGCCACCAACCGCCTCCAGAATGCCCTAATTCTCCAACTGCAGTTGCAACCTGTGGAGAGGGGGAGCACAAGTAAGGGGGGCACAGTCTGCCTTCTGTGCACAAAGTCTGGCTCTGGGAGGTACACTCAGGCTCCAAGGGGCAGGATCTTACCAGAGGAAGGTTTCTTCTGTGCTGCTGGCACCTCCCGCAGCCTGCAAAATCAATAGCCATCAGCAATGTCCCGCACACTTCAATGGCCTCACACAATGCTTTAGACTCCTTCAACCCCTCTCCTGGCTAAATGGCCCTATCCACTCACCTATCACCCTTCCCATGGCAGAACAACTTGGTCTGCTCTGTACCGCTGGTCACCAGGGCATCCTGGCTGC
Organism: Oxyura jamaicensis; assembly: GCF_011077185.1. Classification (NCBI taxonomy): domain Eukaryota; kingdom Metazoa; phylum Chordata; class Aves; order Anseriformes; family Anatidae; genus Oxyura; species Oxyura jamaicensis. The sequence goes on from NC_048926.1 coordinate 71,933,220, forward strand.
TCAGACACTGCTGAAGGTACACCCTGCAGCCCATGTAGAAGCAGAGACACAGGTGCTGCTGGGAGAAGTCCTTCATGGTCAGCTGTATCCACTGCAGTGGAAGCAGACTGGGGGATATCTATTCAGCCTGGCTCCGTGTGGCAGGCAGCCCCGAGTTACGGGCCATAGCACATTAGGAGACACACTGCCTCTTGGGCTGCCCCACATCAGGGGAGGAGAAGGTCAAGAATGGCAACCAACTTTGCTCTTTGGCACTGGTCACCAGGGCATCCTGGTTGCTGCTTTGGTGCTGTACAAAAGTTTGCTCTGAAATGACCCGGCAGAGGAAAACAAAGTGAGCCCCATGTTTAGGTCCTGCTAGGACCAGTCTTTGCTGGCCAGAGGTCCCCCAGTGTCAGACCTTCAGACCTCACCTCTGGGGTGCTGGCAGCAGGCAAGACCTTGTCCATTTCTGAAGATGGTTATGCTTTCTCCATGGACATGACAATGCCAGTTCTCATGTCCTCCTCTTCTACTTCTGACATAGAGCAGGCCTCCTCTGTAGGCATGACCCCCTCTGCAGGCGTGTTTAGGAGGTGAGGTGCCCTGGGTGTGTGAAGCGTATGCGCCAGCAGGGCCCTGCAGAGGAAGAGGCCCTGAATACCAGGGCCAGGACACAACTGAAGAAATACCCTGCGGCCCGCGTAGAAGCACAGCTGCAGGCATTCATCAGAGATTTCGTGCACTGCCAGATTTACACAGTGTTGGGGCAGCAACCTGGAGGAAAATCTAGTTAGAGAAACCTAAAAATCTAGTTAGTTACTGGGGTACTCTCGGTGGGCCCATGGTGTCAGCCTTCTTTGCACTGGTACCAGTGCAGGCCACACCCTCTGGTAACAACCTCCACACACTTGCTCATTTCAAGCATCTGTCCCTGGATGCCCACACACATGGATGGAATCCATGAGCATGGCACCCTGCTTCTGAGGCAGGGCATCTACCCTCAGCCCTTCCCCACCCCACACTACTTCCTTGGAAGAAGTGGCTCTCAAATACAGGAGCATTGCACAGGAGACATGCAGAACTCCTCACTTGCAGAAGACTCTGAAGGGAGCCCAGGGACACGAATCGTGCAGCAAATTGTGCCTCCAACCACACAGATCAGTTCCTTCTGATGTGGCCAGCTGGCTCAATGTTTTCCCTACACTGGGCTGGTTTTGGCCCTGGCTTCTGGGGTGCTGGCAGCATGCGAGGACTTGTCCAGTTCTGTTCTGGCTAATGCTTTATCCATGGACAGGAACATGCCAGTTGGCATCTCCTCCTCTTCTACTTCTGCTGTAGAGCAGGCCTCCACTGTATACATGGCCCCCTCTGCGTGTGTGTTCAGGAGGCGAGGCACCCTGGGTATGTGGAGCATGTGCACCAGCAGGGCCCAGCAGAGGAAGAGGCCCTCAGTACCAGGACCAGGACACAACTGAAGAAATACCCTGCAGCCCGTGTGGAAGCACAGCCACAGGCATTCCTCAGAGAATTCCTGCATGCCAGATTTACACACCGCAGGGGCAGCAGCTTAGAGGAAAATCTAGTTAGACAAATCTAAAAATCTAGATAGTTATTGGGGTACTCCCAGTGGTGGGTCCCAAGGCGTCAGGCATCCCTGCAGTGGGTCCAGTGCAGGTCATGCCCATGGTAACAACCTCCACATGCTTGCTCACTTCAGGTATCTCTCCCTGACTGCACACATGCATGGCTGGAGGAAGACCCATAGCATGAAACACGGCCCCTGAGGCAGGACATCTACCCTCAGCCCTTCCTCACCCCTCCCATCTGGAAGGAGTCGCTCTCAAATAAAGGAGCATTGCGCAGGACGCCAAATTCCCTGCCCAAGAAGGTGCCGCAGGAAGCCCAGGGACATGGCTCCCTCAGCAAATTATGCCTCCATCCAGCCTATCACAATTGCTTCTGGCCTGGCCAGCTGTCTCATGGTTGTCCCCACACTGCGCCTGTATCAGCCCTTTCCTAAAACCCACAGCCACAAATCCAATAAAAGCACATTATCATCCACTCCATAGAGGCTTCGCTTTGTCAGCACCAACAGCCACAGGGGCAACTTCAGGGGCCCCAGCAACGCTTCCAGAACGCCTTGATTCTCCAAGTGCAATTGCAGCCTGTAGAGATGGGGAGCACATGTAAGAGGGGCACAGTCTGCCTCCTGCACAATAAGTCTGGCTCTGGAAGGAGGACTCAGGCTCCAAGGAGTAGGTTCTCACCAGAGTATGGCATTTTCCATGCAAGCTGTGTGCCCAGTGGCCTGAAAAAGACAATAGCCCTCAGCAATGTCCCCCAATATTGCATGGCCTCACACAATGCTTTATGCATGCTCAGTCACCCCACTCATCCACCTCTTAGCCTCCCCACAGCACTTCGGCTTCCTCTGGTTCTCGGCACTGCTTGCCGGGGCATTCCAGTGGCTTCCGGGGTCCTTATTTCTTCCATTCTTGTCTGTGGAAGCCTGCTTGGGAATGTTCTGGCAGAGGAGGGCAGGGGGAGACACATGTTTATGACCTCCTACAACAAGTCCTTGCCGGCCTGAGGGGGTGCCCAGTATCAGGCCCCACCTCTGGGGTGCTGGAAGCATGCAATGCCTCATACATCTCTGCTGGTGGTGATTCTTGTACAGGGACATGCCAGGAAGTGTGTCCTACACTTTTGCTGCAGCCGCAGAGACAGCCTAGGCATGGCCCCCTCTGCAGCTATGTCATGGACACCAGGCACTCCGGGCATGCACAGCATGCAAGTCAGCCTGGCCCCGCACTGAAGAAACCCTCAGCACCAAGGCCAGGGCAGAGCTGCAGGTACACCATGTGTATTGCATGTAAACAGAGCTGCAAGCTCTGCTGCACGGTGTCCTGTAATGTCAGGTGCATACACTGCAGTAGCAGCACCCTGGAGGGAAATCTAATCAGCACTGGGCTCCATGTGGTGGGCCCCCAGACTCAGGAGAAACACCATGTCCAGAGACATGTCGCCTCTTGGGCTGCCCCACATCAGGGCAGGGGAAGGTTGAGTACGGAGACAGGTGGTACCTGGAGAGCTCCAGTCCCTCAGCTGGAAGCACCGCAGGGACAGCCAGGATCAAGGTGTCCCTGCCACTGCAGTGGCACCAGCACAGGTGACGCCCATAGTCACTACTTCCACATGCTTAGTCTGTTCTGCCCCTGGCAGCCCACCTGCATGGCTGGAGAAAGTCCCATTAGCATGGGAACCTTCTGAGACAGGAGCCCTACCCTCTGCCCCTCCCCATGCTACCTCTCTGGAAGAAGTGGCTCTCAAATACAGGAGCATTGTGCAACAGGCCAAACTCATCGCAAGCAGCAGACTCTGAGGGGAACCCAGGGACATGGATCCTGCAGCAAATCGTGCCTCCATCCACACATCTCCATTCCTTCTGGCAAGACCAGCTGGCTCAATGCCCTCGCACTGAGCCACTTTTGGCCCTCAGCTCTGGGGTGCTGTCAACAGGCAAGACCTTGTCCATTTCTGAAGACGGTTATGCTTTCCCCATGGACAGAAGCATGCCAGTTGTCATGTCCTCATCTTCTACTTCTGACATAGAGCAGGCCTCCTCTGTAGGCATGGCCCCTTCTGCATGTGTGTTTAGGAAACAAGGCACCCTGTGTGGGTGGAGCATATGCGCCAGCAGGGCCCTGCAGAGGAAGAGGCCCTGAATACCACGACCAGGACACAACTGAAGAAATACCTTGTGGCCTGTGTGGAAACGAAGCCACAGGCATTCCTCAGAAAACTCCTGCACTGCCAGATTTATGCACTGCAGGGGAAGCAGCCTGGAGCAAAATCTCTTTACTGGGGTACTCCCAGTGGTGGGCCCCCCACTGCCAGGGGACATACCACATTGGCAGACACAGCCCTTCTTGCGCTGCCCACATCACAGAAGGGAGGTTGGGGAAGGTCAACTACAGGTACAGGTGGTACCTGGTTAGTTGCAATCCCTCAGCTGGAGGGGCCGCAGGGACAGCCAGTAACAAGGTGTTGGGCATCTCTGCACTGGGACCAGTGCAGGCCACACCCATGGTAATGACATGGACACAATTTATTATTTGAATCATCTGCTTCTGGCGGCCAACATGTATGGGTCCACCCAGCCATTAGCATGGGACCCTGCTTCTGAGACAGGATATCTAACCTCTATCCTTTCCTACCCCAGTCACCTGGAAGAAGTTGTTCTCAAACAATGATGCATTGCGCAGGTGGCCAAACACCCCTGCCCACAGCAGGCATTTCAGGGGGCCTGGGGACATGGCTCTCTCAGCACACTGCACCTCTAAGAAGCATGTGTGGGTTTCTTCTGGTCTTGCTGCGTGGATCACAGGCAATATTCCTGGGCTTCAGCCTTAACTGCTTCTACCCACACAGCTGCCACCCTGCTTGGGACTGACACTTCACTGCTGTACAACAGCATTTTATATCGGTGAGAGCATTTCTGACATCAACAATCTCTGTAACATCAGTGCTCTGCCACATCCAAAAGAGATGACACTCTGCAACACCTCTTGGAGTACATAGAGTAGCATCCACACTGAACAGCTGCAGCACCTACAAAAGCAGGCAGCAACACCATATCAACAATACAGCAACATGGTGGCCATGATGAGTATATCTCCCTCATTGAAACCTCCCAACCTTCTGCCTGGTGTTCCCTGCCAAACACCACCAAAATTGCACTTAAGGAGAGTAAGCACTGTTATTCCTAGTTCTTTTACATGTTTTCTCTCATTTGGGGATGGAAGAGGGGCCAAGCTGCCACAGGGGCATAATTTAGGGGCAGTCTTTCTGCCCCCCCACAAGCCATACTGGTCACCTCAGGTCTCGGGCAAGATATCGGGCAAGGTTGCCTTCCTGATTACCTCACAAAAGAGCTGAAGCAATACATATATTGCTCTACATATATGTATACATCTATTTGTATATACATCTATTTATATATACACCTATTTATATATATAAACAATAATTTCTTTTGGGGCAGTAGTTTTGTGTCCTTCAGCCCTCAGCAATGCCCCCCACTCTTGCATGGCCTCACACAATGCTTCAGGTTCCCTCAACCCCTCTTCTGCCCCAGTGACATCACTCAATCCCCTGTCACCCTTCCCGCAGCAGCCCAGCTTTCTCAGTTCCCTGGCACTGGCCACCAGGGCAGCCAGCTTCTTACTGAGGCACTCATTACTTCCACTGGGTGTATCATCTGTGCAAGTCTGCTTGGGAATGCCCTGGGGGAAGAAGGCAGGTTGGGATGCAATGTTAGGGCCTGCAAGGAATAGTCCTTGCCAGCCTGGGGGGCCCCCAGTGTCAGGCCTCAGCTCTGGGGTGCTGGAAGCAGGCAAGGCCTCATCCATTTCTGCTGTTGGTGATGCCTCATTCTTGGGCAGGGTCATGCCAGGAGGCTTGTCATCCACTTGTGCTACAGTTGCAGAGAAGGCCTCATGTGTAGGCATGCCCCCTCTATGGGTGTGTTGTGGAGGCCAGGCACTCAAGACATGCAGATCATGTGCACTAGCAGGGCCCAGCACAGAAAGAGCACCAGGGCTGGCACCTCAGCACCAGGGCCAGGACACAGCTGCAGGTACACCCAGGGGCCCATGTGGAATCACAGTCACAGAATAGTTTAGGTGGGAAGAGACCTACAACATCACCGAGTCCAACCTCTGACCTAACGCTAACAAATCTTCCACTAAACCACATCCCTAAGCTCTACATCTAAACGGAAGTGGAGCTGGAAGTGCTGCTGCCAGAAGTTCTGCACCAAGAGCTTCACACACTGCAGTAGCAACAGTCCAGGCAGAAATCTAATCAGGCTGACCACACATGGCAGGCACCCTGAGTGTGGGGACACTCTGGCTCACCCAGACACACCGCCCCCTGGGCTGCCTCACATCAAGAATGCAGGAATGTATGGAGATGGGCACAACCAGATATGCTCCAACCCCTCTGGCTGGAGAGGCCACAGGAACAGACATTAGCAGCATCCCTGTGCAGGCCAAATTTAAAGTCTCCACCTCCACACACTTGGCCACATCCAGCATCTCCCTCCATGCAGCCCAACTGCAGGGATAGAGATGCGTTAAGATGGGACCATATGCCTGATGCAGAGGCCCTATCTTCTGCCACCTCCCATCCCACACAACTTGGAAGAAGTTGCTCTCAAAAATGGGGGCATGCCACTGGAGGCCAATCTCAACCCCCTGCAGCAGGTGCTACAGGGGGCCCAGGAAACCAACTCCTTCAGCAAGCTTGGCCTCCATCCTACATGCTGCGTTCTTCACTGAGCAGGCTACATGCCTACAGCTTCCTCTGGCCTGGGGGAGAATTTAGTCAGGAGGACAGCACATCCAGGGCAGGTGTCTCAACCTCTGCTTCTGCCACATCCACAGAGAAGGCTTCGTGTGTAGGCATGCCCCCTCTGCAGTTCTGTCAAGGAGACCAGGCACCCCAGGCATGTGGAGCATTCACACCAGCCAGGCCCAGCGCAGGGACTTGCCCTGACACTGGGGCCAGGGCACCGCTGCAGGAACATCCTGAGGCCCATGTGGAAGTGGGGCTGCAGGCACCACTGAGAGAAATCCAGAGCTGCCAGCTGTACATACTACAGCAGTAGCAGCCTGGGGGGAAATCTAGTCAGGGGGACCACACGTTGCAGGCACCGCGAGTCAGGTGAGACCCTGGCTCACCCAAACACATTGTCTCCCGGGCTGCTTCACATCCAGAAATCAGGAAGCAGGATATGGAGATGAGCAGAACCTGGTGTAGCACAAGCCCTCTGGCTGGAGGGGCCACAGGAGCAGCCATTAGCAAAATGGTGGGCACCCCTGTGGTGGGGCTGGGGCAGGCCAAAGTTACAGTCTCCCCCTCCAAACACTTGGTCGCATCCAGCATCTCCCTCCAGGCAGCCCACTTGCTGGGGAAGAGATACGTTAGGATGGGACCTAGCCTCAGACGCAAGGGCCCTATCCTCTGCCTCCTCCCATTCCACACAACTGGAAGAAGTTGCTCTCAAATATGGGTGCATGCCACAGGAGGCCAAGTTCAACCCGCTCACAGCAGGTGCACCGTCAGCTTGCTCCCTCATCATCCTCTCTCAGCTTGCTCCCTCAGCATGCTCTGCCTCCATCTTACACACCGAGGTCCTCAGGGAGTGGGCTACATTCCTAGCTTACTCCTCGCCTGGAGCATAAACCCACAACCATGCCCATGTTCCTCCTGGCCTGGATAGATGGCGCACTGCTCTATTCTTAAACCTGGAACAGCATGCATTCCAGCAGCGCCCAGTGCAGAAAGAGGCCCTGAGCACCAGGGCACAGCTGCAGGTACACCCTGTGGCCCATGTGGAAGTGGAACCCCAGTCACTGCTGTGAGACATCCTGTACCGTCAGCTGTACTTACTACAGTGGCAGCAGCCTCGGGGGAGATCTAGTCAGGATGAGGCTCCATATGGCGGGCCCATGGATTCAGTGGACACCCTGGCTCACCCAGACACACCACCTACTGGGCTGCCTCACATCAGCAAAGCAGCAAGCAGAGCATAGAGATGGGCAGAATATAGTCTGCTCCAAACCCACCAGCTGAAGGGGCCACAGGAGCAGACACTTGGGCAGATCCAGCATCTCCCCCAGGTGGCCCAGTTGCAGGGGAGGAGATAGAGTAGCAGATCTTGAATCTGACACATAGCCCTGCTCTCCACAACCTCTCCATCCCACCCACATGGAAGAAGTTGCTCTCAAACAAAGGAGCATTGCGCAGGAGGCCAAACTCCCACACTTGCCGCAGGCACTGCAGTGGGTCCAGGGACATGGCTCCCTCAGCAAACTGTGCCTCATCCAGCACATCTCAGTTTCTTCTGGCTTGCCCAGCTGGCTCACCGCTCTTTCCCTGCACTCCTGGGCTCAAGGCCAGGAGCTTGAGCATCTTCAGAGATGGCTTTATTCATAGGCATACACCCCCTCTGTGGTTGTGTTAAGGAGGCCAGGCACCCAAGGCGTCCTGAGCATGTGCGTCAGCAGGGCCCAGCACAAGAAGGGGCCCTGAGGACCGTAGGCCAGGACACAGCTGCTGGTACACACTGCAGCCTGTGTGGAAGAAGATCAGAGAGCACCGTTGCATGAAATCCTGCATTGCTCGCTGCACCTACTACAGTGGCGGCAGCCTGAGGGGATATCTAGTCAGGAGCAACACACAGTGCAGGCACCCTGAGTCCAGCGACATACTGGCTCACCCAGACATACTGCCTACTGGGCTGCCTCACATCAAGAAAACAGGAAGCAGAGTATAGAGATGGGCAGAACCTGTCATACTCCAACCCATATGGCTGGAGGGGCTGCAGGAGCAGACACTTGGACACATCCAGCATCTCCCCCAGATGGCCCACCTGCAGGGTTGGAGTTATAGTAGCATGGGATGTTGCATATGACACATGAGCCCTACACTCTGCAACCTCCCCATCCAACACACAAATGGAAAAAGTTGCTCTCAAAAAAAAAAAAAAAAAAAAGGAATAGCACAGGAGGCTAAACTCCACCACCTTTAGTAGGCACTGCAGTGGGCCCAGGGACATGGATCCCTCAGCAAACTGCACCTCATGCAGCACATCTGTTTTCTTCTGGCCTGCCCAGCTAGCTCACTGCTCTGTCTCCACACTCCTGGGCTTGAGCCTTCACCTCTGCTCCCCACACAGGAGCCACTGTGCTCAGGATAGACACCGCTGTGCTCCATAACAGCACTTTATCACAGTGAGAGGCGTTGTGACAGACAGTCTCTGTGATATCAGTACTACCACACCCAAAACAGCTGACACACTCTGACATCAACTACAGTACACATTGTGGCATCCAAGCTGCTCCAGTGCAGCACCCACAACGGCAGGCAGCAACACCATGTCAGCACCACACCAAGATGGTGGCGATGACGAGCACTTGCCTCCCTCACTGACACCTCCCATCCTCCTGCACTCTCAGCCATGAAACACAACCAACATTGCCCCACTGCCACCCAAGCTCCACAAGCATTGACCTTAGTAAGAGTAAACATTTTTCCTAGTTCTTTCAAAGGTTTTCACTCATTTGGGAATGTTAGAGCGGCCAAGCCATCAAAGAGACATAATTTGGAAAAAAACTCTCCCTCAGACACCATCCTGGTTGTCTCAGGCCTCAAAGATGGCAGGCAAGGTTGCCCTCCTGCTCACCTCACAAAAGAGCAGAATTGAAGGAAAAATGTATTAGAAAAAACAGCGAAAATAATTAATGAAATTTGTTGGAACAGCAAAAATAATTAATGAAATTTGTTGGAGTCGGCCGGGGGGGAAGAGGAACGATGACAACTGTGGGAGTGGTTGGCAGGGCAGAGTAGAGTCCACGTACTAAGGCTTGGGAAGGGGGACACTCCAATACCTGAGAGAAACGAGAACCTTTGCACGGCTTCCTGTAGGAGGCAACAGCTAGGCAGAATGAAGCTGCCATGAGGCATACTCACCATCATCTCCCTTAGCACCCCCTTCTGCTTTCTTCCCGTCCTCAGGCACTAACCACTAACACAGACCCTACAGGAACCATTAATATGGTCTCAACTACCAGGGAGGCTCAGGGACAAGCACTGGGGCCGCCACTGCCTACTTCCTTCACACAGATACACCATGCCTGCATACAACCAACCATATGTACATCCCTGTGCATGTGCCTGAGCAGCAAATTCAGCAAAATTTATGGCCCACAGCCACAAATGCGACAAAGCATGTTTATTGCCCAGTCCATGGACACTTTGCTTTGTCAGCACCACCTGCTACAAGGGCAAGTCCATGGGCCCAGAAACACTTCCAGAAAGCCCTGATTCTCCCAGAGCAGTTGTGGACTGTGGAGAGGGGTAGTGCATGTAAGGGGGGTACAGTCTGCCTCCTGCACACAAAGTCTGGCTCTGGGAGGTGCACGCAGGCTCCAAGGGCAGGTTCTCACAAGAGGATGGCTTTTTCTGTGCAGGTGGTGCCTTGAGTGACCTGCAAAAGCCCTCAGCAATGCCCCTCCACTCTTGAATGGCCTCACCCGTTCAGGCACCCTCAATCATCCCACTCCCTCACCTGTCAGCCTTCCCGCGGTGCCTCAGCTTCCTCTTGTCCCTGGCACTGCTTGCCAGGGCATCCCAATTGGCCTGACAGCACCCTCTACTCACCCTCACTGAGAGAGGTCCTGGGTTCAAATCGCGGACAAGCCCCCAGTTGTGATAAATGATTGAATTCCAAATAGGATTCCAATTAAAGTTTGCAATTTATTAAGCGAATAGAGGCAAGCAAACAGCGCTAGGTGTGCCAGGAGTCTCTGCTCCACCAAGACGCACACCTGTTACATCAGGCGGCTGGTTTTTATGCTCCTAGACTAATAAATATTCATCACTACTTCTAGAAAAGGCAGGGTTATTGTAATTAGTTCCCGGAACCCGAACCCTCTCCCAGACGCATGTGTATCAGTCTCTGGTGGTCCCTCTGGGGGTTGCTCGTGCTGAAGGCTCGTAGTCTTCCTCCCAGGCTTTGTCCTTTGGTCATCCTTCAACTCCCCCTTTCTCCTTATTAACATAAAAAAGAGCGATTAACATAAATTAAGAAAGCACAATTAACACAGACTAAAACACAGAGAAAAACTACCAGGCACATTAATTCTATCTTTAACAACTTTGTAACCACATCCCTGGAAGAGGCAGGCACTGAGTGCTGCCCAGACGGGGGGCTCTGGCTGACCCTCCAACTCCTGAAGATCTTGTTTATGGGTCCTGCATATGCCAGCAGGACTCTCCCATACATTGTTTTTTGTTTGAGCTGGAGTCCAAACCGTGGAGGAGAGTGCTGTGATCATGTTAAGGCAGATGATGAGATGGCTGGACGGACCCATGGTGCTGACACCCATCTAGGACCAGCTTCTGTTAAAACACAAGCAATACCTCGCCCCCAAGTTAGTAGAATGTAGGGCCCTTCCCAATGATTGGTGCTGTATTTTTTTTTATTTTTTATTTTTTACCATGACTTGTGCTCTTTCTTTACCTGAGTTTCTCCCATATCTGTCTCCTAGATCTATCTGTCACCTTTTTTCCTGCACAGACAGATGCAAGGACCTTCCTTTGTCCATTGATTTAAAAAATTTAAGTACATAGCATACTTTATCTGTCTTTTCCTGAGGATCACACCCCTCCTCCCCCTTTTTTGTTTTAGAAGCATATATAAATTTATACAAAGGAACACTTAAATAATACAACTGGACACAAAAATATACATTTTTAGAGAAATTCACATCAGTAATTGTATACAGCTCTGTTCTGTACTAAGGGGTCCTGAAAATTTAGGACTAAAACATTAGCTCTGTAATGTTATTGTGACAGTCCTCAAAGGCACACTTACATAATCAAGGCTATCAGCTTATATTTCAGTCTGTGTATTCAAGTTTTGAGGTCCTTTTATGATTATGCAAACATCAGAAATATAGTGGTATAACAAATGGCACTTATGAATGCAGAGTTTTAGAGCCAATGATAAAATTTGCAGGCTCAAAACACCCACTTAAAATTTAAACAAGTGTTTGATACTACTGTTTGTTCAAAAATAGAAAGATTAAATGCACTTACATAAAAATAACTTTTACTGTTCAGCAAGCGTGCTCATGTGATTTTTATATTAGTACAAACTAAAAAAAAAAAAAAAAAATCCACCATATGAACCTTTTTAAAATAAATACCAATTCACTTTTTCCCTACTCAAGTACATTTACATTAAGATTTTGAATCATCTGACCCATGATTTCACAATATTAAAATGAATGGGTCCACATGGATGCTAGTATGTTTCATTGAGACTTAGCATGAATAGAATTAAAGCTCACCACCTTAAGGAAACAGAAAGTCACATGCTCATAGCTTAACTATTTTCCTTTTTGTCTCCAAACTAGAACATAAAGTTTAATGGTAACAGTATTTCATGGCAAGAGACGAGTACTCTTTTTTTTTAAAAAAAAAAAAAAAAGAAAAAGAAAAAAGAAAAAAAAAGTTATATTATTATATTAATATATATATATTTAAAAGTATATTATTAATTTAATGGCAACATCTTTGGAGAAACTTCCATTTTTTTGTTTGTTTGTTTGTTTGTTGTTGTTGTTGTTGTTGTTGTAGTACAACACTGGTGGTGATTCAGGCATGGGGAGTTCATTCAGTTCAATGTGCTGTATAGTCCCACTTTTCCCTTAATAGTTCCAGGGCCCTACATAAAGCATAGAGCTCACAAGCCTGAGCTGACCATGATGGACTCAAAGGTCCTGATTCCACAGGTTCTAGGTCTTTATTAATTATTGCATATCCTGATTTGGCCATTCTATCATACAGTACTGAACCATTTGTAATTTACTCTTTCCTTCTCTGGGGCCCCTATCATTCCAATTTTTAATCGTTATTTCTAATGGACTTTCTAGTGGTATGTCTGGTAATTTACTCCTTTTTCTCTGGTCCCGGGTCTTCAATTTTGTCTGACCCATCTAGGAATTTTGCTGTGGCAATTTCTACAGCCCTTGGTTACCTAGTAAGAGTGTCTTGCAGGGGGGTTAGGACCTATCACCCCCCCACGAATGCTATAGCAATCACTTTGGTCCTTCACTGGCCAAGTCCCTCACAGGAGATTGGAGCCACGGTTAGAAGACCTCCACACTCTCTTTGGGACTAAGTTCCGTCTCAGTCACACTCTTACACACACAGGTAACCGAATCCCACACAACCTTAAATACTTACGACTCTGTCATCTTCTTTCGGATCTTCGTGCACAGAATTACAGGTAAAATACAATGCTGCAGCTGGCAAGGGAGCTCATAAAAAAATCAAATTATTTGCTTGCCTTTTTTCAGGTTCAGGATGGCGTTAGTCCCGACCTGACTTGAACAGGAGCCACCAAATGGTGGGGTGCCCCTCCTGGATCAAGTCAGAATTCAGGAACCAAGACCGTCCCAGACGAGCCCCCAGTGCTGTTTACTTGCCTCTATTCGCTTAACAGATTGCAAACTTTACTTGGAACACTGTTTGGAACTCAATCATTTATCACAATCCCAATTGGCCTGACAGCACCCTCCACTCCCCTATCACCCTTCCCGTGGTGGCCCAACTTTGTTTATTACCTGGCACTGGCAGCCCCCTAGTTGCCTGGCATCCTGGTTGCTGCTGAGGTACTCATTGCTTCCACCTCCCACATTGTCTGCTCAAATTTGCTTGGGAATGACATGGCAAAGGAAACCAAAGTGGGATGCAAGTTTAGGGCCTGCGAGGACCAGTCCTTGCTGGAGGGTAGATGGGGCAGGATGCTTTGCTTTTCGATCTCACAGTTCTAGTCTGCTAACAATAGGCAATAAATTATGTTAATCTTGATGTGCTGACTCTATTTTGCCTGTGACAGTAATTGCTGAGTGATCTCCCTTTCCTAATCTAAACCCAAGAGCATTTTTCATTGTATTTTCCCCTCTTCTGTTGAGGAGGGGGAGGTAGAGAGCAGCATGGTGATGCTGAGCTGCCCATTGATGTTAAAATACCACGTGCTAGTATCACAGAATATGTTTTAATTTCTGGAGTTGAAGATGTAGAAGAATGAAGAATGGATTATTCTCTGCTGTTCTCTGGCATCTATTTGGATGCAATGACCTCTTCCATCTACAGCACTGACTTCTTTGAATAAAGCTGCTGTGTTTCACCGTAAAAAGGAAAACATCAGTGTAATACTTCCAGCAGAATTACACACAGAACACAGAAGATTTCATAGGCATGCTAAGCAGCAAAGGAGGGTTCTCCATGCTTCTTCTAATCATTGCTGTCTTTCTCATACCTCATATTCCTATCTATTAGAAAAATATAAATCCCTCATTTCTACAGAATCTGGTGCAGTAATCTCTGCAGTTATTTGCTGAGCACTAAGGCAAATCATAGATGATGAATATAATAATATAATCATGATCAATAGCTTTTAAGTGCAAAGGTATTTGGATAACTCCCTCTTGTTTGGCACCTGCTATTTGACTTCAGCTGGTATTAGACACCACAGATATATTTCTGAGATTTGCCACTAATAGCTTTTGGAATTAGTAATTAATCTTTTCTTTCTTGAGTAGCTTGGGTATGAGAAGGTGTTTTGGCTTGGAGGAGGGAAGTCCAGCACCAAATATATACATCCATGCTTAGTGACAGACATTTAACTAGCTAGCTAGACTCATTTTTAAGTCTTTTTAGGCTTTAGAAATACATATATTAATTACTTTTAATGTGGTTGTTATTGGTGTCTGCAAGGTGCATAAATTTGTCTGATAATTCTGTTCATTTCTCTGTTGACAAATGACTCTGGCAATATCACTGAGAGGAAATGCTCATTCAGAGAGCATAGCTAAAAAACTGGAATGAGATCTAAGACATATGCCATGATAAAGACATAGGCAAAAAGTTTATGGACAACATTTTTGTTTCAAACAAGAGTGAAAATAAAAATAAAAATAAAATAAAATAAAATAAAAAGTAACTAGCATCATTAGTCCTGGATATTTTTCCCTTTGTCTTGTAAAGTCTTAGATCCATCAGACATCCCAGAAAAATGGCTAGTTGAACAAAATACATTTACAACTCTTCTTTATTGATAATCTTATTATTATAAAGTAGCTGGTATTTTTTCATTAGAAGCATAGTTTTCTAAATAATTTATACTGAGTGAATTAAAAGTGTGGTGTTAATCATCACCAGTGGATGTGATCTTCTGTGTTGTACGTAATGCACTTCAGAGAACACCATGTTTTCAAGTATCTTTGCAGGCAAAAGAAATGGCTGTCTTTAATCCTTTAATTAAGCCCTAAACTGAAAATAAACCATAAAAGGTAGGAGAGTAGAGAGACAAACATTAATTATTTTGGCAGGTCTTAAATTACATTCCAGTAGATGATATTAATAAAGTAATGTAAATATTAGCTGTAATTCATTCTCTATGTTATCTGACACTTTTTTATTTTTTCTTTCTGTTTCCAGAGAAAAACTACATCAGGTCTGTTCAGGTGTGTATGGGTCTTGTAAGAGTGACAGTTTCATGAACTTCAGAAGTCTGACTGGAAGGATTTTAGGTGTGTCACAAGGGAAATCAGTTACAGCTACAGACTTGGCTACTAAGCTCTTAAATGAGACTTCAGAACATAAGGCAGTTCAGTGCACATAGTCCCAACTACTGAAGTCTTCATTACAAGGAGCCTTCCTAATGAGGCTTAGATTTTATCTGTTTGTCCCATGAGTTATGTGAACACTAGTGTGTGGAAAAAAGCCAAAACTCCAAGATAACTCAGAAGGTGAGTTGTCAACCACTCTGGTGCTGCTATAGCTCATGTTTTGTTGTACTTCTCAGAAAACGAGACTGTGAGAGTAAATCCCTATTATTGTTCAGTTTTTCTGTACTAATTTTCAGGGCTCATTTTCACCCCTTTAGCGATGAATAAATGCTTATAACTCACCAGAAAACTGAAGAGCTCCAGGCAGTGCTTTTGTTCAATGGCTTACTCAGTCACATGAGACCTGCCTGTTAATATATGGAAACTGGTCATTTGTGGTATTGGAGCCCAGTACCACACAGGAAAGTTTTAGCCCTCTTTGTGAAGGTACATCTGTTTGTATTTCTCTTTCTTGGGATCCTCAATCTTGAAGGTTGCAGATTTCCTTTCCCCTTCCCCTTGGCACAGCCTCCCACCCAACTCCCAGCTTTTCTCCATGCATGAGCCACCTCTTGACTTTCCGTTGAATCATAGAATGGCCTGGGTTGAAAAGGGCCTTAATGATCCTCTAGTTTCACCCCCCCTTGCTCTGACCAGGGTTGCAAACCACCAGATCAGGCTGCCCAGGGTCACATCCTGCCTGGCCTTGAATGCTTCCAGGGATGGGCCAACCACAGCCTCTCTGGGCAACCTGTTTCAGTGCCTCACCACCCTCTGAGTGAAAAACTTTCTCCTAATTTCTAACCTAAATCTCCCCTGTCTTAATTTAAAACCATAAAGTTTAAAACCATTCCAGTTCAGGTCTTGGCTTGTATCCACACTTGCATCTCCCAGTATATGGCGCTCTACTGCTGGCTGGATGAGAATCACCTTGCTTCTGTTTTCCTTCAGCTCTTCTCTTCAGTTCGCACCCTGCAAGAACTGCCTGATTGACCACTGGTGTGCTTTGATGGAGCACAATGTCCTGAGAGTTTACTTTTGCTGATGTGTTCTTCAAGAAGATTGTAAAACTACTTGAAGAATGGCATATAGCTCTTCCTGGACAAATTAATCAAGTACATTTTGAAGATTTATAGAGAATCTGTTTTTAAATCTATCAGGGAAAATTTTATTGGCAGAAAAGGATCTCAGCAATTCAAAATTGGTGGCATGGGAAAACTAAATATGAGAAGGCAAGAAGTAATATCATATGTCTAATGTTAGAGCAGCAATCCAGCTTTATAAACCTCTAATATCTTGCTATTGCATCATAGTCTGTATTCTTCTCTTTTTTCACTTGATAACATTTCAGGGTTTTGTTGTTGTTGTTTGTTTGTTTGTTTGTTTCCTGGTACAGCCATTCACTGGATCTTATCCCGTGGAAAAAGTGCAGCTGCAGCTTTGCTCCCTTAAAGCTGTAAATGAAGGCTGTACAGGGGTAACAGGCACTCCCCCAAGCCCTAAGGTGTGCCCAACATGGAGATAAACACAGTCCAGGCAGTCAGGAAACTGGTAATGATGCAGTAGGACTGAGTAAAGATGTCCAGCAAAGCATTAATAGATAGGTATGTGACTGTCCAGGTTTTATTTAAAATACTCAATAGTGTTTCCAAGAAGCTTGTCTTTTCTTCAGTCTCTGATGTAGAAAGCAGTTGTGGACATTAATAACTCCCCATAGTCTTCTTTTGTCCAACAAACCCAGTCTGCTGAGTCTCGCACTGTACATCATGTGCTCCAGCACTCTAACTCTATTGGTGGCCCTGACCTGGACTTGCTGCAATTTGTTTATATCTTTCCTGGACAAGGGAGCCCCAGACTAGACAAAGTACTCTGGATGTGGTCACATAAGTACCTAACAGAGGGGCTCATGTAACACAGCCCAGTATGCGCTGACATACTGCTGACATACTCACAGAATCACAGAATTGTCTAGGTTGAAAGAGACCTCCAAGATCACCGAGTCCAACCTCTGACCTAAAACTAACAAGTCCTCCACTAAACCACATCACTAAGCTCCACATATAAACATCTTTTAAAGACATGTAGGGATGGTGACTCAACCACTTCCCTGGGCAGCCTATTCCAGTGACTAACAACCCGTTCAGTAAAGAAGTTCTTCCTATTATCCAACCTAAACCTCCCCTGGTGCAACTTTACCCATTCCCCCTCGTCCTGTCACCAGGCACGTGGGAGAATAGATCAACCGCCACCTCACTACAGCCTCCTTTCAGGTACCTGTAGAGTGCAATAAGGTCACCCCTGAGCCTCCTCTTCTCCAGGCTGAACAATCCCAGCTCCCTCAGCGGCTCCTCATAAGACTTGTTCTCCAGACCCTTCACCACCTTTGTTGCCCTTCTCTGGACAGTCTCGAGCCCCTCCATGTCCTTCTTGTGGTAAGGGTCCCAAAACTGAATGCAGTACTCGAGGTGTGGCCTCACCAGAGCCGAGTACAGGGGAACAATCACTTCCCTGGATCTGCTGGCCAAACTGCTTCTTATCCAATCCAGGTTGCTGTTGGCCTTCTTGGCTGCCTGATCACACTGCTGGCTTGTATTCAGCCAACTATCAGCCTATCCAGATCTTCCTCCAGAGCCTTCCTACCCTCGAGCAGTTCGACACACGCACCTAGCTTGGTGTCATCTGCAAACTTACTGAGGGTGCACTCGATCCCCTCATCCAAATCATTGATAAAGATATTAAAGAGAACTGGCCCCAGTACTGAGCCCTAGGGGACTCCACTGGTGACTGACCTCCAACTGGATTTGACTCCATTCACCACAACTCTCTGGGCCCGGCTACCCAGCCAGTTTTTAACCCAACGAAGCGTATGCCAGTCCAAGCCATGAGTAGCCACTTTCTCGAGGAGAATGCTGTAGGGAATGGTGTCAAAAGCCTTACTGAAATCAAGGTAGACCATATCCACAGCCTTTCCCTCATCCACTAAGCGTGTCACTTTGTCATAGAAGGAGATCAGGTTCATCAAGCAGGACTTGCCTTTCATAAACCCATGCTGACTGGGCCTGATTGCCTGGTTGCCCTGTAAGTGCCGCATGATAATGCTCAAGATAATCTGCTCCATGAAATTCCCCGGCACTGAGGTTAACTAACAGGCCTATAGTTCCCCTGGTCTACCCTCCGGCCCTTCTTGTAGATGGGCGTCACATTTGCTAGCTGCCAGTCGACTGGGTCCTCCCCTGATAGCCAGGACTGCTGATAAGTGATGGAAAGCGGCTTGGCCAGTTCTTCTGCCAGTTCTCTCAGTACCCTTGGGTGGATCCCATCTGGCCCCATTGACTTGCGTACATCCAAGTGCTGTAGCAGGTCGCCAACCATTTCCTCGTGGATTGTGGGGGCCACATTCTGCTCCCCATCCCCTTCCACCAGCTCAGGGTACTGGGCATCCAGAGAACAACTGTTTTTGCTGCTATAGACTGAGGCAAAGAAGGCGTTAAGCACCTCAGCTTTTTCCTCATCTCTGGTAACTAAGTTTCTCCTCACATCCAGTAAAGGGTGAAGATTCTCCTTAGTCCTCCTTTTTGTACTGATATATTTATAAAAACATTTTTTGTTATCTTTAACAGCAGTAGCCAGATTGAGCTCCAGATGAGCTTTGGCCTTTCTAATTTTGTCCCTGCACAGCCTCGCAACATCCTTGTAGTCCCCCTGAGTGGCCCGCCCTCTTTTCCAAAAAATATAAACTCTCTTTTTATTCCTAAACTCAAGCCACAGCTCTCTGTTCAGCCAGGCTGGTCTTTTTCCACGCCGGTTCATCTTTGCACAAGTGGGGACAGACCACTCCTGAGCCATTAAGATTTCCTTCTTGAGGAGTGCCTAGCCTTCCTGGACTCCTCTGCCCTTCAGAACCGCCTCCCAAGGGACTCTGCCAACCAGTGTCCTGAACAGTTAAAAGTCAGCCCTCCGGAAGTCCAAGACAGTGGTCTTACTGGTCCCCTACCTGACTTCGCCAAGTGTCGAGAACTCTACCGTTTCATGGTCACTCTGCCCAAGACAGCTCTCAACCACCACATCTCCCACCAGCCCTTCTCTGTTAGTGAACAGAAGGTCTAGCGGGGCACCTCCCTGGTAGGCTCGCCAACCAGCTGCATCAGGAAGTTATCTTCCATGCTCTCCAGAAACCTCCTAGACTGCTTTCTCTGGGCTGTGTTGTGCTTCCAGGGTATGTTTGGGAAGTTGAAGTCCCCCACGAGAACAAGCGCTGACGATTTCACAACTTCTGCCAGCTCCCTATAGAACTCTTCATCCGTCTCCTCATCCTGGTTTGGGGGTCTATAACAGACCCCCATCCGGATGCCTGCCTTGTTGGTCTTCCCGCTGATCCTAACCTTATCATTCCCAGCCTCAATTTCCACAACATCAAAACACTCTCTCATATAGAGAGCCACTCCTCCACCCCTTCTGTGCTGCCTGTCCCTTCTGAAGAGCCTACAGCCAGTCATTGAAGCAGTCCAGTCATGAGAGTGGTCCCACCACGTTTCAGTGATGGCAACGAAGTCATAACCTGCCTGCTGCACAATGGCTTCCAGCTCCTCTTGTTTGTTACACATGCTTCGTGCATTAGTATAGATGCACTTCAGCTGGGCCATTGCCTTCTCCCCCAGCCTTGCCATTGTTCCCCCTGGTATACCTCCAACTAGCTTTATTTCAGTCCCGTCCCCCTTCCTACCTAGTTTAAAGCCCTCTCAATGAGCTCTGCCAGCTCCTGGGCTAGGATGCATTTTCCCCTTAGAGACAGATGGGACCCATCTGCAGCCATCAGGCCGGGTGCTGAGTAAAGTGCCCAATGGTCATAAATAAATAAATAAATAAATTTTGTGTTGGCACCAGCCTCTGAGCCACATGTTTATCGGGCGGGCTTTCCGTGTCCTCTCTGTATCCCACCCTGCCACTGTAGGGATGGATGAAAACACCACCTGTACTCCATCCACTAATTGTCCCGGTTCCCTAAAGTCTCGTTTCATAGCCTTCAGGCTTCTCTCTTCAATATTACCACCGCCAGCCTGGACTATCAATAGTGGATAGTAATCAGAGGGGCCAACCAGGTTGGAAAGCTTTCTGGCAACATCCCTGACCCTGGCCCCAGGGAGGCAGCAGACTCCCCTATGGGTCAGGTCAGGCTGACAAATAGGGCCCTCTGTTCCCCTGAGGAGGGAGTCACCTACAACAATTACCCTTCTTTCTTTCTTGGTGGAGCTAGTTTTGAGGTGTGGACTAGACTTCCTTGCCCTAGGCATCCTCCTGGGTGAACTTCCTACCACATCCTCACCAACCGGTCTCTCAAGCTCCAGGGCCTCAAATCTGTCGTATAATGGCACCTGGGAAGGTGGGGCCGGTGGGGGGGGGGGGGGTGTCCGCATTGCCTGCAACGTTGAGCGGGGACCTGTCTCCATTCCTCCTTAACTCCTATGTCCCCTCCCTCTGCCCGACAGCGACAGGGCAGGAAATCCAGCCTCATTTGGGGGGTCTCACCCTGATGCCTCTCCTTCAGGCCTTGCAGAGAGTTGCTCCACCAGTCTATCTCCCTCTCACTCTCCCTGATGGCCCTCAACCTCTCCACCTCCTCCTTGAGCTCTGCCACCAGGCAGACCAGGTCATTCACCTGCTCGCACCTCACACACACAGTATCTCTGCCTCCCTCAGATGGCAGCAACAGGTTCTGACACTCCTTGCATCCAGAGACCTGAACTGCCACATTTTTGAGCTTTCAACTTGCTGTCCACAGGACCCTAACTCCTTGCAAAGCTGCTTTCCACCCAGCGGTGCTCCAGCTTGTGCTGTTGCATGGAATTATTCTGTCTGAGGTGCAGGACTTTGCAATTGCCTGTGTTGAACTTCAGGAGATTTCTGTCAGCCCATTTCTACAATCAAATTCCCTCTGAAGAGCAGCCCTGTTCTCCGGTATACAAGCTGCTCCTTCTCATTTAGCACCAGCAGCAGGCTCACTGACTGTTTAATGTACCCCATCATCCAGGTCGTTACTGAAGGTATTAAAACAGAACCGCCATCTCCAATATAAACCCCTCAGGAATGCTGCTAGTAAATAGCTGCCAGCTAGACTTCCTGCCACCGCTAATCAGCAGGTTGCAAGTCAGCAGGAGGAAGGAATGTAGAGGCTATATAATCTGAGCACATTTGGCCCACAGTCAAATTTTGTGTTGATCCAAGGGTTTTGGACAGCTAACACTGAAGTTGTTCCAGTTTTACCTGTTTGCCTTCCATATGAAGTCCATAGGAGTCTCTTTCCCTTCCCCAGAATTACTTGCTGTTTTTAACCAATGTTTATAAAGATGATAGCGAAACATTAGGGAATACACATAGTGTAGAAGAGGAAGAAACAGCAATCATGTGGAAGCCCCAACCTCTGTGTTTTGCAAAAGATCTCCTGAGCAAGGAGACTGAAGCAACACGTGGCTGCCTACTACATTGAGCTCCGTGGTGTCAAAAGCTGAAAAAATGAGTGCTTCATAGCACCTGCCCTTCAGGCTGGCAGATTTTGGCTGCCTGGACATATACTGGAGGGAAGTGTGTCTGCAAATGAAAATCAAGTGCTTATGCAAGATTTCAGGCTCAAATTAAGGATTTGTGTGTTTTGCATTGTTCAGATAGAACTTTCCTTATCACCAACCAGGAAAAGAAGGGGAAGTAGTCCACACAGAAGAGTCCACACAGCCACCATGTTGGCTGTATTGGGTGTGTCCTACTAAAGCTCCATGAAAACTAAATTCTGTTGGTGCAACCAAGCATCTGAAGAGACATTAGGTATCAGGTAGTGTTTATTACACAGAACATGTATACAGAGGTATACTGAAGTGTGTGACTGTCATAAGGGCAGCCATATCTACCATCAATTACCAGTCATCATCAGCCAGATCACTTCCTGCCAAACTGTGGCAATGGTGGTGGCACTTTGATGTCCTGACCTCTTTCCAGTTTCTTCTCACAGTCAACAAGATAATTGACCCCATCAATGACAATCTGGACTAGTTCCACCTATGATGAGAAAAAAAGAAAAAAAAAAAAAAAAAGAAAAAAAAAAAGAAAAGCTTTAGATAATGCTGTTAATAGAGAAAGGAAAAATTGTCTTGTTCTGCAAAACAACAATTAAAGCCAGACACAAGGAGGGTCATAGCATAGAGATCACACACCCTGTGTGACACCATAGACTTGTACATCTTCACAGGGAAGGCTCAGGACCATAGGTTCCCCTACAGATGACCATAAGTTCATGCCCTGACACGATAATTTGTCAGCTGCCTTTATGCAGAGGAAGATGTCCCACTCATACTGGCAGGCACGTTGGCTTTGCTGTTATGGTGTTTTCAGGCCCAGTACCCACACTTCAGAAGGACAGGCCATCATCCTAAACCTGTGCTGGCTCTACTTTATCTACCACTCCTTTGTTTTCATCTGATGTGCTCTTGATTTACACTGGCAGGGGTAGGATCAACTTCAGCCCCAGAGCAGTACCAAAATTTGCAATTCTGTATGTCAGAGTGTAGTGGTGTCTTTGTAACCTTTTTCAAAATTGCTGAAGAGTACAAGATGCCTTGTTCCCATCAAACTTTCTCTACAGGCAGTGACAATTGTGGACTGCAAGCCCTGCAGTACTGTCAGTGTCACAGTAGCCAGTAAGCTACAGCACTGATTTTTCTTAATTTTTGTGAAATGGTTAATTAGCAACCTTTAATGACTGGTTTGTTAAAACTGAATACAAAGACTAAATCCTATTGTCTCTTTATTGTGACAGTCACTGATTTTCAAGGGATTTGTTTTTACTATGAAACTTTTCAGTGGCTTATCAGTTTATTTTGTTGTCTGCTATAGACCAGCTGTGTTGGGAAATCAGAGGCCTGAATTTGCATCCTTTAGGAGAACAGGAATTTCATATTATGTTTGCAGTGACCAGTAACTGAAACAAAAATACAAACAATTTTATCTTACACCTTTTGGAACATAATTAAATTCTGCAATCACATTTACCACATAATAGAATTTAATTTATTATAAACTGAAAAGATACGTCTTCTAGTAAAACACTTCTATCGTCTTGAGTTTGGCTTGTCTTATTTAGATTTCAAAATCTTCAAGGTAGGTATGGTATCAATTCTGTTGGCTTAGTTCTCTGAATATTTGCAATACAGATTTCAGCCAGCCATCACTGACTTCAGAGGGTTTATAGAGTAGAATTCATTAATTAATTATGCTGTGTAATCCTTTTTTATTATTAGTGTTATTTTACTATAAAGCATACATCAGGGTTTTTCAGTTATTAATAAATGTATTTGCTGCATACTGGTTTTGCAAATAATGCAGATTAATAGCTTTTCACTTATGTATGTTTTGGTCTGGGTCCGCAGGGACTTAGCTACCTACACCAAAATCAGAAACTTAAGATTTCCAGTGCCCTGTCCTAACACCCCTTGGCTATTACATATAACAAGACATATGTAAACAAGAAAGCATGGAAGATGTGGCCTGGCTCTGTCCCTCTGAAAATGAAAGGCAAGCAAGAAGGGGAAGCCAGATGGCTGACTGTGAGCCAGTTTGAATTCAGGTGCAATCCAAGTGCACTATGCCAGGATTGTATTTGTGTTATGAAAACCTACCAAGTATCAGGATGAATGCAGGTGTTGGGCTGCAATAATAGTACTAAATGGCATCCATATGTAGGCTGCCAAGGCCTCTCAGTGCTGTGCCCTTCTGGGAAAATACACCTGGACCACACACCCTTCTTTGCAATGGAGCTGTAACTTGCAGCAAAACCCCCAAGATAATTTAGAAAGGTGAACAGGCTGCCCTTCAAATCCTGACATGTATAAACAGGTTGGAAACTGAGCCCAGACTGTGCTTGCTGTTGTTCATGGAGAAAGGGTCCTCAGGAGGTACCTGTCCCACTAGGGCCTGCACAGTTTACCACAACTGAAGCATTGCAGAACTACCCTGGGAGATGAAAGACACGTTTGGCAGAAGATTTGAAGCTCTGTCTCCTATCTACTAGAAGAGAGCTCAAGTCACTGGACTTTCAGGGCCTTGGAAAGTGAATTTTTATATCATTGTTCTTGATGCAGCCAAGGGTGAAAGCATCAGTGAAGCTGTAGATGTGTGACATGGCTTACAGCCTATTATCTGGAAATAGGATTTGGCTCAGGAAGATCTAGGGGAAGGAGGCTGTAACTCTGCCACTGCTGTTTCTTCCCTGTCCCTCAGCAGAATTTCTCTAAGGAGCAGTTCTGCTTTATAAAATATTCAACTGTGAAACTAGAATGAGGTCTGGGACCTGTGTCTCCCTGGAAAGCAGCCTCACCACTGGGCTATTGTGTCATTTCCAATCTCTGGCTCAACAAATACACATTCTAACTGAAATAGCTTCAATAGAAGTGCCAGAGATGAATCCATCTCATCACGGCCTACAGCCCAACAGGGAGAACTCAGAGGTGACAATTAAATCCTTGGCCTTATTAAAACCCAGCTCTCTTGTGTCTTCTGCTCAATGCAACACAGGACATGGGAAGGTACCAACAATTTTTCCTCCTTCATTATTCTGGAGTGCAAGGACTGACCTCATCCTGCTCTCACATTGTGGAGAACACACAGGACTGAATTCCAAAAGGAAAACAACACACTGACCCAGTCCTGCTGTCAGTGCCAGATTCTCTGGGTGGGTTAGGACACAATCCCTACTTCCTTCCCTGACATTTTGTAGTAGTTCACATTAGCGGAGCTTGGTCAGGGCTTTCCCCTCCCTGCCCCTTTCACTGCCATGACAAGAATATTTGGCAAGCACATAATGCATGTTTGTAATTTTTTACTGTGTAAGCATTTCCATTGGGCCAGGAAATGGAAATTGCCATAGTTCTACTAAGGCTGGTGGTGACTCTAAGGCCAGAGTGAACCCAGATGGAAGAAGACTGGCTCATAACAGTACAGACCTGTGTTAAAAAAAAAAATAAAAAAAATAAAAAAATAAAAAAAAAAGGTTACCTCTGAGCGACCCATGCGGTCCAGGTTGGAGATATCATACACATCTGCTACAGCTGCCGTGTCCACTCCACCAGTACCACGTTTTTGCAGCCTCAGGTTCTCCAGGATTTTTGGAAACCTAGGATCCTAAAAGAAGAAACAGGTTTGTGTTTACAGCCTTTTAACCTGTGTAATGTGCTGAATCCTTGTAATATTATCTGGGACTTAACAGCATCTCCAGAAATACAGGCAGAGGGGGGTAGTTTTCTCAGTCCTTGGATTACAGCTTGTTGTGGTGGCTGTTTGATAAATAGATTAATTTCCATAACAAATACAATAATTTGCAGAATAAAAGTTCACTTAATTAGGCCTGCATTATCCCTGGGACCTTGTTACACATGATGCTGATGTGCAGTCTCTGTGAGCTGTCGTTTTTCATTTGTTCCTCTACAAATCATTTGTTCCTCTATAAATCATAGAAGCTGACTTATGTCGCTGGCCTTGTACACAGCTTACATACCTTGCTAAGCTTGGGCAGTTTAACATGGACTCCAGCGCGTAAGCCAGTTCCCAGGTTAGAAGGACAAGTCAGAACGTACCCGAGGCGTTCGTTCCACATGAACTCCCAGCCCCGCTCTTTAATTAATCTTTCAACCTGTGAAGGCAAAAAAAAAAAGAGAAAGTGAAAAGAAAGGGTTGTATACGTGTCTCATTTTAAGATGCTTGCTTATAGCTGAGATTCTTCTCACCCTGTAGCTGTGTTGATGATGAACTCCACTAACACCAAGGGAGTTGCATAAATATTCACCTGAGCATAGTCTGGTTTGTCTCTGGTGTGAACTTTCACATTCACCAGGCACCAAAGTCTCCACTGAATATTACAAGGATTTATCCTCATTTTCTCACTACCACTAGCTAATGGACTCTTTGTCACTGTATCACAAAACTCCCTGTTATAATGATTTGGTTTAGCCCCTGCAGTCATACATTCAAGCTAGAACTGTGGCTTCTGCGGTGCATTTCTAACCTTGGTGTTTTTGGAGAAAGGTTGCAATGCACAAGCCACAAAGCCTCAAGCACTACAGAACAGAATAATAATAATAATAATAATAATAATAATAATAATAATAATAATAATAATAATAAGCAGCTAAAGGTGAGTTTTACATCATTTTCAGGGTGATGCCATTATTCTAGGGGGAGGACACTTGACTTCAAAATGCCTAAATTTAACAGCCATGTTTCCATTATAAGACAACTACACAGTTTGCATATAATACTTTTCATTAGTAGATCTCCAACCAGATCAGAAAGTAGACTGAAGGAATTATCCTCAGAAAAATCACATGGGTTCAACAACCTTCAAGGAGGACAACTTTGTCTATTCATCCTCCTGGGCTGAAATCTGTAGTCCCAAAACAATCTCAGTTCAGTTCTCCTCTTCCAGAGGAGAATCATATATGTACACCAGCTCATGTTTATGAGATCTCCACAATGTAGGAGGATACTTCTGTTCTGCAGAAGAACACTGGCTAAATCCTTCATCCCCAGGGGGTTTCAGAGATTTTAGCTTGTTATTCTGGTTATAGACCCACCTTTCTGTATCTCAGGGTCTTAAAAACAAATTAGACTGTATTTAGACTTTTTTTTTTTTTTTTTTTTAAGTAATCTTCTATGGGGAATGGTCTTGATTCAGTAAGAAGCCTTCTGTCATGAGTGCAATGCTGCACGTAGCTGTGGATCAGTGGTGGACAAGAGCATAGCTGGAAAATTCTGTGTTTTGCATGAGATGTAGGTTGTTGGACTTGATTATCTTGGAGGTCTTTTCTAACCTAAACTTTCTATATTATCATTTGTGTATTGTGTGTGGTCACCAGAGTTGCTGCTAAAGAATAGACTGCATCTGCTGCCTCAGACACCTGCTCTGATCACTGTCTGACCACTTCTCTTGGCCTTGGGCAACTTCTGTGAGCTAAACACAGTAGCAGAGGCAAAGCTGGCAGCAGCATCCACAAGCCATGTCACCTGGGCCACCCTCCTGTAGACTGTTCAGTCTCGTGAATATGCCTTAGAAACCTAACAGATCCTGGTGAACCACCCCAATGCCAAAGAAGCATCCATTAGGTGGCTTTGTTTTGCCAGATTCCCAAATTCACTACACACTCAAGCTTTCCTAAGGATGCCTGTGCTGGGGTCAGTGAATGGTATGGAAAGGATACACAGCTGTATCAGCTCTACAGGTGTGGGGGATTTTCTGGGACAGGGGTGACTCTGGAAGGCCAGAGAAGCTGCTTTGCAAAGGTGAGAAAAGTGAAGCAAGCTGTCCAAGGCTGGCCCAAAATGCATTTCCATGCCCGGGAACAACAGCAGTGTGATGGAGACAAATGTTGTTCCTCCACAGTTCAGATGAAGTGAGCATACTACAGACCCCAATAGGGAGAAATAATTGTTTTATAAAACATTATTCTTACAGTCTTGGAGACAATTTTCAGCCAGTTTCAACCTTACATAATTTAACCATTAGGGTTTTTTATGCTCTGGCAATCCATCCAGGAATTATGTGGACAGGGGTGATGGAAAAAAGCTTTCTGCCTTGTCACCTGTCCCACTGCACCTTTTTTGCTACACTGCATGTGGGACAAAATAAAATAGCCTCTCTCTGTTAAAATACCTTTTTTGTTCTGTTTTGTTTTGTTTTGTGCCAGGGCAGTAAACGGGGCTAAGTAACATGACCATCTTGCAGCCACACCTGGATTGTCTGGACAAAACTGCTCTAGCCCACATGCCACCCCACAAAGGCTGTTTTGGTCTTTAGGAGTAGCTAGACCAGAATAAAATACAGGAGCTGTGGCTACTGTTTTTTGTTTTGTTTGTTTGTTTTTGTTTTTTGTGTGTGTGTGTGTGTGTGTGTGTGTGTTTTTTTGTTTTTTCTTAATCACAAAAGCTCGTATCTCCTCCAAACTGGCAGTGAACCTAAGTGTCCCATGACATGTGTCTTGTGCACAGCCTCAAGACTTAAGTTTGCTTGATTCCAAGCAAATCAAGCAGTCAAAATAAAATGCTTGATGTATGATTTCCCACAGCTTGCAGGCACAAAGTGGTGAAGAAGGGTATTTCTTTCGCCAGCCCATGCTGGAGACTGTAATACAAAAGCTACAAAGACATTTTATTATTCTATTATTTCACTATTCGATGTTATTTTTCTATTCTATTCTATTCTATTCTATTCTATTCTATTCTATTCTATTCTACCCTTTTCTATTCTATTCTACTCTATTCTATTCTACTCTATTTATTCCCTACAGTGCAGCTAACATTTTGCCTGTGCTTCTTTCTTTAGCTGCACTAGTGTGGGTTGCTGTTTAGATTGGTGTTACTTCATTTTGTTGCTCCTGGAGATGCCAGATTAGTGTGAACAGTAAGCAGTGCTGACAACAGCACCACAACACACAGGCAGGAAAAACAAACACATTGAGTTACTACCTCTTTTAAGCCACGGCAAAATCTTTCAAACACCCGTTTCATGTTGCCACCCTTCTCCATGGAGATCACCCTGGTGTGGTCCTCTTCATTAATCCAGATGAGAAATGTCTTGTCATTGTTATGCCTAGTTAACAGGAGAGAAGTGTCTTTAAAGCATGAGACTGAAAAATAATTCTCACTATCCTCAGCTTTATCACAGACTTTTGAGACTGTGGGGAGCCAGGAGGAATGTGTTGTCCTCCAGCTCGAGTGCAGTAAGCAGAGAAGACCAGCCCTGCCTCTGCTGTCAGTGGGGACCTTTTCTTATAAATCTTAGAAAACTGCACAGCTAGGAAAAACAAACAAACAAACAAACAAACAAACAAACAAAAAAACAAAAACAAAAAACAAAAACAAAAAAAAAAAAAAAAAAAAAAAAAAAAAAAAAAACAGACATTCAAAGACTGCTGGGGACCAAGCACTCTGTCCTCACTTCATTGTGTTCTCTGAATCAAATCCCAGAGACTGCTGCGTCTCTTGCTTGCACTGTTTGGCTGCATCAGTCAAGTTACACGTTGGAGGCCAGCAGCTCTATGTGGACACTGCATTGGAGATGCTGGCTTGTCAGTCAAGCTACAGATGCCTGAAGTTACCCACTTGTGCTTCAAACAGATCCCTTGTGTCTAGGTTTGTGAAGTGCGGGGTCGCACCTGAGGTCAGTTTTCCTGGCTTTCCTCTACTTTCTCTGTCTTTCACTCCAGCATCTCTTGCAGCATGTAGGAGCTGATTAGCATAATCAAACTTGTTTGTACAAATAAATACTGGAATATCAGCAAGTTTGAAACATATGGAAATTGGAAGGTGTGGTCCACTAAGCCTGTCTATAAGCTTGTCTTCTGCCAACACAAAGCCAAGAAGGTGTGAACATGCTGTGCCCTGACATTAGTGTCACCTGAGGCCCAGCACCTTCATTTTCTGTCACATAGAAATATTCAGGGTAGGCTTTTTTAAAGAGGCTGATTATAACCTTACTCAGCTCCCTGTAATTAGTGACCTCTTCCCATTGCTGTGGGGTGGGTGGCTTTCAGCCATGCCTTCACTGCTGCAGAGCTTGTGGGGAATATTCCTGCAGCCCACAACAAGGACAAGGCTTTCTAAGAAAAACAAATTCCAGACTATGCATGCCTCTAGACAACAGTTTCTTGCAAAAGAAAAGTATGTTTCCCAATATTGCTCACTGAAATACTTTCAAATCGTACTATTTTTTTTCCATTCTACCTGTTATTTCACATTTGAAACAAGCCCAAACCAGGTCTGTAGTATTCAGATCACTGGATAGTATCTACATTGTTGGTATTTTTTCTTTTTGATTGTAGAGAAAGCAAATGGCAAGCCTCAAGTTTATCATTTTCCTAGAGCAAACCTCTTCCTCAGATCTAAATGGGGGTCAGGGAACCAAGCTGAAGTTCCTTGAAATAAAAAATCCTTGTGATTTCCAGCCTGTCATCAGGTTTCATGGGTGGTCAGGTTTCTCGGTGCATGCTCCCCAACAGAAAAAAAAGCTTTAGCTTATTACAGTAACACGGGATGTGCTTCTGAACACCAGCCAGTTTTGATTGGAGAACAGATTTTTTTTTCCCCCACATAAAGATCAAACCTCTCTGAAAGTCCCTGAACCTGCTTAGAACAAGGAGATAAAACGGCCTCACATAGTCCTTTTTGCCTAATTTTTCAAAATGTAATCATCCAGTATTCTCTCTCTATATATATACCTGGATGGATGTGGATGCTATACCCTGCCCAGTCACCCCATTATCTTTTTAGACAGTGTGCACAGATTTGGGGTCTATTATTCCATTCTCTCCCCAGAAAATGTTGTTTGGGCACAAAATACATCAAGTGCATTGTGAAAGAAGGAAGAGAAAGTGTGAGATTCATCTTGTTCTGTATCTTATCTTTGCCCAGTTTAATTGGAGAGAAAGTGTTACTTTTTTAGGTTGAGGAGTGAGGAGGGGGGAACAAGAGTCTGCAATGCAGGGTCCTGCAGCTGTATTGCCATCTTTTAAAAGAAAGCTGAGCATGCTGTGGTATCAGGACAGACTGGCTGCAATGTTAGGACAAGCAAGGAGACTAGTAATACAATCTTTAAAACACAACACACACTTCTGCATGCCACACAACCTACCAGATTCCTCTGGCATCTGGCCAGTCACGAGCCATCCCAGCACATGTTAGCAAAGGAGACACTGGCTTGTCAAAGAGAAAATGATCCTGGACACCAAAATGGGGACAAAGATACAGATAAAGAGAGAAGAAGAAAAAAAAAGAGAGAGAGAGAGAGAGAGAAAACAAAACACAATTCAAGTTTATTCAGTATAATACTCTCTCAGTGCATTTTACGTGAAGGCAATCAATGTACAAGTAAATCACACAGTGCATTCTGTGAACCTGGTTCCTTCTGGAAACTAAAAGCACATTACCCAGTGATTTGCCTGGATCTTGCAGGTTCTCACTGGCATTGGTAATCTGACAGTATTTTGCCAGAAAACACTTTTCAAGCACAGGGAGGAGTGGGAGGTGGGACCTAACACACAAAGAGAAAACTCTGCGAGGATAGATGGCTGGAACCAGAGATGCTCTCTGTAAACAGATGAATTTCTTTGTAGGAGAAGGCAACAGTCCTTAAAGACTGCAGAATACCCAGTGCTAGGTCTGCAATGAGATCTCTGCAGCACAGGGTTTTAGTGCTGTATTCAGAGCAGGAAGTCTTGGTAGTAATTACGCCCATGCTGGCTTGCCCTTTGGCATCACGGACTTGTTCTGCTCCTCAGCAGTGATATTGTTTCTGAGTTAATAAATGTACCACTTGGTGTGCCACTGACATGCCACATTTCAAATCACTTAGCTTTGCTTTTTTTTATCTTTTTTTAACTGAGCAAAGTTGTTTTGTTTTTTTTTTTTTCAAAGAAAATAAGATTTTCATGTGTGTGCTGGAAAAACATTAGTTCTTAATTCCTCTGACACTGCCATATTAAATACTGTTAGTGTTATTTTCTTCTTCTTCTTCCCCTAGAGTTTAAGAACAGTGAGGCAAGCTATCCTGAATAAATATGACATGGTGGTGAAGCTGACAAACTCTACTTTTCCTTACTTTCTTCCTTAGTGGAGTATTTAAGGCTTTCATCTTTGAATGCCATGTGATGGGCATGATGCAGCCAGAACCCCAGCCATGAAGGAAAAAAAGACATTGGGTTCTCCTTGCTCACCACAGGGACACAACATTTCTTTCATTGGTTTGCTCCACTGAGCATTTTTTGTTTGGGAGAAAAATCAATCCTTTTGCAAGAAAAAGCTGAGCACCATTACTTTCCCTTATGTGCATATGGATACAATTTGCAATGTACTGATGTACTTCAGTGCTGAGTGCCATTCAGCTGTCACTGATTTGATCCTACAGAGATTGAACAGTACCTGTTAAAGGCTGACAGCAAGCCCTAAAATACCTTGGAGTTTTGAGGTCCTAAAACACTGAAGGAAGCAAGCAATGGTATGAGTATAAGATGGCATCTGGGGTTACGACATTCAGTGCCAAGTTTTATAAATTTATACTACCATAAATAAGGCAAAATCAGTGAACCTATTCCACTTCCCAAAGAACTTAACCCTAAATGGTGAAAGAATTTTATTTTCCACACTCCTGTTTTGGTCTCTGCTTTCTGAAGAGCTTTCTCCTGCTGAAAAATAGTCAATGGAAAAAAGACTACAATAGGTAATCTTGTCCATAAACATAATAACAAGGACACTCAAATTTTAAAAAGTTACTGACTTTACATCAGTTCTTAACTCCTGGTTAACCCAGATTACGACAAATAGTTGCAGGGTTTTAAATAGCTATGTTACTTCATCATCTACCTTTTGGTTGATGTCATGAATATAGCTATCGAGATATAGCCCTTCCATTGAGTATTTTAAAATGAACATTCAATGTTCATTTTTTTAACAATGTTTTAGATTTTTTTTAATTTCTAAAGTCCGAACATGAATCATTGTTATGGGTTTTCAGGATAGTTTCCTCTTGCCTATTTTTGCCAGATAAGGACTTGGAAACTTTGATTATCTCAAACATCTCTCTGCAGTAACTGAACAATGACATGCTGAGACAAATCCATGATGAAAATCCTTGTGTTTCCATCTGTGTGACAAAACTATTGTTAAGGACCTGATCCTTCAAGTCCC
The DNA here is from genome assembly GCF_011077185.1 of Oxyura jamaicensis. NCBI lineage: Eukaryota > Metazoa > Chordata > Aves > Anseriformes > Anatidae > Oxyura > Oxyura jamaicensis. The sequence goes on from NC_048926.1 coordinate 71,966,165, forward strand.
TGAGCACAGAACTGGAAAAAGGTCACTGGGGTGCAGTTGGCTACCGCCCTTCTGGAGAAATTAGAATTTGTGTAGTTTTGACATAAAGAAATTATAACCCACCCCCCCCACTCCAACAGTCAGATAATACAGATAATATGCAATATGATAATACAGATAATATGCAATGTTCATCTCAAAGTAATATGTAACATTTTTAGTTAGTATGGTTATTAATACAGAAAATATCAATCTTTTCGCAGGGAAATTACCAAGAAAAACTCCTGAATTTACTCCTTTTTTTTTTTTTTCTTTTTTTTTTTTTTTTTTTTTTTTTGTCCAAAGAGATGGCATTAGCTGTGTATATTTGATTTGACACAGAGCTTGCTATCTGGAATATCTGGAACTCCATGTATTGGACCTGGACAGAATGTATTTAGCCAAAAAAAAAAAAAAAAAAAGGTGCTGGATGATTTACCATTATGTTAAAAATATTGCTGGGCCATTAACTACTGGGTTAATGCTGTGATTATTATCCTTAGCTACACAGGAAGGCATGTAACCCAAATGAAGGTGAAGGATAAAAATAAATGAGGGTAAGAGAAGATGGTGTCAGCACTGGAGCTATACTTACATCAATAAGCTGCTGCTGATCCCTCTCGGACATGTTGGTCAAGCTGTAGTACTTTCCAGAAAGGTCTCCTTTCAGCCCAGAGAGGGCGGTGACCACAACGTTTTCCACCTCTCTCCTCTCTGCCCTGGTGCAGGCAGGGGGAAGGCTGAGGCCACGAATGCTACGTCCAGTGCGCACACGTGATGAGAGGACATAGCGCTCGTCAAACTGACCGTGGGTGATCTGAGGAAATAATTTATTTAATAATAATAAAAAAAAAAAAAAAAAAAAAAAAAAAAAAAACAGTGCCCCATTTTGTACTCCACCACTGAAATAAAAATGCCATCCAACAAAAAGAGGGACATCTTTCTGCCCAGGGATCTCAACCTTCCCATAATATCACTAATACTCAGGGTACCAAGAGCCCCTCAGAGCTTCAGACACCATGAGGGTTTTTTAGGAACAATGAGTTTCTTGGGCTGAACAGATGTGGCAGAGTAACCAGACGGTCCTTTATGGCTCCACCATGGAGGAACCTGAGTGGCTTTTGGAAACATGGATATGGGCAGAGACAGGAGGCCAGTTATGGAAGATCTTTTGAGAGTGGAAACCCTGAGAAGATGCTAAAGCACAGAGCAGTGGAACAATGGAGGAAACATTAAGCAGCAAAGAAGAACTACTACATAAAATATCATCATTGTAAGAAGCAGCCCCAAACCTTTATTTCCTCATCATGTTATTTCAGTCCTACCTTGGATGCATCCAGGTCAGTGTGATGCTTCATTGTGCGTGGATCATAGCCATTATGTCTTGCTTTAATGACAGGGTCAAAAATCTCAGCAAACACCTATGGAGACAAGAGAATCCAGAAAGAGTCTGCAGCATCACAGAAACAGTTAAACGCGCCAGCCTCAGACACAGGGAACCCCCCTGGCATGGGACCCTGGGTGACAGACAAAAAGGGGGCTTTGGAAATGCTGAAAAAGGTAAATATGAAAGGAAAGGGTCATTTTGACCTAGACAGTGATCTACAGTGGTTGCTCATCCTCACAGCAAAATGAAGGTGCAACTGCACATTAGTTAAGTTACAAGCCTACTCTAGATGCCACAGGCAGGCACTGGACGTGGTGGCAACCAGACTGGGTTTCAGGATGCATTACCAACCAGAACACACAGAGTCTCTTGACAGCTTGCCTCCTGCTTTTAGGTCGTGCAGTGATACCATGGTCCTCATTAGAGCCCCTTGGCTCGTGTGTATCAGCAGTGGCCACAACCACACCTCCATTCAGTCTTGGAGCAGTAACCCTGGAAGTTTTTCAGGGCAGTCACCACATCTAAAGGAGAAAACTGAACCACAGGAGCTGATGACCCAGAATGCCAGATGTCCCAGCCCAGACTCAGCAGCCCAGCATTTAGGCTGCTAAGAAACTGTACAATAACAGGTACCGTAGTGCGGTAGACTGAAGGAAGGAGACCATTGACTTCAATAAAAACAAAGAATTTTCAAATAAGTATTTTCTTCTTTTTCCCTAGTCTTCTTAATACTTTGGAATTAAATAACCCTGTTCATCCTAATGCTGTCTATTTTATGCTTTTGTCATGATCCAATAGCTTAAAGCTGTAGCTTAAAAGTGTCTGGCAGGTCCCAGATGTTTTAATTTCAGTTCTGCCTCAGCTGTTTCACAATGCAGTTTCCACATTAACTTCATTTTGTGTGTCTCGGGGTTGCATAGTTTTCCCATAAACTAAGTTTAGTAGTAGGAAGGAGGGCAGTTGCTAGAGGCAAGTAGAGTATTGCTCCCAAGCAGCTGCATTTTATTAGCTTTGACTGCAATAGAGAGGCCACCTGTAGCAATGCCTCATGTCTGCACATTTCCTAATGTGGAAGAGTAGGGAAAACACTGTCTTTATGCACATGGCATGCTACGTATATACTCTTTGGGACACTATTTACCTTAGGAGCACATTCCCTGCCAGGAATCACTGTTCATCTAATGAGATCTTGGGAACCAGAGCATAAAAAAAAAAGAAACATATGTGATAGTGTTACCTCATAGGATTCTTCATCACCTGCCACCATGCCCACAGTTTTAATGAAAGGATGGCCAGGATTGTCCACCCCGGTTTGGATGCACTGGTCCAGGGTGTAGCCGTTGGGAGTCATCTTGTCCCTTAGCTTAGCGTAAATGGCTGGAGTGAGGCACTCAGCCATGCAGTTGTTGTGTTTGCGAAGATCCGGGTAGTCGGCGCTGAAGAGAAAAAAAAAAACACACAAGTAATTAACATCAAAAATGTAAGCAGTGATCCTTGCTAATTTATGGATCTGTTAAATGGATCATGAGATACGGAACACACAGCATGGTTTAAAAGCATAATTAGTTCTTGGTTTATACATTGCATCAAATTTTGGAAGGGGAGGAACATTCAGGACACTCCAAATACCCCAGACTGTGCTTGGATGGGCAACCACACTGGCATTTGCATCTTTCTTGTACTTGGAGCATCCAGGAAAGTGAATCCCAGTGAGCTTTCAAAGTGTATTGAGCCCCATCAAGTCTCTGTTGAGACATTCCTAGTCAGAAATAAACAAGCTATAACATTGTTTTGTTGTGTAGGAAGGGAATTAAGTGTAGCTGAAGAAAGGTTTGCAATTCTGAGCCAAGGTGTTCTCACAGCTTGTCAATGATGGACATGACTTGGGCTGTCTGGTCTATGTCAGCAAGGAAGTTAACTCATCCACAGTATCTGGCATTGTGATGGCATTATTATTACTTACATACAGCTGCATCACGTTCCAGCCAGTGAAAATGACAACATGCTTTAGGAAGACATTTTTGCAATTGAGTCAGACCCCATCTACCTTGAAACAATTTGCCTTATGCACAATACTATTATTTCTATAAGAATTTTAACTAAGGTGTTACTCACTACAGTCTGCCAAAGCCTGATCCACATTGTTTCTCACAAATATGGCCAACAAAGTCAACATACACAGAAGGTCTGTAGTTAGTTTCTAAGAATAAGGAACCAGTTTTTAACAGAAATATTTCAAGTACAGTAGTTACACAGATTTCTTTGTTATTTGCATAGTGAAAATACGTTCATAGCTCCCAATGGTAGAGTCTGTACAATCAGCCAATCCTGTCAGTGCTGCAAAGCATTCAACAACTGATGAGATAAAATAAGGACTAATTTAGTGCTTTTCCAAAAGCTTGAAGCCTTTTTTAGGCTTGTCATTGTTTTTTATTTGAGTGTTGATTCTATCACACACCCCTGCTTTCCGGTCTTGAGAGACACTGTTGGTGCACCTGGTCTGTGCATCCAGGGGTGACCAGCAAAGGGTGCTGTCTGTCAGGTCATCATCGTTCCTTGGATGCACAGACCAGGTGGACTCCTCCTGCGTGGCACCCAATGTGACACCTATCCCAAAGTACCCACCTGGGAGGGAAAAGCTTCCGCTTCTCTTGAACAGCAGCCTTCACATTTTGCTGGTTGAGGAGGTACCCGGTGGTGAGCACCCCCGTGCCAGCTGTTGCAAAGAGCGCAGCAGTTGTACGGCCAGCCAGGAGACGACAGAAGGTGCCAGCCATTCTGCTCAGAGGTGATGATCTCTGGAAGAGAAGGCAGCCTGGGATCAGCCCAAAAGCCCTCACATGGTGCAAATTACAAATATTTTTAACAGCAGCCTGATAGAGGAAGCAATGTATTATAGGTTTGCACTGAAATAATGTGTTCAGACAAATGGTCAGCATTCATTGTTTCTCTATATATGTACCTTTGGTAGAGGTGGAGATCAGTTGGTTTTTAGTGCTGTATTAAGCACACAACTCTAAAACAAAATATTTTAATTCTTTTAATGACTTAGGGCTATACTTGAATCCTTCAACTTGCTCCGTAGCAACAACATGTTAGCTGGAGACATCTTTTCAGTGGCCAGAAAGGAACAGCAAGGTACCGAGGGCTACAGTCACATGTGATGGGATGTAGCACTAGCAAAGTTCCCTCCAGTGCTGTCACCTACAGAAACCAGAATCTCATGTGCTTTTTGCAGGCTAATGTGACCTGCTAAGCACTTTGTGCTTTTTCTCCCAAAGGAATAAAGTTGGAATAGGCTAGAGATCATCCAGCTTGCCAACGGAAGGGGTGTTTAATATGCTTGAGACCTGAAAATCCTGAGTGGTATGGGAAATGGAAGTCAACCCTTCACTGCCTTTTCCAATATAAGAACATGCTCTATCAAATTGGAGGGGGGAAAAAAATAGGTAGGTAGGTCTCTACACCAGTGGTCACAGGCTGATAAATTTCCTTGTCAAAAGAAAGGTGATGTGCATACAGGCAGTGTACATGGCTTCAGAGTGAGACTGGACATGCATGTAGAATAAAGATTAATTGTGGGCATTAAGCAGGCAAAATGAAACAGGCTAACAAAATTCCCTGATGTGACAACAGCTGGAAGCTGTGGGAGCTTTTTATCAGCAACCAAGTACCAGGTCCTGCACTTTGGTCACAACAACCCTATGCAGTGCTACAGGCTTGGGGGAGAGTGGCTGGAAAGCTGTGCAGAGGAAAAGGATCTGGGGGTGTTGATCGATGTTCACATGAACATGAGCTAGCAGTGTGCCCAGGTGGCCAAGAAGGCCAACAGCATCCTGGCTTGTATCAGGAACAGTGTAGTCAGCAGGGCTGGGGCGGTGATCATCCCCTTGTACTCTGCTCTGGTGAGGCCACACCTCAAGTGCTGTGTTCAGTTATGGACCCTCACTACAAGAAGGACATTAAGGCCTTGGAACATGTTCAGAGAAGGGCTATGAAGCTGCTGAAGGGCCTGGAACACAAGTCCTGTGAGGAGCAGCTGAGGGAACTGGGGTTGTTTGGTCTGGAGAAGAGGAGGCTCAGGAGAGACCTTATTGCTCATGGCCACTGGGCTATGCAGTCCACTGCTCTGGAACACTATAGCCATTTTTAACACTCAGAATACTTTTAATATTTATGGAAATACTCTGTACCTATCAGGTAACTATACTGACAGGTTTCAAAACAGCAAATTTGTCTGGAGAAACCCAAATAAATTGACTTCTTTAAAACAAAAGGTGTTACTAGCAGAAATATAAGTAGCTGTTTTTGACTCCCAGCCTCTCAAGAACAGAGACCTTTCCTCCTTCAAGACAAAGAGAGATTCTCATTTGCTGTTGTACCACACATCCTGCACAAAGACCTAAAATAGGAATGAACGCAATGGATGCTAAATGGGTGCCTTGCTGCAGCGGCCCAGGGACAGGCAGCAATGCCAGCAAGATTATCCAGGCTTAAAATACCTCATAGGAATCTGTGTGCTTGATTCATTCATTATTCCCAGTAACATGTTCCAAGTTAAGCTATGGCCTTGGCCTTGGGATCAAAACCAGGTCTGAGCAACCGGCCCATGGCAGGGGTGTTTGAATTAGGCATTTTTTAAGATCCCTTCCCACCCAAACCATTCTGTGATTCTGTGATTCTATGATTATGTTTGAAGTACAGAGAATCTCTCAGTCTAGCAGAGAACATGGCATGTTCTGTGAAAGTCTGAGTCATGAGAATGAGTTTCTTCTTCCCAGTATCAGAATGCAACTAGTTTTGTAAGTGACGGTGGGTTTCTGAGAAAGCTGTATGTCCTATTTAAACAAATGACACAAATTACATTTTGTGTCACTGAAGAAAACTTTTTCTTAAAACTGGACTCTGACAAGTCTGTTTTGGGAAATTGACATGGAAGAGTTACAAAGAGACAGGAACTTTCCCTCAGGATAAGCTGCTTCTGTTTTGTCAAGATTTTAAAAAACGTAGTTCTTTGTATAATTTCTTTACCATTCTTTCAGAGGTTAAATTAAATTCCTCAAAGTACTTGGCTTTCTTTTCAATGAACACAAATGTTCAAATTTCCAGTAATTTCCATAAAGATCTGGGTTAGCTAGCCACAAACCCAGTAATTATTTGCCTTTTCCACTCCTGTCTAAGGACAATTGCAATGCTGCACCTCCATCTTTTCTGGCAGACCTACTGACCTGCTTTCCATGGTTTTCTGTTGCAAAGCAGTGCCTGCTTGGCACTTCAGTCACCTACGTGAGATAAGAGATATGGATGTGTTTTGGGTTTAAGAGTTGTTTGTTTTTTTTCAGGGCCTGCATCTTTTAAAAATAATTTTATATTTTATACGTGAATTTTATTATCCTGTCTTCTCTGTTCCTCTGATACACAACATTGATCTAACCTCCCTTCCAGATAAAAGTGTCATCTGACTGACAGAAGTTTCAATTTTTTTTTCATTGTGAGAATTTTTCTAGGGCAAGAGACCACCTAGGGCATTTTCCTTTCCTACCCATGAGGAACACATGGTGAGCTCTTCAGCTACCCAAGTCCTCGGGGTGCATGGCACCAGCATGCACAAGAGATGTGCTGTGTGGGGCTGGAGTGGGCCCTTCTCTGGGAGGGGCTCCGCTCCATCAGTGCATTTATTTTGCAGGACAGGCTCCCACAGCTGCAAGAAAAAACATAGTGGGAGATGGTTTGACTGTAAATCACAACCAAGTATCAGGTTCATGGTGGAGATATTTGTGCTGCTTTCATGTCTCTGTATTTAGCAGATGGTGCTTGTGCCTTTTTGCAGTGTATTGTCTCCATCTCGTTCACTCTGGAAATACTTGCTTATTACTAATTGGTGGATAACTATTAGTGCTATACCTCAGTGTCTCAGAAACAAAGGATGTTATTTTCATAACAGCACCATGTATTTACAGCTGTTTCACATAAACCATCCCTACTGCAAGGAGTTGGCTAACAGTCAAAATCCTGCCCTGAAAACCAGCAGCCGTGCCAGCATTCCCTTGCCGACGGTGACACCATCACTTCAGCAACTCCAGGCACACCTCAGAGTCTCCAGCAGATGGGATTTTTTGTGACCTTCCTAATCCTGCATCACTTCAAGGGACAAATCTGGCCCCTACACCTGATTAAACTACAGTAGTCGTGTGCAGTGTGTATTTAGACAGCCGGGAGAGGCACAGTCTGTGGGCTGTTTTCTTGGCCATGTTGTTGTCCACTGTCTCTCCCTATTCCCTAGGACATTGTTGCCCTGCTGGGTCATGGAAAAGGCGAAAAGGCTTCCCCCTCTCCAAGACAGGCTGTACATTACCTGACAAATGCTCCTCTAAGAGGCCTTAAAGCCTCCAACACTGGAGCTGCCACAGACTATGAAAGGTAACTACCTAAAAAAGATTAACAGATTGACATTATCCACACATCTCTCGGTACAATGTAAGCCCAGCACACCGCATCCTAATGCTTCCTTCCCCTTCCTGCAGTGGGCAGGAGTTGGGTCTCTGCACTAGTCGGGCCCCAGCCTTCAGACCCTGTCACATCCTCAGGCACAGTGACTGCTCCTCAGTGGGGCATTGTTGTCTCATGGACCGCTTGTGACTGCTGAATGCAAAGGGAAAGCTGGAGTTTCATGTGGGAGAGAAGGAAAAGAACAATGCTACAGGGATCTACAGTCTGTCTGTCTGTCTTGTCAAAACAAGCAGTTCCTGTCACAAGGGAGGGCTATTGTTCTGAATGTGAAAGCGTGTAATGCTGTGGCACCAACCTATAACATTGTTATAATATATAATAATAACATAAAGTGTTATTTTTTACATGAGTACTCCACAGGCAGTCAGAACAGCACAAACAGACTGATGTAAACTCTTGGTGGGCAAAAGCAGCAATCAAGGCAAAGAGCTTTTTAATGACGAGGTGGCACAATAAGCAAGATGCTTTATTTGACAGGAAACAAAGACATTTTGTTTTGTTTCAGATTTTTTGTCTCCTTTAAAATTGTACGATTTCTAAATAATGCATTGCTTCAAAACAAAATTTAAAGAAATTTCCATTCTGAAAGCGTCTGAACAGAATGGTCTCCAACTAATGAAATTTTCTTCAGAATTATTTGCTCAGCGTGACTTCACATCATGAACAGATTCATTTGTTGCTGTTCGGCCGCCGGGACCCCCCCCCCCCGGTAAATGTCAGCCTGCACTAACAATGAATTTACACCATCACCACGTCTGTGGATTCAGGGAATGGCAATTATCTGAGCCAGAGACTTTGCTGAAGGTGTTGTTTACTAATGGTCTTCCCTTGTGCTGCTGATTATATGAGATCCATTCTCTCATAGATGCTCCAGTACTATCATAGCACAGCTGGGAAGGGGAAAGGGTCATTTTTCAAGGTCAGAAGGATTCCTTGTTCTAACCCCTGAAAAAGAATTGAGAGCTCTCCTGAGCTGCTGAGGTGTGCAGGAAGGCACCTGCATCGTCCAATAGCCTGGAGAAGATGAAGGCATTCCAAAAGTTAGTCAGCCCGAGTTAAAAATAAATACAACTCATATCATATTTCATGCCTGCACTTGTTCCTCTTCACTGCCCTTTGCTATAAGTTTTATCAGATTCTTGTAGAGATTTCTCCTAATTATTTTTTTTACATGTAGCACAGAACTCTACAGAAGTCACTATCTCTCTCTTGATGTCTCTCCATCTTTATTTTACCATGTTTTCACATTTATAAATCATCCCTTGGCTCTTGTGCTCTGTATGTGTGGTCTGGGGTCAGAGAAGCAAGAGAAAAACTTCTGAGACAGGTGTCAGCACAGAACATCATGACTGTGTGAAGCAGTCATTTGCAACAGCAGGAACTGGATCCAATGAAGTCTTTACCCTTCCATTTTTATTTTTTTTTGTCTGATTTGTTTTCCCCATAAGCAGGAGCACTTCCCAGTAACCAGAAAAAAAAAAAAAAAAAAAAAAAAAAAAAAAAAACTTCTGTTGTGGGATTTTGTCTGTACTAATAAAATAAGTTTAAATAGGTCCTGATCATTTTGAGCTTTCTACTCAAAAATAATTTATCTGCTAAGTCATTTATAACTGCACCAAGGTTGTAGTAATTTTGTGTTCTTTCAATGTACCACAAACTACATGTGAATTTGGACTTTAATTTGGTAACACAAATCAGAATTAAATGGATCTAAGCTAGCACTGTTTTTTTATACTTCCGTGTACTTCAGCTGTACAAATGAGGTCTAATTTCTATGGCATTGAACACAACACTTTTTTTGAGGTACAAGGCTTGTTTGAGCTTATTTTATATATTTCAAAGACATTTTTAGGATTCATAGCATGAGACCTCAGGTCTCTGCCACTCATATGGCTCTCAGATAGTAATAACACTGTTCTTCCACTACAGAATGGGTAGGTGAGTTAAGAGTCAGCCAGCTTCTTCCTCACTGACTTGATGAAGCCAGGGATTTCAGCACATTGCTTTAGAAATATTCAGGGAATTGATCTATACTGAGCTGCCTCTGTGTAAGCCTGTGATGAATCTGGAGCCCTATATACATTCTGGACCTCATGGGTACCACTGAGCCAGCCTGTGCTGTAACGGCATGTGCACCTGCATTCGCAGCCCATAGCATTGCTGTTGGGCTTGCCGTGCCAACTGCTGTCAGAGTGGCTTGCCAAGGTTGCTGGCCTTGGTGCACTGGTCTTGTTCAAGTCAGTTGTGTCCTGCTTTTCCTTGCCATGATCAGAAGGATCAGCCTGTACAACACACAGGGTTATGGTCGCTGTCACCCAGCACTCACAGCTTGTCTATCCTCCTTTCCTTTGCAGATTAGCATGGCCTTCAGCCGTGCCCATGGTTGGGCATAATTTGACTGCTGAAGGGGGAGCATAAGATGTACGTGCCTCAGCTGGCATTCAGCAGCATGTGGGTTTCCTATGGGTAAGGGGCAGGGAAGGTTCTTTTTTGTCTTATCAGCCAAGTGTGCTGCAAGACACACTGATGGCTCCTGACATTTGAATCTAGCTCGCAGCTTTACAAAATGCTTGAATGAGCTGCTGTACACATTTTACCCTTATTGTGTCATTCTGTGCATACATTGGATACTGGCTTTGCCTCATGATAACTTTTTGAGATGTCTTTCGTATCCCTCCAGGGTTACATATGCCTTTGGCCCAAGGACAGAGCCTGGCACACAGCTCAGTAGCTCTGAGACTGGACTTTGTTACTGGCAAAAAGTCCTTTGAAGTTTTGCTTCCAAGGTCATTTGTACTTGCACTGCTTGGAGAATGCAAAAGTGCTGTTCTGCAGAAAAAAAAAAATAAAAAATGAAATAAAAAGCCATTGGCCCAGAAGCACTTGTTCTGTGTCTTCCATGCAACGGGTTCATGCCTACGGTTAACAGTTTTCATTAATTCTTACAAGACTGTTGTGGATCAGAGGTGGCTAACTGAGAGAGGAATAAATGTAACATTGACTTAGATTAACAGCCACTGAGCCATACAGCATGTATGTAGCACAAACCGTCTCCAAAAAACAACTTTTCTTCACAGCTGAGCAGCATCAATCCTGATCTCTACACATCAGCACCATCGAGAGCAAATGAATTCAAACTGGAGTTGCCTTTTCCAAAGCAATATTCCATGAGCTGTCAATACTGATGGCCAGGGAATCAGCAAAAAGTTGGAAGGTCTTGAAAGGCCAATATCCTCTAGGTCACATACAGCTTTTACCTCTCTGCTCTCCCAAAGGATTTGCTCTGCTACCTGTAGCCAGCCTTCAGAGCATTAATGTCCTGACAGGACTATCTTCAGCTTTTAAAACTGCATTTTAATATTTGTATCACCTCCCATGCACACAACATGGAAGCAAAAGCTGGCTGCAAGACTTAGAAAAAGTCACTACTATCATTCTGGTGCTGGATGAGAAACAGCCCAAAGGATTTCAAGTATCATTTCAGGTGTTGGGGCTGTTGGTAGCCGAAGGGTGAATCTCAGGACAAGAAAAATTAGGAGAGTGCTTATTTCATGGTCTTAAAACCAGTATACCTTCTTTTTCATGACACACTTAGACTAAGGCCTCTGTTAAAGGTGAAGGTCCTTCTTCAGAAGAGATGTGTTTTTTTATAGGCCAGGTTGCTAGCCAACACTACATGATATTTAATATCTTTGACACTCATGACAATTCTGTGGAACCATGACATATCAAAACTCCCCTTGCTGCTGTGACCAGAGGCTGTGGAGTGTTCTTCACAACATTTGGTTGATCGACAGCTACCATGGTGCTCAGACAACCCCAGCAGTGTCACATTGCACATGGTCATCTTGTGACCTGCACTCAGGTGAAGCCGTTGCATCCATATCTGGAAACATTGGAGAAGAGTGAATTATGGTGAATGCACAAATCACCTCTTTACCCTTTAAGGAAATTCTCAGCTTTACTACTACTAATACAGACAAACAAACACTTGCTATTAACCCTTTGCTTTCTTGAACTTCTTGTAAAGAGGACATCACCAGCTACATTTCCCCAGGTGGGAATTAGCGTGGCTGAACACAAGCATTGGTTATCCCTAATTTCACACCAGGCAGCATGTGTGCTTTCAGCCAAGGAGGCAAAGAAGGTGCAAGGGTTACAGACTGAACAGTGACATTTCCAGAAATAGAACGAGATTAAATATTTGAACCATGTCATGGGTGGCATTAATTGCCACACCATGTGACCCTGAGCAACATTCCAGAGAAATGGCAGAGTCATAGCTAAAGTTCACACCAGCTCATAAACACAGGTAATGTATATGCTCATCTTAAACTGCTAAGCTGTTTAGGTCATGCTAACACCGTAGTGAGCAGAACATTCACGTGATGGAGAGAGGTAATGAACAAGGCTGGCCTGTTATTTCTGAGAAGTAATTCCCTTGACTCATTCTGAGCCTGAGCTAAAGCCTGTAGACACCAGTGGAAAGCTTTTCTCTGCCCTTCTATGAACGTTGCGGGCACCTTAGAAACATCTTCAATAAATGTCACAAGTGACTAAATGCATGAGGCACCATTTTTAGATAACCAAAAAACAGCTTACATTGCTCTTTGTTGGCTGCACCACCCTCGAATTTCAGAGGGTAAGATATAAATTACAACATTAAATCTCATAAAGCAGTATTGGTGTTTATTTCCAGCTTCTCATAGCTTGGGTAGAGCAACACATGATCTGTTCTGACTGAGCAGGGCTTAAGATAGTCTCCAACGTGCAGAAGCAATTTTAGTGCAGGCATCATTATAACTGTGCATAATCACAGCAGAGAGCTTCTCTAAAATAAATAAATAAATAAATAAATAAAAATAAATAAAATTCTTTCTGCTCATAATTATATGAGTCTGTGAGCAAGTATAAAAATCTACTAATCACAAGAAAATAAAATTGAAAAATAAATACACATAAATTCATTGCTATGAATAGAGGAGGTATGGGAGGTATGGAAAAGACTGGGACTTTTTATTGGCCAGACAACTGCCCCTCAGTAACCACACACTTTGCGATTTGTTCCAGCCTCTGGCCTCTTAGACGCCACCTAGTCTCCAAGTCTTCCAGTTCTTCCTACCAAAGTCCAACAGTGGTGTTGGGAGTGCTTGCCTTTCTGCACCAATCAGACACTGCTTTACAATATAAAAACCTCATCCCCTCAGACAGCTACAACCTAACACACAAATAAGTTCTCAAATTAATGTTTTCTCTGAACTGTAGACACATGTCTGCAAAGGAACTTATTTTTCCCTCATTTAAACTGTTAGTTTAGGGTCAACACCTGAAGCAGCTGCACAATGGGCTGACACATTTTCTGCTGCACCAAGCAGTTGCACAAATCAATAAATTATAACCAAATTACACTGTATCCTGTGGTGCTTTGAATTCATTTGTAACAACCGTCGCATTTGAAATGCTACCATTTGAGATGAGAAAAGCAATATAGTTAGTTAAACTGACCTTGAAGCTGAAGGTAGGCACGTCCTGCTGCCTGCAGCAAGCCCAGAGTGTAATGGGAATAACGAGTTGGTGTGCTGACAGGAGACCAAGTAATATGAGAGGGGGAAAAGGAGGTGAGGGAGGCGAAAATAATTGCTGCAGCGGCCAATCCTGTTTCACTCGGTTACATGAGTGACATTTGCTGCCACAAGGCTGCCCTTGAGAACGCTGGGAGGATGTGGCCTAGCAGTTGGGTGACAGCAGCAGCATCCGTCAAACACTGCTCAGAGGGAAAGAGCTTATCTCAGCTGAGACTAGCCAGGCAGGGAGTTGCCAGGGCTTAGCCCAAGGGGTTAAGAAACAGCTGAAAGAGAAGGGCCAGGAGCCGATTCCACCATGGGCTGCCTTGCCCAGCCTGGCCCAGCAGCCACAGAGCAGGGCCTGGAACTGGACCGCCCACAGAAGGGGTTTGATGTCACAGTGAGGCTGAAGTGACATCACGGTGGTCTCTCTCTTTTTTTTTTTTTTTTTTTTTTTTTTTTTTTTTTTTTTTTTTTTTTTCCCATTCCTTGTAATTCACCACAAACATTAATTTAATGTTTGACTCTTTGTAAGGCAGAAGTCCAGAAACACAAAATTAAAAGGTGTTGGTGGAAACAAACCACTATGTATACCTGAAGCCCCCCATTTAGAATTAGTACAGCTGAACAGTGGTACAGAACCAGATGGGTCAGAGTGAAAAGACTAGACAATTTCATTGACCTAGCTCTGCTCCCACTGAAGCTAAACATTTTTCAAGGCTGACCGAGAAACATAGGGGCCAATACCAAGCAGCTTTTTAAAAAGTCCAAGACTTCAAAACATGTTTTCCTTTGCACACTTAATATTGTACACTTGAATTGTACATGGCAATTTCCTAAACCCAAATTTCAGATGTGTGAAACTTTACAATATATAGACATTGTCCCCCCAAAAATGTCATGACTCATTTAGATTAATGAGAACCATGCATACCAACCATAATTAAAACCAAAACATCCACCCCAGATCAATGCGTCCAAACTAGCTTGTATTTGAAGCACTCCCTCTTTAACACACCTGCTTTCTATCAAACCAGCACTGCATTTCTAGCATTGATAGATAAAAAATAAAATAAAATAATAATAATAATAAAAAAATCCAATGGTGGACCTATTGAGGTAATCTGAGTATAGAAACATGAGCACAACAAATTCAGCCATGTGTGGAATTTTGGAAAAAAAAAAAAAAAAAAAGAAACCAGCTTTTTCTTCCATACTCAGCAAGAGCACCTTTATGCCTGCACCGTGTCTTTTTTCTGGTGGCAAACTCCCCAGCCTGCACCCAACGAAGAGCTCTGCTTGCTAACACTTCTGTGCAGGCTGCCATTGCTCTGCCTGTGATGCAGCCCCTGCACTGCCAGACTGCAGCACAGCAGCTCACGACTGAGGCTCTCACTTCATTCGTAAATTTTTGACTGAAGACAGCCTTTCCTCACACAGCCCTTGGAGACACAAAGAGCTTCCCCCTCAAAGCTGCTGTTACCATGAACTTAAGTGCCTTACTGACATACTCAGATGTTTAAGCCATTTGCTAGATCAGAGCCTGGAAGAACAGAAGGTGCAAACAAAACTCACTCAGCCTGCTAACATCACAAGCACCTGGCAAACAGTGTTAGCAAGTTCCCTTATGATTTCTGGAGAATGCACCATTTAATATTTGAGAAATAGCTTGGTCTTACTCCTGTTCTTTGAGCTGTTTTCCGAGGAACTCTGTTACAGAAACACTTGGAATGCTAAAAACCATCCATAAATAATGCTCCATTTTCATCTCTATCTAACCTAAATATTTATGTGAAATCTCACAGTTAAAATGCTGTCTTGGTTTCAGGGCTTGTACTGGGGCGGTAGCAGTAGCTGAGTGTTAATTCAATTGCTATTCATATTAATGCTATCTGTCCATTTGCAGGGACTTCAGCTGAAATTCAGCTGCAATGTGTGTCCCATTAGAGTTTTTTAAGGAAGCTGTTGAGTGGAGAAGCTACCTACACAGACCACAAGTAGGGTCATTTTATTTTATGGGAAGGTCTTCCTGGTTAACATATTTCTTTCAAAGAGAATTTCTATAAAATCAAATTTCCATATGAGGAAAATAAGTTATTAGTTATCAAAGGAATCGTGACAGAAATTGTAAGGCGAGTTAGTGTTACTTATTACATATAACAAATTACCAAATTAGGAATTAGAGATTGGCAAGTTTGTTATGAAGAGCTTGCAAGGACGCTTATTATTAGCTCTCCTGTGGCTGGAGTTGGAGCTCTGGTATCATACAGCTGCTAAGAGCCACCCACTATCTCCAAAAGTGGTCAGCTTGCCCCAGATGCAATGAAAATCACTGGTTTTCAACTTCAGAAGGTTTTTAATTCTTCAGATTCCTAAAGACAGTCATACAACAATCCATTGAAGCATATCGCGTTGGGAAGAAATACCCTTGTTTACCAAATGGTTGCCAAACCTCTTACTGAGATTTCATTGTAACTGTGGATGTTCATTATCCACTTAAAGAGATTATAAGCAGTTAGCAAGATCTCAGACCACAAAAACATTCTGTTTTGAGGTTGCAATCAACCACTTACATCCCACTGAAGTTGCTGGAATTTAAGCAAGTACTTAGTGCTAAGCATGGGCAAAAATTTTCCATTGACCAGGTGCACACATAGGCACAGAACAGTCATACAGTAGTGGTTTCTCCACTTACTTTTAACACGTCTACTAAATAAAAATCTGAACTACATCCAACCATCCAACCAACCTGTTAAAAATAACCCTAGTTATTTTAAGTTATTAACATTGCTCTTGACAGGACATCCACCACATACTATAGGAAAGGTTCTCTATAATTAGCTGTGTGTTTTCTGGACAAAGTGAGGAGAAAGGACTTTTCTAAAAATGGGGTTGACCCAATGGGAAAGCAGAAATACCCATCATCCTTACAAGAGAATCATGTGGCCTTCATGATTGTCCAAAAAGTGATCATGCTATTTTTGCCACAGACTGCTTTATTGTAATGCATACATTTTAACCAGAGCAGCAAGAGTGAAGGCAGGAATTGTCTGGTGTAGATTCATGTGTGTGAAAAGGGCAGCAATTTCACATCAGACAATTTCAACATTTTGTATCTCACTGAAATGCTTTTTTTTATTATTTTATTCTCTCAACAGGAAATATTGAATACAAGCAAATAGTACTGCTTTGCAAGAGGAAACTTTGGCATCCTTTCCTCTCCAAGGCAGAGAATGACATTCACAGAGAGATTCACCTCTCCTGCAGGGTCAGCAGATGATGGTGATAGAGGCTCAGAATCTAGCAGGCTATTGCTTTCACCTCAAAACACACCCTAACTATGGATTTGAATCTGTAATATTAGAGTTTCCACAGGCTGGATTCTTACTCCCCTCATAAAACAGAGCAGCAAAATGCTGCACTTAATTTAAAATTACCAAATATGGCAATTACCAATACCAAAATGAAAAATGTATCAGTTGTGATATTGTCATTGTGAGGGAATTCTAGAGTAATAATAATAAGTAGAGAAGCACAACCAACAAGCATACTAATGATTGTTAAATTCTGTTACCTTTCCTTTTTCTGCCATATTTATTCAGCTTTTTTTTTTTTTTTTTT
Source organism: Oxyura jamaicensis (assembly GCF_011077185.1). Classification (NCBI taxonomy): domain Eukaryota; kingdom Metazoa; phylum Chordata; class Aves; order Anseriformes; family Anatidae; genus Oxyura; species Oxyura jamaicensis. The sequence continues at coordinate 71,983,265 of NC_048926.1, forward strand.
TTTTTTTTTTGTCATGGAAACTCCAACAGACATGGTTATGGAAAAATAGTGGTCTTTTTCAGATGAATTTCCCATAGAGATCAAATTTCAATAGTAAACTAACTGGAATAAATAAATTTTATAGATTTAGAACAGAATAAAAAGTGCTGCTAAGATTTCGCGACTTCTTTGTGCTTCTTGGCTTCTGCTAGCACACCAACCCATGTATGAAGGTGTGGCTCCAGCAGTCAGGAACTAGAAGGAATACCAGGGGTTGTTTCAGAGCTTTTGAAACCTGAAATTTCAAGCAAAAACCTACCTTTCTCAAATTTTATTCTTCTAGGATATACACAGATATGACCAAAATATTCAAACACAACTTTCAGATGTAGCACAGTCTTTGTGATTCTTATTCATTACCTTTGCACAATCAAGATCAAATTCAGTTTTTCTTCGCAGAACTCAGGATTTCAAACAGCCTCTAACAGCTTCAGTTTCTTTCTTCACTACCAGGATTAAAAAAGTTGTATGCTGTTGAATTTTCTAGGAAATGTGATAGTTTCAGTGAGTCTACCACATTAGAGAATAATTAGTGGTTGCTTTCTTGCAACATAATAAGAAGAAAACAGCAATCCCTTTGTTTAATATTTCTTCAGTAGTCTGCGGTGATGGCCTTAAGAGAAAAATGTAAGGCCAGCCAACTCCTCAGTTTAAGGTTAATGAAATAGTTAAAACTGAGGGGAAAACAAATCAAAATGAAAATCATCTTGAAATAGCCAGTACTTTTTAGAAGAGCTGCTTGGCAGGTACTTTTTTGGTGTGTTTTTTTGTTTGTTTGTTTGTTTGTTTGTTTTGTTTTGTTTTGTTTTTGTTTTTATTTTTCCCTTGAATAAAAACATCAGACAATTTCAAGAATACATTGCCCTCTCAGTCAACTTCAGCTCTCATATGAAACACTGAAAATGCAAGATTTCAGAAAATGTGATTGCAAGGTCACAGAATACTGAATAAGTTCTGATTTTAATATACCACTTGCTTTAACTTTATCTCACACAGACTTGATGTACACTGTTTATTTACTTCAAATGTATTGTTTCTTGAAACAGATTTAATAGTGTTGTTTTTTTTTATCCCCCTAAAGAAAGAAGTCAGTTCAACAACGGAAAGCAGTAAACACTGGTTAAATCATATAACAAGCTGGAGATCTGGTTTTGTAATCTTAAGCACTATTAGCTATTTTTCTTCAATGTACAAGTTGCTTTGTGTTATTTGTTTTCCTGTCGCAAGAGGAGGGACATACACTACTTACAAACTTAAAATGTTTTCTGTTTACTTGTGTTGAATACATGGCTATTCTATTTCTTTAAATCCAGACCAGCACACCAGCCAAGAGAAGGCCTAGGAATATTTAGACAAAAGCTCAACAACAAAGCAACAAAAGGGACAAAGTTATTTTCTCTCTACATAATTCATTGTTTTTTTTTTTTTTTTTTTTTTTTAATCTATTGAAATAGGAAGTCACTGAACACCTTCTGAAGCAGTATTTAAACTCCACATATTTGCAATTACCTATCAGAGCATAAAGGGAACAAAGGTGTGGAAATGTAGAGGCTTTCCTCAGCTAAGAAAAATGAGTTGTGCAGCTGGTTCTCTTTAATCTGCTACATGTCTTATTTTGTTATTTATAATGTACATGTCACAATGGATCAGCACATGTAGGTCTGTATGAAATTGGTTTCATTCTCTATTCCAAGCTACAATCAGCTTTAATCCCAATGATGCCCACAGCAGTTCCAATGCAGTATAAACAAGCAAAGAATAAAAAGCAGTCAGACCCTTCTCTCACAATAAAAACACTCAGAATTTTCTCTGATTTGTCCTTCTTATTAATGGCTTCTCCCTTCTCCTCCCATGTTTTTCTAAAAGACCTAGGATTCAGATGGAGTGGATTTAAGATCCTACTTTTTCACCACTGGAGGGTAAAAAATAAAAATTAAAATTAAAAAATAATAATAATAAAAAAATAGAAACCAGTAAGAACTCTTGAAATTCAGGGGAAAAAAAGAATGTTTAATTAGCATATAGGCACAACACCCTGCCTGATATGCCTTACTAACAATACAAAGCAATAACCTCAGATAAAAGGTAAGTTACAATACATGCAAAAACATTTGGATGTGCACCAAGCAAGGTGTTAGATACAGGTACATCTGTCAAATAAACATATATCTGTTCACCTAAAGAACAAAACTTCAGAGACAAGTCCAAAAGTAAAGGTACAACAAAACCACCATAGGTGAGTAGCATATTGCACATAAAGCATCCTACACAGAGACATTTGAACTTTGGAGGCAAAAACTGTAACAGGCAAATAGCTGAGAGCTGGATCCCCAAATACTTACTTATGAAAAGCTCTCAGTGAAGCCTAAGGTATTATCAGAATGAGGTCTGAAGGATTTTGCCCTTAATGAATAACAATTATGACTGAGTAAAAATGTCTCTATCAGTGAGAATTTAAAATCATATATCTAAGTTTAATTGTGTTAATAAAAGTGAAAGGAGGAAAGACTGAATACCAATATAGATAAAACAATGTTTTTAAAAACTGTAAAATAAATAGTGGTAATTAAGGAAAATTTAGGAAAATAAACATATCCTGAAATCAAAATCAACATGATTAAAGTTAATAAATACTTTAAATAAAGAGTTAAATTCCTTTTTACCCTGCAGAACAACAACCAGTATTACAAACTAGGAAAGCAGAAAGAGGATGGAGATTTCTTGCTTACTCTTAGACAAGAGTAATCAGTCCCGTCAAATCTCTTGCTATTAAGCTATGTGTTTGTGTGTCACAGGACTAGCTGAAAGGGTCAGAATATACACTTACTGCAACTGTAAATTCAGCAGATTCATGTTTCTTCCACACTATGACTAAACATGGTCTTTATCCACTGTGGAGCGCCATGAACAATACCAGTGAATTTACTGGGGCAGGAGAGGGAGGGAGTGAAGGCTAGGGTGAAGGCAACTCTAACCCCTATCAGTGTGTGACAAGTGCTTGGAGTAACATGAAAGGGGAAGAAGTGCCTGTGCTGCTGCCCAGGTTCCCAGCTAACTGCAGGCTGAATCCAGGCTGCTACTTATGCAGTAAAACTATTGCAGAACTCCCCTGAATTTTGCTGTCAAATGTGCCCACTGCTGAACCAGTGGATGAAATATGCTATCCCCTTTGCAGCCAGTCCATACACCCTGAGCCATATTTTATCCAGAGTGCTGAAGGGAGCAGCCCCTCCAACGTAAGAACTGCTGTTGCATCTCACCAGTGCAGCAGGGCTGAGGAGCTAAGAAAGGCTAGTAGAGAGGTGCTTCAGCCCTTCTCTTTCTTCCAAATCCTGAATCAGACAGGCTTTTTCAGCTCCAGTTCCAGAAGAGTAAGTCCACTCTGCTTCCATGGCATAAAAGCTATAATGGACAAGATCCTAAAAGACAGCAAGATCAAACTCTCAAAGTCTTTGGAAACATCCTCTCTGAAACACCAGTGGCAGTGGATGTTTCATGACTGGGGTTTATATCTTGATAAACTACATTATATGGCTGTGGTGGATTGGCACAGAGAAGCTTGCAGCGAGGAGCTCCACAATCCCTGTGCACAGTACAGGGAGACCACTGCACCAGCTGGTTATGTAGATATACTAGGCAACGCCTCACACAAAGCAGGTTGGTGCTGTCTACTATTGACATAGCTCAAACACTGCAAAAGTACTGTAGCAGAGGCACTCAGGCCACTCACACTTGAATTACACAACCTGAGTGTGGGGAGGAAACACACTTTTCTACACTTACTGTGTAGGATTTCTGCACAACAGTTCTTTCCAGCTTTTATTTAGGGTTGTGAACACTGGCTAGGATTATGAATGACAAAATGCACACTCACTTCTTTGAGCAGTCACCTCCTGTGAAGGAACACGATGTATCCATATACAAAAAACATTTGCTTATCAGCAAATCAAGCATTGCTGTGACAATAACCTTTTTTGTTGTTGTTATCATTCTGAACACAAATCAAGTATTTAGTCACTCCAGTGATTCTAAAGTCTGCCACTGAACCAAGAGGCTATGTTTGGCATATAAATAGGATATGCTTTTCCTAAGGATCTGAACTACTGATTTAAATATATGGATGCTCAGCACCTTTGAAAAAAACAAACTCTAACCCTTCATCTTCTTAGCATACGTCCATTTGGAGTACTATAGCACTGGCACAGCACCACCCCTTTGTATTGCAAGTATTTAAACATATTCAGTGCTCTTAAACTCTGAAGAACAGATGTATGTACAAAAAGTACAAACTAACAAACTATGAACAAAGTAAAATGAAGAACTATACCCTGTAACTCTAAACACATCAAGGAAGTTTGGTAAAGCAGCATACAGAAAGATAAAGCAGCAGTTAATAGCATACAACAGAGATCCCAATTGACACTGACAGTTGTTACACATTTTCTGTGTAAAAAGAGAAACAATAAAGCCAAGTTAAGAAATCACTTTTTAGATCACTTTCCCCCCGTTTCTTAATGACTTTGAAGTCTATCATGGAAGTGACATATAGAAAATGTTTTCTTCTTCTTCTTCTCCTTCTTCTTCTCCTTCTCCTTCTCCTTCTCCTTCTCCTTCTCCTTCTCCTTCT